>NW_027186304.1:23993291-24096306 GCF_028583685.1 Petaurus breviceps papuanus | reverse complement strand
GAAGGGAAGGGAGGGGAAGGGAGAAAATTTGGAACTCAAAATTTTTTTAAAAAAGAATGTTTAAGGGGCGGCCTTAAGACAAAAAAAAATGGCAGCCTAGGTAAAGAAGCACAATCTTAGGAAGTTCAGAACTATATGGTTTAGCTCCTCCCCAAAAATGGTCTTTGGAGTTGCCATTTGTGATAATAGCTGCCGGAAGAAAGATGGTAGCCAGGCTGAAGAAATATGGTCCCAAGGCGTTCAGAGATGAACAACTAGAAAAACACTGAAGGTCCCCATAACATAATGGAGCATCCTTTCTCCTTCATAGCAGAAAGGTGGGGAACTAGTAGAACAGACTGCTGTAAATACTGTCAGCTGTAATCACAGCATCAGACATTTCTGTTTACTTGTTCTTTTCCATTATAAAGTAGAGCTCAGTCTGGGAAGGGGCTGCTTATTTTTTTCCTCCCAAACTGACTGATAGAAAGACAAATTGCATCAATAAAAGGTTTTTCAATTGTTTGTCTCCAGAAGACGTGTGGACAGACCAAAACAGAGGGAAAAGGATTGGAGTAGGAATCAGAAGTTCCATTTACCTTTTGGAGCCTCATTTTACTGACTTGTAACAATGAAGGCATTGGCCTTGTTGATCTTTGAAGTTTTGCTAAACTCTAGTATTGTGATCTTGTGAAAAACTCTGACTTGCTACATGTGCAATTTTGAGAAGTATGCATTGGAAATATTTCACTATAGGAAGCCAGCTACTCTTTACTTCATCTTCTTCTTTGTCTTACATCTTTGCCCCCCTCTGTTGAATTACCTTACAAAGCAAAAGCAGATGACAGAAATGTCATGAAACTGCATGCTCCTAGATTCAGGATTGTAAAAAAGAGGGATGGGGGTTCATTCCCATTTTGCAGCAGTCTCTCCATCCCTGCTGCCTAAAAGCACCTTTTTTTTGCCTTTTTGGAGGGCAATTGGGGTTAAGTAACTTGCCCAAGGTTACAGGGCTAGTTTTTTTGTGTGTGGGTGGCAAGTGTTTAAGGCTAGAACCGAACTTGGGTCCTCCTGACTCTGGGGCCTGCGCTTTACTCACTGCGCCACCTAGCCATCCCTAAAAGTACTTTCACATGTATCAAGAGAAGCAGGCATTATTTTTTCCCTTAAAAGGTAGACACAAAGTGACACAGTATAAAAAGTAATGGTTTTGCAGTCAGAGTAATCCTGGTTGCTTCTCTACTTATGTAACTCTAAGCAAATCATTTCATCTCTCTGGGATTCAGTTTCTTCATCTATAAAATGAGAGAATTGGACAAGATAATATCTGAGGTCCACTCCAGCTCAGCTCAAAATCCTACTATTTTGTTTTTTAAATTTTATTTTTTAAAACATTTTTTTTAAATTTGGAATTTTAAATGTCCTCCCTTCCCCCGGCCCCTCCCTCACCCATTGAGAAGGCAGGGCCCTATTCTATTAATTTCAAAATTAATTTCGATTAATTTCAAAAAATTAAAAGTGTCACTACAATCAGCCCCAGAACCATGGCTAGAACCCAAGAGTCTTAAGATTCAAAGCATAGAGTCCTACTTTTGAATAATACAATTTCTCTAGCCTTTTTCTATTTAATGAGCACCCATTGATATAGCAAATATGTAGGTTTCTGTGGAATAGAATTATTTTGGTTTGTTCTTTCTTGGTTCTTTGTTCTGAAATCTTCCCCTTTGACTGGGATTACGTAATAGAGTCAGGATTTCCATGAGACTTTTGAAAAGACAAGCAAACTGGTCCAGAGAGGCTAAGTAATTTTGGTCACAATTACATGACTGCTCTAAGACAGAACTGGGACGTCTGTCCTTGTTACTAATCATCAAAAGCATTCATTAAATCTCTTGGGTACACAGCACCATGATGGCAGCCTATACAAATGGGCAACTCTGTGTGATGACTGAATCCAATGAATGGCAGGGCAGCCACTTCCCCCATTTATTTCAAAGGAAGAGGTGAGGACAAAGGAGAAAGGCTAAGAATAAAGGACATTATTAAAACCATTGTCTGTATTTGCATCCCAGTTCACCAGATTCATTTTTAGTCTACTGATATGAATATTCCAAAAGGTAGAAAGATTGTCTTTGTGTAATAGTTTTTCTTCTGGATAGAAAGATCAGATTATTTTCTAAAACAATTTTTTTTTATTTAGGCCATAGGGTATATCCCATTTAAGTCTTAGTTCCCATGGCCATAGGTTTTAGAGCTAAAAATCGACCTTATTCATCATCTAAGCTAAGCCCCTCATTTTACAGATGAAGAAACTAAATCCCAGGAAGATCATTGGATCATAGGCCTAGAGTCATAAGCAGGGATATCCTGGTAGATGTTTAACAACTGGCTTTGGGAGGGTGGACATGGGTGGGGAATTTATATGCAACATATTTTTAAGTTATTAAAATGCATTATTAACATTCTGTCTCTTCCTTAAGTCAAGACAATCAAAAAATAAAATAAAATAAGCCCAGATTTGTAGTTTTTGCTGAATTCTGAGGTGGAAAAGTTCACACTGAAAATGCAACAATGAGATCTCCTGAGCTGGTTCTAGCACATACTGGATTTGAAGGGATCTAGTCCCTTCATCTAGTCTAAACATATCATTTAACAGGGGAGGAAACTGAGGCCTAGAAAGGTGAGGTTATTATCCCTGTGTCACTTAGATAGCAAATGAGAAGGCCCCAGAATGATAGGAAAAGCCCTGAACTAGTAATGAAATGGTCTGGTTAAGCACAGTTATGAGGAAGGCAATTACAATCTCCTGCTAATGAAGCAGCACCCTCCTGTTCACATTTCCTCTTCTGTTTCAGCTGACCTTCAGCAATGTCTCCAGGGGAGCTTCAGACTGACTTCAGCAATTATCTGAGAAGATGGAAAAGCTGCTTCCAAGTGGGATGCTCATAATAGATCCTTTGTAGCAGATAATAACAACAATAACCAAGCAACAATTTTAAAGGGTTATTGGATTTGTGAAGTCTATTTTCAGCATTTCTAGTGGAATTGTTCTAATGAGAAAATGGACTCGCTGTACTTTGACGCTCCCCTGCTAATTTCAAGTTAGTCATGATGGAATCCATTTTGGTTGTCTTCTAATCACTATAATCACTTCAGAGTATGCCCTGTGTTTAAACAATTCCTGATGAGGAAAAAGAAGTTGAACAGTTCCCCCTAAATACGGAAAGGAAAAGGGGTTAGCCAGAAGAGTGTAAAGGATTTGGAATTGGAAGACCTTTGCTCACAGGATCTCAGAATTTATTTATTTTTATTTTATTTTATTAAATTTGTTTATCTACTTTTAGTTTACAACATTCAGTTCCACAATCCCTTGAGTTCCAAATTTTCTCCCTATCCCTCTCTTCCCCCACCTCCCCACCTTTGTGGCATGCAATCCGATATAACTCTACAAATACCTTCGCCTTAAGCATTAGTCAGGTTGTAAAGAATTCTAACCAATGAAGTGAACAATGAGAAAGAAGGAACGAAACAAAGCAAAACAAAACACAAAAAAGAGAGAGGGCTAGTAGTTTGCCTCAATCTGCATTCAAACTCCATAGTTCTTTTCTCTGGATGTGGATATCCTTTCCATCATGAGTCCTTTGGAGTTGTCTTATAACCCTGCATTGCTGAGAGGAGCCCAGTCTATCAAAGTTAGTTGTCACAGATCTGATGTGTCTTTATTTTTGTACAAAGTTTTCCTGGTTCTGCTCTCCTCATTAAGCATCAGATCATATAAGTCTCTCCAGGATATTCTGAAGTCTGTCTGCTCCTCATTTCTTATAACACAATAGTATTCCATTACATTCATATACCACAACTTGTTTAGTCATTCCCTAATTGATGGGCATCCCCTTGATTTCCAATTCTCTGCCACCATAAAAATAACTACTATAAAATTTTTGTGCAAACAGGTCTTCCTCCTACTTGTATGATTTCTTTAGGATACATCCCCAGAAATGGCATTGCTGGGTCGAAGGGTATGCACATTTTTATAGCCCTTTGGGCATAGTTCCAGATTGCTCTACAGAATGGTTGGATCAGTTCACAACTCCACCAACAATGCATTAGTGTTCCAATGTTTCCACATCCTCTCCAGCATTTGTCATTTTCCTGCTTCGTCGTCTTAGCCAATCTGACTGGTGAGACGTGGTACCTTGGAGTTGTTTTGATTTGCATTTCTCTAATCAATAGTGATTTAGAGCATTTTTTTCATATGCTTATAGATAGCTTTAATTTCCTCCTCTAAACACTGCCTATTCATAGGATCTGAGAATTTAGCTGGGTTTAAATTAAAGGTCTGCTATTTACTACTCATTCTAACCTATTCCTCATTTTAGAGATGAGGAAACTGAAGCTTAAGGCAGTGAATGTGAGACCCAGGACTTCTGAATGCAAGTTGAGCTTTGTTGTTATTATGTTTGCTCTTTATTCTAGAAGAGGACCACGGCATCAGGGCATGGTGACATGACTTGCAGGTGACTGGGATTGGAGGGAGGGAGGGCTGTGCAAGGTCACCAGCCTCACTTTCTCCTCCAGAGCCATCTGGGTCCAGTGGCCAGATATCAATCAGGATGACTGGAAATGGCCCAGGATGCAGTGGGGAGACCTTGGCCCTTTTAGGCTAAGGTCTCTTCAGGTTCTCATTTTGAGTGAAGTGACAGCCCATTTCATGAATAGGCCTCTTTAAGCAGTGAGTCCAAGCCTAACACTATGGTGTGAACCTGTCACTTGATTTAGATACTTGTTTGGACTGGGGCTATCATTAGTGTGAGTATTTTATCCACTGGTACAAACAGAAATCTCTCTCTGTTTTTCCATCCTGTGCAATTTTCCTCTGTGTTCATATATCCTCCATAAAGAATCTAGTAAGTATGCAAGATGTCTTCCTCTGTTTCTTTTAAAACCCCATATTTCTACTGGCCCACCTCCTTTTCTCATCATACATGCCCTTGAAGGTGTTTTTTATAATGTTTCTTGCAATTGTTGAGAGGCTGGATTCAAATCCTGCCTCTGACAATTAATAGCTATGTGATTGTGGGCAGGTTATATAAACTCCTTGTGTTTCCTTAGCAGTAACATGGAGATAACCCTATTGGTATCTACCTCCCAGGATTGCTGTGAGGATTACATGAGACGATACATGTAAAGGACTTTGCAGATTTTAAAAGTGCTATTTAAATGCCAATTATTATAATTATTATCATTGATAAAAGACTTCCACCTACTTAAATTCTCTATGCATCTTAATATCGTCTTTCAGGCCAATTGTGGGTCAAGATAATAGTATTATTCTATGATTCACAGTCAGATAGCATCATTGGGAGAATAGTGGAGTTGAAGTGATGGACTTTTGGAATACTGAGCATGTTCAGGATCATTGAAAGGACTCAGAGGTTTCCTAATTGTGATCCAGCCAGTCTCCCCCTCCTACTAAACTCTGGGCCCAACTCACTGTCCATTTAAAGAATTTCTCACCCTACTAACAAAAAAGAAAACCAAGGCTCAGCTGGTCTTAAGTTTAACCAAGTAGGCCTCTCAGTAACCATATTTAAAAAATTTTTTAAACATTTAAAATATTTTCAAGCTAAACTTTAGAGAACTCATCTCAGTCAATTAGCATCACCTCCTTTGGGCTAAGGGCAGCTAAATGGTGCAGTAGATAGAGCACCAGGCCTGGAGTCAGGAAGATCTGAGCTCAAATCCAGCCTCAGATACTTACTACCTGTGTAATCCTGGGCAAGTCACTTCACCATATTTCTTTAGCTTGTTCATCGGTAAAATGTGCTGGCAAAGGAAAAGCCAAACCACTCCAGTACCTCTGCCAAAAAAAAAAACTCCAAATGGGATCATGAAGAGTCTGATACAGCTGAACAACAACCACAAACTTTGGGTTAAATGTGGATTAAAATTGGGCAATATTTGAGTCTAAGCCAGATTTAGGTAGAATTCTTTTCACCATTTTAAATCAAACTCACTTTCAGCCTTTGGATTATCCCAGTTTATTTGTGAGGGGGATGTTTATATGAGTAGAGAATAAACACAACGTTAATGCAATAACTTGTTCTATATTTTTCAGGCATGATATATACATGGTATAAGCATGAAGGAAAGTTGTGCATTTGGACAAGGGAGAAAAATAATTAACTTCAATCAAGAAAAAATTACAAATTGTTTATCCTGTGCATGGCATTATACTAGATGCTATGGGAAGGGTAATTTCATTTGGGCATAAAATGCAGTTACACCTCTACCCATACTCTAAAGAATACAAAAGACGTATGGAAAGCCAGGAATTGCTCTTTGGTTTGAATTGGCACCATCACTACAATCTTAAAGCAATTGGATTTGGCATTTGGACTCAGAGCTTTCATGCTCTAGTTCAGGCAAGTGATCAGTCAGCAAACTCCAGGTTGTAGGAGGAGCCTTGCTTCAAATTGGGAAGTGCTTTAAGGAGGTAGTTTGGATGTAGGACTAGAAGATGCTGATGGACCTAGCAAGTGACTCTTTGGGTCAGATGCTACTGTCATCATTACTGCACTGCAGATCTCTGGGATCTGGCTGCCTGTCAGCTGTGAGCAGGGCAGGAGAGTGTGAGGGATCCATGGGCTTAATTAAGGCTATGTCCCACCCTTTTAAAAAGAGACAAACAGAAAGATGAGTTCAGGAACAGCAAATAAACTCTCTTAATCTATTTTTCAGTTGGCAAAGCAACACTGCTTAAAGAGAAGCCGATCAGGTCAGAACCAAACACAATTTATCCCAAGCTGTCTCCAGAAACACATGGAATGGGATAGAACTCATTACCTAGTCATTCATTAATTAAACTCTTTAATAGATTTCCCTGTCCTCTTTTGCTCCCAATTAAGTTCAGAGTAGAACCAGGAATCTCAAAGACTCTGAAGCTTTCACATTTCCCAGCACAGCTCATGGGTCAAAGATTCAACAATAACAGGAAGCCTCAGTTGTGTGTATGTGCCTGTGTATGTGTGTCTGTGTGAATAAAATTTGATCATTCATTCAACAAACATTTTTAAGCATGAATTCTTTATCAGGTACTGTGCTAGGCACCAAGGATAGAGATACAAAGAACAAAAACACCCGTACTCTCAAGAAACTTACACTAAAAAGCACATTCCTCAACACAACCTCTGAGGTCGGTGACACAGACTTGCCTAGGAATTCATGAACTCATGGATTGTGGATGGATGGGCGGAAGGGCACTCTGCCCACACCTCTTAAACCTCTCCACACCTCAGAGAGTTGACCTTGCACTTTAAAACCAGTTGTCTGAGGAAGCCTGAGGGACAGGCATCACTTCTTTAGTATACTCATGGAGATCGGCACTGAAGACACTTTACCACACAGTACAAATGACAACAGCTTCTCTGTCTCTTTGTCCCTCTTTCCTTTCCCTCCCTTCTCTCTTTTTCCTGTTATTCTTCTCTCCACCTCTCTCAACCAGCTTCTAATGTGAAGCCAGTAAATCTCCATAGAGTCAACCAATCCTTATATGCCATCTTCCTAGTAAAACTGTAAAAATACTCATCTGCAAATTAATTGATAGACCATGATACCCTGAAGCCATCATTACCTCAGTCACTTCTCTGCCTTCAAACAGGTCCTCTCAGTACATTCATCTGAGGGCTAGTTCTCTAATCAGTCTCCTAATGATGGGAGACTATGCCTCTTCACAAGTTTATTTCATCCTTTTTCCTTATACAGATGGTCTCTTTCTGCCCGTTTTATCAATCAAACTGTCCACATATGAAAGGAGCAGGATCTTCCATATACTCTAAGGACTTTTAGAATGCCATTGTGCCTGGGATAGTTTGGCAGCAGTACGCTGTTGTCATGTGAAGTCTTGCTCATCCCTTGTCAGTACCATGAGGATCACCTTATGTATTGTTGTACCTGTTTTATAGATGAAAAACTTGGGACTCAGAGACTTACCCACGCGGGTCACAGCGAGTAAACACCCACGCTGTAATTTATACTCAACTTTTCTGACCCCCAGGCCAATAATGCTCTTCCCGCCATATCACGGTCTCTCTTACAATTCCTACAATATCACCCATCACCAACTGCAGCCCTCTCTAGTTGCAAACAATTTTTCTAGAAGGACAAAATACTCTATGGAGTGCTGAGCTTGTAAACTAAATCTAGAAAATATTAAATTCCATCTAGGTAGCCAAGGCAGGATTGGAGGTTTTGCTTTTAAGGTAGAAAAGTTGAGTAGAGCGGTATGAGGGGATTTCAAGAGGCTATATGGAGACATCCTAAGTCTTCTTCTGGTAGGAACTCTGTCAGTATTAATTACCTTTATTATGTTTGCTTCCCTACCTCTCAGTTTCTCTCTTTATACATACTCCATCGGCTTCTTTTTTTTTGCCTAGGCATTTGGGGTTAAGTGACTTACCCAGGGTTACACAACTAGTAAGTGTCTGAGGCTAGATTTGAATTCAGGTCTTCCTGACTCCAGGGCTGGTGCTCTATCTTCATTGAATTTTTACATGGAAATCCCATTCCTCACCATTACTAGGTTTCCTAGACCCCAAAGTCACCTAGCTAGTAAGTGGCAAAAGACAGTTTCAAATTCAAATCTCCTAATATTAAGGAAAATGTGAACTTTGTTAAATGAAAGTCTTTTGCTCCTATTTTTCTTTTTTGCTTCTTTTTGGAGGGGCAAAGGCAGGGCAACTGGGGTTAAGTGACTTGCCCAAGGTCACAAGGCTAGTAAGTGTTAAATGTTTGAGGCCAGGTTTGTACTCAGGTCCTCCCAACTACAGGGCTGGTGCTGTATTCACTGCGCCACCTAGACGCCCCCTCCCCCCCCCCCCCCTTTGCTCCTATTAAAGGAATTTCAGACATCAGCAAGGTGGTAAAAAAAAAAATGGGACAGAGGAGGCAAAGCCAAGATGGTGGAGTAATAGGAAAATGTACAGCAAGCTCTCCTCTTCTCAACAAAAACAAAACAAAACAATTCCTCCTAATAGATCTATAATCTGTTAATATATAAACAAAGATGGACTCCATTCTGAAATGGAAAGATGATACGTGTCCCTTCTGAACCCTATCGTCATTAGGGGTCATGGAGGGAATATAATGAGACAGAATATGAATGATTCTATTATGTTTTTAAAAACTTAAAAGAAAAATCAAAAGTAAAAGAGGAATGTATTAGGGTTAGGAGTTTTTTGCTGATAAAAAAAATAATAAAATCTAAAATAAAAAATAGGGGCAGCTAGGTGGCGCAGTGAATAGAGCACTGGCCCTGGAGTCAGGAGGACCTGAGTTCAAATCCGGCCTCAGACACTTAACACAAAAAAACTAGCCATGTGACCTTGGGCAAATCACTTAACCCCAGTTGCCCTACCTTCCCCCTCCCCCCCAAAAAAATAAATAAATAAACAAAATAAACTAGGGCAAGGGAACCTCCTGAAACCATGTTATTCAAAGAGTGACTCTGGGAAGCTAGGTGGCACAACAGATAGAACAAAGAACTTTGAGTCAGGACAGCCCTGAGTTTCCATCTGGCTTTAGATACTAGCTGTGTGAACCTGGGCAAGGCACTTAACTTGTTTGCCTCAGTTTCCTCATTTGTAAAATGGGGATAACAACACCTACATCCCAGGGTTGCTGTGAGGCTCAAATGAGATAATAATTGTAAAGAGTTCAGCACAGTGCCTGGAGCATAGGAAATCCTGTACAGATGCTAACCAGCACCATCATCATTAGTATTGAAAGGTCAATTTGATTTGGTCTCTTGTGGGGAAAAGCAATCAGTCCCAAACAAGAATGAACTGGCCTGAGAAGAAGGCAAGCCAGGAGCTGGACAAAGCTGGGAGACTTCTAGGGGCATAAACTCATGTGACCTGTCCCCAGCCATCTTCTAGGAACTGAGATCTTCCTTGTCCTAAGACTGGTCTTCCTGGAGATTCCTTTCCCCTTCTCCTCTCTTCCCTCCTCTATTCAAGTACAGGTGTGGTTGTAGCACAGTTTTGACCTTCTTATCTAACTTCTACTCTTCCATTTGAGTCAACTCCAAAATGAATATGTTGTATTTTCTATCTCAACATTATTTTAATATTTAATAATATTTTTGTATCCTCACCTCTGTTTTCTGACATCCCAAAATTCATTCTTATACTTTATTATTTCTGCCTCCAGCACTGAGTTTGATGACAACCATGTGCAGTGTTGGGACACATCCTCTTCCCTAATAGACATGTTGCTGTGTATTTTCAGTGGCCCACATCACTTTACCATCAGCATAATCCTCCCTCCTTCAATTTGCCTTCATATTCTTCACAGTATCTTGTCAACATGTCATCAGATTGACAAAGGCTAACAGTCTGGGATTTCTTAAATAAGCTATTTCTCCTCCCCAGCTCCTCAAGAGATATATCCCCAGAGCTACTTTTTTCTGCCTTATTTCTCCATCGATTTTGGCCATACATAATGATATTTCTTTGTGTGCTATAACTTTCTTCTACTTAGCTAAGACTGACAGAGCAAAGGAACTCAGAAATAGAAACAACTATGTACTGGTTTCTCCAAAGCTACCACTTCTCCCTTTCCTGTGCCTCACATAAACTCTGTAGTACCCAGCACCCACTCCATAGCATTTGGTAAGTCACTGAGTCACCTCTTTTATTTAGAGCAGTACAGTTATTAATACTCCAACCCACTTTCCCAACTTGGCATCATTTTTTTCTCCAGAGCCCAATCATAATGATGGGTCTAAATACTTGTCTGGAGATAAGGAATCTCCCCTTGATTCTGAAATGGCCTCAAGGTGAGGGTTGGTTTGTTGGGTTTTTTTTTCCTTTCCTACAAGGCCTTCTAGCACTGCCTAAAATAATACTCTTCTTAAGGGAATCTAGTGTTTTTGATTGAAGGATACTTGCCAGAAATCGCTTTGACCTTTGAGCTCCTCTGAATTTTGTCTATTTCCTGAGCATTTGAATTGAAGAAAGAGGAAAGCTTGCCATTGAAGCACCGATATAAAATAATTTTTCAAGTATTAGAGGGTGGTATAAATTTTAGCTATTATTATTTTTAATTACTTACTTTTTTTAAAGAATGTTAACATCTTCCTTCTCCCTAAATCCTATACCAATGTAGTTCACATTGAGGAGAAAATCCTGGGGAACCCAACTACTGTCCCTTAAACATAGGCTTGCATGTAACTTTCACAAACTCACTAGAGCTGACCTTTCCACACTGCTTTTGTTCCGTCTTGACCTTTCTCAGATCTGCTTTGTATCAACCTCTGAAGCTAGGCAGAGGAAAGCTGTGACAGCTGCCCAGATCAGCTCTTGAATTCAGGAGATCAAAAGATCAGAGATCCAGAGCTGGAAGGGACCTCAGAGGTCATTTAGTCCAATTTCTTTATTTTATGGAGGAGGAAATTGTAGCTGAGGAAGGTTGAAGTGATTTGCACAAGTCACAAAGGTAGTAGGGCAAGGGTGGAATATAAACCCAGTTTTTCCAACTCCAAAGTTCATGCTCTTTCCATTGGATCACACTGCCTACCTGTCACCATTTCTACCATCCATCTGATTTTTACCTTACTTCTCTTCAAAGAACTGTATTTACCATGTCAAGAGATAGTGAAAAGTACCCTAACCTTTGGGATTTCCATGGTACATCACAAAAGACGGATTTTTCTCATCTGGGTATTGCTAAAAATGTAATGCATATCTTTAGGTTTTAAAAATAACTTTCAAATTGAAATTTTTCTTAAATTCCCAACAATAGCTGTAAATTTTGCTTTTAGACATATAGGTACTTTTTTCCTGGCTTACTATGGGAAAGAGTTTCTCTGACATACTGTATGCAGTGCTCTATGAATCTTTGTGCCTTTCTCTGCAGTCATTTTTCACTTAACTATATGACCCTGAGCAAGCCATTTAGTTTCTTTCTGCCTCAATTTCCTCATCTGTAAGAAGGAAATAATAAGAGTGCCTACCCCCCAGAATTGTTGTGAGGATCAAATGAAATAATAAATGTAAAGTGTAACCTAAGTCACTTAACTTCATGAGGCTGATGCCTCATGTGGGTTATCATGAAGAAACTATTGTGCAAACCTTAAAATACAATAGAAATGTGAGTTGTTATGATAATTGTTGTTCCCATGAGCATATTACATAGGCCCTGACATCACCTTGCTGGCAGTCACAGGAAATAATAATGATCTATCTGTGAAAGAAACTGAAATCTGCCTTCCCATCTATAATCAGCTTTCCAGAGTTGGACAGAGGGGTAGGGTTCTGTGCTCATTTGACTGTATTTGCTCTGTAACCTAAAGAGAATTTTGTTTGTTTATTTGCTTTACTCTAATCAAACCAGAACCTATTGAACATAATAGTCTCCTTTAAAGTAAGGTCTATTTTTCATTTTTGTCTTCATATCTCCAGGTGCCTTTTCCTTAAGCAATAGTAGAAGAGACTTAGATTTAGAGTCAGGAAGGCGTGGATTTGAATTCTGCCTCAGACACTTACTTGTTGCAACCCTGGGCAAGTCATTTCACCTCTCTGGCCTCAGTTCCTCCATATGTAAAATGAACTTTAAGTTATTGACCACAAAGATTCCTTTCATTTCTAAATCTATTATCTTTTCCACAAAATGAAAGTTAAATTCCATTTAGATTTTCCAGCTCTAAATTTATATGATCTATGAACCATATTTAATAAATGTATTGAATTTATCTATGAGTACCTAAGTACAAAAATGAAATTACTATTGAACTTTTCCTGTAGACTCTTACTGACATGTGCAATTCTAGATGTAAACCTGGATTGATATCCTTTAATTAATATTATTTGACCCAAGTGTACCCACACCCAACCCTGCCCTTTCCAATGCCATTCTCCATGGAGGAGCTGATCAAGGATAGCACACCCAGGAATTCACCAAAAACTACTTTGTACCAGTACTCTCAGTCCCACCTTCTGCCCATATGGTAACTCCTTCTCAGTGAGAAGGCTTATTCTGATATTTCTGTGGATCTATGATTTCATCAGAATGGTCTTTCCTCCCAACAGCATAGACTGTAATCTATCCATGCCTTGCTACATCCTATATCACTTCTCTATGTCCTCCCTTAAATCCTCCAAGGAAGAGCCACCCAACATACTAAGCACCTTGCTCTTGGTGTCTTGACATTGAGTAGATAATAGTAGAACACACAGGCTGCTCATCCCTCACTCTTGCTACATAACCGTCCTATCACCTTTTCTAATAATACAAGTCTTTGATAACATTGTTCATGCCACTGTTACTGTTAATTTCTTTTTTTTTTTTTGCTTTTTGGAGGGTAGTTGTGGTTAAGTGACTTGCTCAAGGTCACACAGCTAGTAAGTGTTAAGTATCTGAGGCCAGATTTGAATTCAGGTCCTCCTCATTTCTGTATGGAATACATCCCATAGTCTACTCATGCCCATTGTTCTTTGGTAACTTGAAAGTTTAATTCTTCAGAGACTACTATTCTATATTTTGAAGCTATATAGAATCTCCAAGAAAAATCAGCATTAAAAAGATACGGGTTTTTTTATATGTTACTATTTGTAGATCTTTTAGTTGGTCCAACCATTCAGACTTAGAGATTCCATTGCTGAGTCTATATAACAAAGAAAGGATCCAGCTATACCAAAATATTTACAGCAGAACATTTTGTAGTAGGAAAGAATTGGAAATAAAGTATATATCTCCGTATCAACTGCAGAACAGCTAAACTAGTAATAGCACACAAATAGAATATTACTGCACTATATGAAAGAATAAATATAAATTTAAAGAAGCACCGAAAGAGCTATATGAACTGAGCCATAGAGAAGTAAACATAACCGGAAAAAATAATAGACACACAATAGCTACAATATTGTAAATGAAAATAACAGTTACAGTCAAAGAAATGAAACTGAATGCTATAAAATTGTAATGACCAAACAGCCCCAAATAAAAGATATGCATATGCATCTCCTTCCCTTTTTTGCAGGGGTGGAAGAACTATGGGTGTAAAACTTTGCTTATAATATTGGACCTGATGGATACATTTTTTAGTTTTGCTGAACTATTTTTTCTCTTTGTATCAAGTTTAGAAATTGCTTTCCCACATGTAACCTATGGGAGATGAAGGATTGTGTACACACTGTGCAATCACTAATTGATAATCCTATATCAAATTTACCCTTCTCTAACCACTCCTGGCTTATTTCTTTATTAATTTTCTACCTGGATACTAAGGCAATCAGAATACCCATTGATATTCCCTTGTAAATTAATATGGTTTTACAATCAGTCCCTGAGCTTCTCCCCTAATTTATAAGTAAATTAGAGAAACCTCTTTTCCCATGTTTTCTCTCTTCCATCTCCCTCTGTTCCCTCTCCCAAACATCCTAATCTCATAGGGTCAAATTAACAACAATTTTGCTGAAAAAATAATTTATTCATAGTGCATCAAATAATGTGAAGATATATTTAAATTTCTCAACAATGTATCATGGAGGGAGAAGATCGTAGTGAGAGTTACTTCTAACTACAAACTGCAACTGCTGCCTTCATAAACACTGGAGGGGGGGGCAGCTAGACGGCGCAGTGAATAGAGCACCAGCCCTGGAGTCAGGAGGACCTGAGTTCAAATTCTACCTCAGATTTGTAACATAAAAACTAGCTGTGTGACCTTGGGCAAGTCACTTAACCCCAATTGCCCTATCTTCCCCCCTCCAAAAAAGCAAAAAAAAAAAAAAAGAACCATAGACACTGGAAGAATAATCTCATCACTTAGCTCTCTAAGACTAAAAGAAGTTTCTCAAGAGTTTTTTCAGGATATCTGCAGGACTTTCCCTTTAGAATACAGAGGTGGTAAGACATATTGAATAAAGTGAAGGACTTAAAGTCAGGAAGAGGCAGGTCAAAATCCTGTCTCTGACATTTAGGACCTGTGTGAATCTGGACAAGTCATTTGCCTTTCTGATCATCAGTTTCCTCATATATAAAACAAGGGATTGGACTAAATGGCTTCTAGTTCCCTTCCTGCTCAAAATCTATGATCTTCTTCATGTCACCTCTTCACATGGTAAAAGTTAAAATCAGTTCTCTCAAAATGTCTCCAGTGTCAGTTTCTCAGGAAAGAAATTCTCTTAGTCATTGTTTTCTGTATTTTTCTAACTCTATGACAGTTAATTCTCTTTAGGATAATAGTTAAACAGTAACTCCCTGAGATTTTATTCTTTTTCTCTTAAAGATACAGTGAAACACTATCTAAAGTCCCTGTGAGAGAGGATATTTAAACTAGATCTACATTTTTTATTCTTTGTTATAAGGGATGATTCTGAGAGGAAGAAAAGGTAAAGAGGAACATAATGGGAAATATAGGTAATAAAAAAGAAAAAATATATCATTTTTTAAAGATAAGTCTTTGTTTCAAGGAGAAGTTAGGGGTCATTAAAAGCACAGGACAACTTCCTAAGTGCAATCTGTCCTGCTCTCCTCCTCTTAATTTCTGGGTCCAGTTGACTATTTATATAGAATGTCTGTCCAAGATATGGAAGCAATCGTCCCATGTATTCATGAGCCAGCTCCGTGGGTTCTCCACCCAACTGCATATAGCAATCTGAGCTATTGGTTTTTTCATCCACTTGGTTTTTTCTACATAGATGATTAGACCAAACTATTTTGAATGCTTATGGATCTCATTTAACAGATTATACACAACTCTAGGGTTTGCTTCAATCTTCAAAAAGTTGTGAAAACAGGAACATTTGAAGGAATTCATCATATGTAATCATCTCTTCCATCTGGACATCCTTCATAACAGTGAAAAACACTTTGAGCAAATCTATGCCTTCCTGTTCTATTCTGTGCTTGATATAAATAATCAAATTGTCATGGAACAAAGTTCTTTCAAGGAATCTAGTATAATTTTGGCATAGATATGGGAGATACTTGTTAAAGAAGAACCTTTAAAGGGAGCATTCTGTTCTACTAAATCAAATGCCTTTTTATATTCAACAAATATAAGCTCATTGGGGTCTTATGTCAATTGAGTGAGTGCAAAGATGTACTTGTAGAATATCATTTGCAAAAGTCTGCCTGTTCCTTTCTTCCACCTTCATTGAAAATGCTTTCACAATATATAAATTAATCCCACAAAGATTTTTGTAAAGATGAGAAAATAAGTATTCAGGTCAGAAGTCACCCATTTTTCTTAAATGCCTTCTTTTAAACTCCTGATAACATCCTTGATTTTTTTTCAAATGTTTGCTATCCTTACTTCTTTCCAATATCTTAAAAACTGAAACTTTGACTCCCTCAAAATTATATCATCTTCAGCATAGACCTCATCCAGGTATATAATTGGCCTACTACTGCTGGGCAGCTGGGTGGCATGCTGGATAGAGTGCTGGATCTAGAGTCAGGAAGAACTGGGTTCACATCTGACCTCAAACACTTACTAGCTGTGTGATCCTGGACAAGTCACTTAACCCTGTTTGCCTCAGTTTTCTCATCTGTAAAATGAGCTAGAGGAGGAAATGGCAAACTGCTCCAGGATCTTAGCTAAGAAAACCCAAAATGGAGTCATAAGAGTAAGAAATGTCTACATAATAACAAACTATAGCTATTCTTTCTATATCTTTCTTTAGTGCCATTTCTGTTTCTTCTTACAGAACACTGGAGACTGTGATGCTAGAGTCCAGATTTAGTGGTTTCACCATCATTATGTTTTTTCCCAATTGCACGTAAAAAACAATTTTACCATTTTTTTTCCATTTGGACTCCCAATGTTATACATATCTTGAAAGATATTTTCCATTTTTCATCTCTCTGTTATTCTTCTTTAAATTTCTTAGGTATCTATTTTGTGAGGATCTGGATTGAGGCTCTTTTGAACTTTCTGTAATCTTATTTTTTCCTCCACTGTTCCTCATTTCTTACTGTTTTATGTGACAATACTTCACATAAGCTTAGGTTCATAAAACTATAGATTTAGAGCCGGAAAAGACCTCAAAAATCATTAAATCCAACTACCTCATTTTATAGAACAGGAAACTGAGACCTCGCAATGTGAAGTGACTTGCCAAAATCCATACAAACGATAAATGGCAAAGCTGAGATTTGAACACAGGTTCTTTGACTCCAAATCCTCAGCCTTTGACTCCAATACATTGTCACCTACTACCTCCTCCCACAAAATATTATTAATGAGTTTATATTATAAATCAACGTTTGCTAACTGTAGCTCTTTCCAGGCTTTTTTGGTCTCCTATTAGAAAATGGTTTGCACACAATAAACTTCATTAAGAAATAATTATAGTCTGCATTGATCTCTTCTCTATTTCCCCCCTTTTCTTGACATCAAAAGCTTATAAATCAGTAAAGTTGAAGCTACTTTAGTTGCAATGTTTATCACTGTTATTCTTTCTTTAATTTGGTTTGCATTTTTATCTTTGATCTAACAAGTCTGACTACACATAGAGTGCTAATTCAGAAATTACTCCCACATTGGTAACCAGCAATTTCCTATCTCTTATAACATAAGAATTTAATTTTTTATGAGGTTATTTAATGTTTTCCATGTTTAGTACTTTTTTGCTCCCTTCTCAAAGAAATATTCATGACATCTGAATCTTTGAATAAATGAGTCTATAAGGCTTTGCCTCTAATTTCTTATTCTTGAGCCCTATATACATATTTTTGCCCATCTATGCATTAAAGTCATCAAATAGTAAAACATAGGGTAATTTAATTTGGAAGGTATTAAGTTTTTCATAAAATTTCTATATTTGCCCATCCTCAGCAATAGATTTGGGTGCATGTAACTATCTTCATAATGGCCTATTAACAAATTCTCATCATGAGTGCTGCAAGAGGAGATGATCAAATTTCCATGAAATGTTTTCTCTTGCTTTGAAACATGTGAAAAAAAAGAACAATGTGAGCTATCTTCCACATAACTGCAACTTCCTTTCATTTTCTGTTTGTATTTATAGCAAGAATTTCAATATTGATTTCATTCATTTCCCTTTGTAGAGTTTCTGCTTTGTCACTGGATAAGAAGCTCACACTTAAAATCTTAAGAGTAGTAGATATTTATAGATGATCTAAAACCTTAAAGATTCTTAGTTTCCTCTGTCCTCTTTTCTAATCACTTCTCCAGTCACTATAGAATCAGAAAGTGGCAACACAGGCCTAAGGGCCATCTTGTATTTTTCTTTATTTCATAGGTTTCTATGGCTAAACAATTCATTTATGAGTCAAATACAAGTGAAAAAAATGACTGAACAACAACAAACAACAACAATTAAATTATTCCCTACTACCATCTGGAACCTGTTCACACTTAGCTGAGATGGTCCTCAGAAAGTAGATTTGGTTTAATGCCAAGATCATACTTGAAGTATTTACAGCACGATAGAACCTACTTGAATTTGGACCCAGCTAGCATACCTTTTGAGAGTTGGCATGCCATGATGAAATATCAGACTAAGACTTTATGGAGGACAAAGCTAGGAGATAAAATTCCAAATGTGTTCCACATCCAAAATCTAATGGCTTTTGATAGGATATTTGGGAGAAAATAGCACCACAAGAAGAATCACTTACATGATATGGGTTGTCCTTTATTTTATTTGTGGAGGTGGCACTATCAACCCATGGCTGGGGCATAAGTTTTGAATTATTTTTTTCCAGGAGTAATGGAGTTGTGCTGATGGATGAATGAATAAAATAGAATTTTTTAATAATTGACTATATGTCAAGCACTGTGCTAAGCATTAGAGCTTCAAATTTTAAAGAGCTAGACTTCCATATACTCTCAATAGGTCTCTCTTGTGACCAATGATATGTATTTACAAGATGGGCTGGAGGTTTTGGTTTTGTTTCTCTATATATGCACAGTACTTTAAAAACTTGCAAAGCTGTGTGTTTCATTTGGGGGCTAGAGGGGCTGTCTGTGACCAGGGAAGAAGGTGAAACTAAGTGGTCCACACAGAGTTCTTGCCCTGTGCTTTAATCAATCAGTCTGGCTCACTAAACAAAATGAAGCCCAGATCCATTTGTCACTGATCTTTTCTGTGTCCCTGCCTTTTGGGATCCTATGGATTTCTGCCATGCAGGGCCACTCACCACTCCATGAATCAGGATCTCATTGAAAGTCATGCCAAAGTCTCCCATGAGCAAGCTGCTCTATTATTTCAACTCAAACCTGAGAGAGGAAGGAAGAGAATATAAGTAACTACAAACTAATGGATGCGGTGCGTTCTCGGAGGAGCAGTGGAGGCAGCCGTGGCGGCAACGAATTGCTGAGTTCCTGTAATCAGATCACAGCTATGTTTCATATTTATTTTTTTATATGTTTCCTATTTAAAGACCTGTGCAGGATCATGTTTTCTGAAGAGAAAAACAAGAAATCTCCATTTTCCCCGGCCTCCTGTTTAAATTCTATCTCCAGTGAAGCCCCGTGTAAACAAGGCTGCAGTACCACCCTCTCTTTGCTGCAGTGCACAGAAGCTGCCATTGCTTTGATTGGTTATTCACCAGAGGCTGCACTCTACCCTGCCTCCCCCCCATCCCTCTTTGTTTACAGCTAACTGCAGATACCAGTGCCTTCTCATGTTCAGATGAGTGCTCTAAAGGAATATCTTTCCAGTTTTATTCTCCAAGTTCCATTTTTGTGGTTAGAAGTAAACAAGGAATAGGCTCATGCACAAGACAGACCCATTCCATCCCAAATGGCATGCTCTGAAGCACATCTTGGAACATTTGGCCAACATTCTGAAACCATTTCCACTTGATGAATAGCCATGATGCAGGAGGTCTTATATAAGGGATTGAACAGTAGTTATTTGCCAGGAAAGTGACACTCTGAAAAAAAATGTCACAATGATCCCCTCTGCTAGGGAGGAGGGATGAAGCTTAGTCATGGGTGATTAGCTGTGGAGCTCCCAGGGGAAGTATGTAGACTACGTCATCACTGCTGAGGTCTTCTTACCTAAGCATCTCTGAGCTAAACTATAGACCATAAAAGATCCCTGGGGGAAACTCAGAAATGTCATACAGCTCCTGATGTCCTTCCTCAGAGGTGCAGTTCAGAACCACACACAAGATGGGGCATATGGGGAGAGAAAGCATAGACCTCCATAGCCAAGCTAGACAGGCTTCTCAGAGCCTTCCTTGGCTATTCATTTCCCTCCTTTTCCACTGAGAACCCTGAAAAGACAGGCTGGTCTGACACAAGACAATAACACAATGCTAATCTATTGTAAATACCTGCTCTTTCCCAAACCAGGTGACTAGAGATAGCTAGGTAGCACAATGGATAGGACCCTAGACCTAGAGTCAGGATTAGATCTCAGTTCAAATCCTGTCACAGACACTAGCTGTGTTACTCTCGATATCATTTCACTCCTATGTACCCCAGCTGCAAAATGGGGCTTTTATTAGCACCTACTTCCCAGGGTTTTTGTGAGGATAAAATGAGATAATATTTGTAAAATGCTTTGTAAACATTAAAGCACTATATAAATGCTAGCTATTCCCTTATTATTATGGGGTGGGGTCCCTAGACTTCATCTTTAGAATTGAAACCCAACTGTGTTCCATTGTCCATGAATCTATTGCTATCAATAAGTTAGCATTTTATGTTTATGTCCCTGGCATGATGTGGTCATCTGGATAGAGTGCTGGGCTTAGAATTAAGAAGATCTGAGTTCAGATCCCATATCCAACTAGTCTAACCATGAGGAGATACTGCTAGTCACTATCTGACAGGTGGCACAGGAAATAGAGAGCTGGGTGTAGAATCAGGAAGACTTGAGCTCAAATCCAGCCACAGACACTTAATAGCTGAATAATGTTGCACAAGTCACTTAAAGTCAGTTTGCTTCAGTTTCCTCTACTACAAAATGAATATAGCAATAACATCTACCTCCCAGGTAGATGTGAGAAAACCATGACCATGGAATGTGGAGATGTCTCTGAGTACAGAAGATTTTAAAGAGATAATTATGTTGGAGGATCCAATGAAATGATATTTGTAAAGTGCTTAGCACAAGGTATGGTGTATGGTAGGAGCTTAATAAACGTTTATTCCCTCTCCCCATCAACATTTATTATTGTTATTTTTATAGTACTCGTTCCATGGTCATAGTTTCCTGGGACAGAAAGTTTTCCACAGCAGGAGAGTCTCCCTTGCTCCAAACACTTGTAGGAACATGGCGGTCCTTTGTGCGGGAGGCTCTTTAGAGGTATAGGTCTTTCAATGAGAAATGTGGACAGTACTCTCACAGGTTGAGAAGACACAGATGATGTTAATCTGCACTAGTGTGTGGAACACTTATCAGGATTATCATGGTCCTGTAGAATACTGGAATATGTGGTTGTAATCTATAATTGTTTTTTTTTTTAAAGCAATCGGGGTTAAGTAACTTGCTCAAGGTTACACGGCCAGTTATTTCTGGGTGTGGTGCTAAGTATCTGAGCCCGGATTTGATCCAGGTCATCCCGACACTGGAGCCGGTGCTCTTACTCGCTGAGCCACCTGGCCGCCCTTAAGCAATTGAGGTTAAGTAACTTGCCCAAGGTTACACGGCCAGTTATTTCTGGGTGGGTGCTAAGTGTCTGAGCCCGGGATTCGATCTCCAGGTGTTCTCAACAGTGGAGCCGGTGCTCTTACTCGCTGTGCTACCTGGCCGCCCCTGTAATCTATAATTGTTAATTTAAAAAGAGTTCTTTCTCAATAGGAATTGGGAAGTGAGAGGCAAGAAATGACTGTGGAATGCAGAGATGTCTCTAAGTATAGAAGGTTTTAAAGAGATAATAAAGATAGTTAACATTTATATAGAGTTTACTATGTGCCTGGCATTGTACAGTTGTGATCTCAATTGATTCTTGCAATAACCCTGGGAGATTTGGTGCTATTATTATCCCTGTTTTGCAGATGAGGAAACTGAGGCAAATATATATTAAGTGATTTGCCTAGATTGCTGGGAAAAGCCAGTAGCTAGCCTGTAAGAGAGATGGAGAGATAAAGGTCAATAGTATTGGTGTTCAGACAAGGCTGAAGACACAGATTGTTTCCCGAGATACAGGGGAAAGGGATGTCAGAACCAAGAACAGAGAAAAATGAAAGTGGGGGCTGTGTCTCTACTAAAAGCAATCACAGGAGGCTTAAACCATAATGATGTGTAAATCATGCTAGTGCTAATGGGGCCCTGATAGAAGTGACAACAGGTTTCCCCCTTCAAGAAGTTTTCCACTCAGTTTTAACTACTTTCCAATGAAGCTACATTTGCAGTTCCTGTAGAGATGTCCAGGGTTAATCAAGATCTGTAGCAAGAGTTCCTACCACCTCCCATGAGTAACTGAGCTATCCCCTCTTGCACTGAATTAGGGGAGATGGTTAAACTGGCTGTAAATTGGGTGAATTCTTTTCCCATTATGCAAAAAGGCAAGGAGAATAGAGCAGAACTGTATTTGTACCCAAGAGCCTGGGGGAAGCTTTCCAAGTTAATGTTGGGAGTGTTCACTGCTTAATGTATTTTCCTACTGTTTATCCTTTTTTCATCTTGAAGCCTAATTCCAGCCCTGGAATTCACACATTGAAAGTACCCTCAAACCCTGGGCTCTGTCCCTCCGATTCAATGGCTTCTCCCAGAACCTCCATCTAGGAAGGGCACCCAGGCTAGATATGTCTCCATAGATGACAGTCTGGGGAGTATGTCCTGGGAGTATAATTTGAACTTTCTCTACCAAGCCTCTGTTAGTACCTTTTCCCCTTCTCTCTCCCTCCCTTCCAGGTCCCTGTTATGTGTCATCTTCCCCAATTAAAATGTAAGCTACTTGAGGGCAAGAGCTCTGACTACTTGTATTTAGATTGCCAGCACTTAGCTCAGTACCTGGCACATTGTTGCTGTTATTCAGTTGTGTGTGACTCTTCATGCCACCATTTGGGGTTTTCTTGGCAAAGACACTGAGTAGTTTATCATTTCCTTCTACACCTCATTTTACAAATGAGGAAACTGAGACAAATGGAGTTAAATGACTTGTTCAAGGTCACACAGCTACTAGGCCCAGGCTCACAAAGGTAGTATCTGAGGTCAGATTTGAATTTAGGAAGATGAGTCTTCTTGACTACAGATTTGGCATTCTATCCACTCTGCCATCTAGCTACCAGCCTGGCACATAGTAAATGTTTATGAAATCTTGTTAACTGATTGACCTTTTTCGCTAGTATGATATATGTCATACAATTAATATCAAGTGACATGGAAGTGATTCATAGAAGGAAAGGGGAGATTTAGAGCGTAAATTTGCATAGGAATGAACTCAAACAGATTTTTAGGACCTGGAAGTAGGGAGAGGGAACTATATACTCAAGGTGCAGGATTATGGGAGTCATCTTGTCTGTTTTCTCACAGGAAATCTCAGAAACATTTCCCTTAGGTCTTTTTTACACGTAGTGTATATCAGAACACTAGAGCTATTGATCCATTTTCCTTCATTCTTCCTTATCTACCATCTTTTCTCACCATACACTTCAAGGATGATATCCTTATGCTACCCACAAAGTCCTGGTCTGGTGCCTCATCGTGAAATGGAGTTGACCCTGGATTCTCAAAGCCTATGCCAGCAAAATATAAGTTCTGGCAACTTCTACTATGCTAAAAAGGCTTCAAGGATGGTCCTAGAAAGAGGAGGAGCCACAATGGTAGAGAAGCAAGAAATGGAATAGTGAGCTCCCTACCAAATTTTCTCCAAAATTCTCCAAAAAGATCTAGAAAATGCATGAGACAAAATTCTGGTGGAGAAATCGAAGAAAAGGTCACAATAAGTAACTTTTCCAGCCTGGGTCAATATACAGAGACAGGCAAATAGATTTCCAGACTCTGAGGTTGGGGTCTGGTCAGGAGTGGGCTTTGCAGAGTACTTCAGCATAGGAAGAAACTGTGCACCTAGGCAAGAGAGAGTCCCAGATACATACATGGACATCCCCAGATGCATCAGACACTTTATGGAGCACCATAATAGAAAAGTTGCCACAAAACAGCTCTGTCACCTACTACTCAGACCCAGGTAACAGATTAAGGTTGAGTTGAGAAGAAAACCTGTGCCCAGAGGTGGTACATCAGGATAAGGACTGGTGGCAGGCCCTTGGTGACAAATGAAGATGGTCAGAAGCAAAGCTCAGGAGAAAAGCAAGGTCTCAGTTCCAGCTTCTAACCCAGTCTGAAGCCTACAGAGGAATAACCAGGGTAGGAATTCTGAAATAAAGGGGAGCCTGCAATTTTGCTAAGCTTTCTAGTTACATGACAGTACTATTTTTTAAACCCAAACTCAGGTCAGAAACTTAGAGAGATAAAACCCCAGGCAACATTAAGATTTTGCTATGACTCATACCACTTTGGAAGCACTGAAAGCTTGCAAGTCCCTAGAAGGAGCTGTCCCTGACATCCTGGAACAACAAAACACTCAATACCCCAAGAAAGCAACAGTAGGACCAGCCCAGACCTTTCCTTCAGAAGCACACAGAACCTAGTCCTAAAATTAAGTCAGAAGTAAGGAAGTAGACTTGAAGAATGAGCAACAAAAAAAAGAATGCCTCATAAAAATATATCATGGAGACAGGGTCCTCAAAACACAAATACAAGAGATTAATCCAAAACATCTACAAGCAAATTTTCAAATGAAAACACAAATTGGAAACAAATTCCTGGAAGATATGAAGCAAAATTGTAAAAAGAGAGAGTATGACAAATATTTTTATCATTGAAATGAGATAGCTAGAATAAAAAAATAGAAAAGATGAAAGAATTGGAAAGATAATTAACAGTTTGGCACAAGAGGTCCAAACCTTTGCTCAAGTAACAAAACTCCCTGAAAATTAGAATGGACCAAACAGAAGCCAATGATTCCACGAGACAACAAGAAGTATTAAAATAATGTCAAAAGTAGGAAAAAATAGAAGAAAGCATAGGATGTCTCATAGCAAAAACAAGTAGCCTAGAAAACAGATTGAGGGAGGAAAAAAGTGTAAGAATCATTAGTGTATCTGAATGTCATGATTAAAGAAATCAAGAAATCTTAAAACTTCTCAGATCTCTTCAAACCAGAAGACAAAGTGGAAATAAAGAGAATCCACTTGTCACTTTATGAAAGAAACTCCAAAACAAAAACTCCCAGGAATATTAAAGTCAAAATCCAGGACTTCCAGTTTAAAAGAAAATACTGTAAACAGCAAAAAATAAAATTTCAAGTAATAAGGAGACACAATCAGGATCACACAGAATGTAGC
This sequence comes from Petaurus breviceps papuanus, assembly GCF_028583685.1. Lineage (NCBI taxonomy): Eukaryota > Metazoa > Chordata > Mammalia > Diprotodontia > Petauridae > Petaurus > Petaurus breviceps. Next base: position 24,070,991 of record NW_027186304.1, on the reverse strand, counting down.
AGCCACCATCCTAAAGAAGTGAAGAGTTTGGAATATGGCATTCCAGAAGGGAAAAAGTATAGATTTACAACCAAGAACAACTTATCCAGCAAAACTGATTATAATTCTACAAGGGAGAAAACTAACCTTTTATGAAATAGAGGACTTTTGAGTATTCCTGATGAAAAGACCAGAGCTGCATAGAATCTTTGAAGCACAAACACAAGAGTCAAGAAAAATATATAAAGATTAATATGAATGAACAATTATAAAGAACTTTAAGTCCTTTAAGAACCCCATCTGCTTTTACAGTGATAGTAGCAGAGTGGCAGGAAGAGGGGTTCATTTTTTTCAGATTTGTAGCAGTTTTCAAACTATCTATAAATTTTAATTTGGCTGTTGGTACTCTAAATGTAAGATCCTTATCCAATGACCAGTGAGTCAACATACACCTTAAGAAAGTGACTCATATCAATTTTTATATTCTTGCCATAAATGAAATGAGAAGGAATAAGGAAGTTGCAACTAAAAGGAAGGATGGCTTACAGGTACCCATTAGAGAGGCCACAAAAGGATTTGATGGAAACATTACATCATGAGATATCTGGTCATTCTGTCTTGTAGTAATGAGGATAAATAACTGCAAAAAGACCACTATGCAAATAATCATAGCTTATGTGTATGCACCAACATTAGTTGCTGGGGATGAAAGGACAGATAAATTCTACAAAGTACTTGACAAAGACCCTCTAAATTAAATCAACATACATTGTGATACTGTGTAAATTCAATACAAAGATGAAAAAAGTGAGAATGGTAAGAAACGAATGGAAAGATATAGTTCAGGAAGTAGGAATGAGAGAAACCAAGGAAGAATAGACTATACAAATGTATCATACCTTTATAGCATAAACATTTTCTTCAAGAAAAGAATGATTAGGCACTGGATATGGTATGCACCAAACATCACAAAAATGAAAAATTACATATTAATAGGTGAGGAAAGATACTTATTATTGACATGTGAGTTATCTATGAAACAGCTATGTATGTAGAGTCACACCACTAACTTGTCAAAAGAACAGAATTTTTAAAAAAATAAGGAGAAAGAGATACAGCATGTAATTGAAACTACTCAATCCTGAATTATACAAGACTTTGAAAATGAGAAGTGGACAGCATTTATTTTAATTATTTTATACTGTGTAACCAATGAAAATCTATTACAGCGATGAAAAAACAAAAGAGCTCATAAAGCACACAAACACTTGATTTACTGGACAAGCAGAGAAAAAATGGTGGCCAAAAGCAACACTAAATGAAAACATAAATTCTTTTGTAAAATCTTATGGAGAAGGATGGTAGACAACTATAAGCAATATTACCTCACAAAGAAGAGAAAAGCAGTAGAGTATAAAGCCATTCTAAAGAAAGTTTGATAAAGGATCCAAATAGACAAATTCTTCCCAAAGTCATTTAAGAACTAAAATGGAAAAAGGACACCGTCCAAACAACCAACCGACAAACAAAAAAAGCAGCTGATATTTATACAGCCTTTTAAAATTGACAAAGAACCTCCAACATCATCTATTATTCCACAGCCACCCTATGAGGTAGTTAATGCAAGTGTTATTAAACCTCGTTTTACCATATAAGAAACTAAGGCTCAGGTAGGATATACTGACTTGCCCCTAGTCACATAACTAGTCAGCGTCAGCGATGATATTTGAACTCAGGTCTCCTTATTTCAAGCCCAGCACTCTGTCCACTCTATCACACTTTCCTATCTGCCTCCTCAGATTAACTGACCATTCCCTTCCTTAGTGTTTAATACCTTGGCACCACCCTCAACCATTCCAGATGTCTCCATGCTTTACCTCCTATAGAAATTGCTTACCTTGTCTATCTTTTCCAGTTGATCTCCTAATGCAGATTCTACAAGCAGAATCCTGATCAGTACTACCCTAAATTTTAAAAGTCACCTTCCTAATCTGTAGCATTCAAGTCACAGGTCTTATAGCCCAGACTAACAAGACCCTCCTGAATTTGTGTACCCATGTTCTTCAGAACGGATCAAAGTAAAAATAAAACATCTCTGGAATTATAAAGTGAGTCAACTAGGAAAAGAAGATTCAAATTACCAACAAAAAAAAAATACATTTTCACATAACTTTTCAGGACTACTTCTAATGCTAAAAGCAAGGTACAGCTGCTGAAATGAGATAATAAATATAAAAGCATTTAAAGCTTCACCAAAGAAGGGTGCCACGTGAGTCTTAGGAAACTCTCTCGCTGCTGCTGTTGGTAAATCCTCCATCACGACAACAAAGCTTACTATTTACTTTTGCTACTTCCTTAGAATGCCCTCTGCACTCCTGTCTTATAGGGAAAGACAACAAGCGCAGCTTAAATCCTATTCCATGTTTATAGCACTTGCTTTGAATCTGTGGAAATGTCTAAAAAATAGCACAGCCCTGGGAGAATATCAGCAAACAGCAGAAAGCCATCAGCTTAGCTTTGATAACATAGCTTTGTTTTCTTAGGGTTGTGACCAGAGAGGGAAAGGTCATTCCTCTTGTGGCAGCATGCTCAATATTCCAGCTTTGATAACATGTAGAGGATCAGTCCTCTGCAAGGAATTATCAAAAAGCAGCATACCCTGGTAGATTTTATCTTTTGGGAGCAATTTTGCTTCTCCGTAACCATAATTAACTTAAATCCAAACACAAGGCATAAAATATTGCCTTAATACCACCTAACAAAGAAGTCATTTTGTATACGAGAAACTAGTCTCCCAAGCTGACCTTCACCAACACAAAGAATTAAAGAGAGCAAAGATTGCAAAAAGTCCTACTCATATTGCTTCTAGGCTGATTCATTCCAGCCAGATATCACCACATGTCTGAAAGGGAACTGAGGCTCACATTATTCCGGTTCTGTTCTCATGTCAGGGGAAGTCCTAGATGGAATTACCAGAGGATAACACACCATAATTTCTTATTTAAAATCATATATCTTTCTCTACCCAGTTTAAATATGGGCACAATTAATGTTGAACCTGTGACTTTGCATATTTTTAGCTAAAATCCTACCCACTGGAAGGCTTTCCTAGCTCATCTTAATCCCAGTACTTCCTCTCTGTTGATTATTTCTTATTTATCCTTCATACAGCCTGTTTGTTGCACGGTTATTTTGCATGTAGGTTTCTTTCCTTTCCTAGTATCAGTCGACAAGTATTTTTACATGCTTACTATGTGCCAGGCACTATGCTAGGTGCTAATATCATAAATACATTTATTTCTGTTAAGATCATTTAAAAGTAGAGGAAAAAATGACCTTTCCTTAATATGCTAAAAGTATCAACGTAAAACCAAGAGGCGGCATCATAAGAAATGGAGAAATGTGAGAGGCTTTCCTGATAAGATCAGTGATAAAGCAAGGATGCCCATAATCACCACTATTATTTAATATAGTTGTATATATTCTAGCTATAGACAGGGCAATGTGAGGACAAACTCCCTTTCCTTTTAAAGAGGAAAAAAGCCTAGCTCCTGACTATAAACAGTCATCTCTTGCATTTGACCTTACTTTTAGAAGCCGTGATTCAGGTGTCAGTTTATGATTGGTCTTTTTAGACTGCCTGGCCTCTATTGCTCATGGTAACTCACAGGTTTATGAATGGTTTTTGTCTGAGGATGAGTGGCCCCATACCCAGGGTGGGGTTTCTCACAGAGCTCAGAAACTGTATAGACAACAATCTGAACTTTTAACAAACAGTCAAAGAAGTTAAAGTAGACTTCCTCCCAAAATCAGTTAAACTCTTAACCAACAAACAATAGCTCTGAACTTCCTCTACAATCCAGTCTTTCTTACAAAGTTGACTCTTTAAGATGATGCTCACCGTCTGCAGAGTCAGTTCAACTTGCTTTTTAAAGACTCAAGAGGCATGACTGTTTTGGAATTTTGTCTTCATCTAGCAGCCAATGCCTTATAATGTTATGGCATTCTTTAGGAAACTCTTTTATGTTGCCATTGGGTTATTTAGAAAAACTCCTCATTTTGGCACAACTCCAGGAAGGAGAGGAGGGAGAGACAGGCACCTCCAGGGGTTAGACCTCCATGTGCTTGAGTGTAGCCCTGAGGAAATGCCACCTGGCCTCAGGACACACCAGACACCACCACTAGCACCAGGTAAGCTGCCAGACCCCTACAGCCTCCAGCAGCACCAAGATCCTCAACTGCACCCCCTCAACACAGCACTAGGCATGAGGTGCAATGGGGATGGGAATTTGAAGACCTTCCCTGCCCCTTAATAGGCCTCATGGGAATTTGAAGACCTTCCCTGCTTTGAAAGTAAATTCTGCCCCCAAAAGGCTGGATGTAATTACATGGATCCTGTGATGGGAGGAGTTTGCTAAAGAGTGGAGCAGAGTCCACAGGAAGTTGGGAGTCAGAGCTAGAGAGATGGTGGGAAAGAGAGGAGCCCAGGCAAGGAGATATAGAGGTTCGTGAGTAACTATTGATCTTATATTGGTTTGTGGGAAGGCTAAATGATGCTGTAGCTCTCTGAATTGTTAGGGTTTATTAGCTTCTTTACTACTTTGATGGAATCAGCTTACTAGTTTGGGGATTCAGTTTTCTGGTGTCTAAATAAATGCTTTCCTTCTGTCCTCTATTTGGAGAGTTTATTATATTTTGCAACTGATTGCCATGTGGGACTATTTATAGTCACAGTCTTTATCATGATCATGGGTGCTGTAAATACTGTATTGACACTATATTAGTGTCCCCTAGGGTTCTCAGGGTAACATCACAGCAGCACCAGGTAAATACCCAGGGCCTACAGCCATTGGTACAAGAAGCCTGAGACAAAGCCCCTTCCACTCTGGGAGCAGAGATCAAATTTTAAAAAAAGGAAAAGTCACCCCTCCAAAAATGAGTGAAAAACAACAAAAAAAGAATCTTACCGTAGAAAGTTATTATGGTGACAGTGAAGACCAAGACACAAACTCAACAGATGACAACATTGTCAAAACCCCAAAGAAAAATGGGAAATGGTCTCAAGCCCATAAATAATTCATGGAAAAGCTCAAAAAAGAGCTTAAAAACAATATTTAAAAGGTAGAAGAAAAATTGGGAAAAGAAATTAGAGTGATGCAAGAGAATTATGGAAAAAAAGACTCAACAGCTTGAAAAACTGCTTTAAAAGTAGAATTGGCCAAATGAAAAAGGAAGTACAAAAATCCACTAAAGAAAGCAGCTACTTAAAAAGTACAACTGGCCAAATGGAAAAGAAAGAATGGCCAAGTGGAAGCTAATGATTCTATCAGACATCATGAATCAATCAAACAAATTCAAAAGAATGAAAAAAATAAAAGAAAATGTAAAATACGTCATGAGGAAAACAACTGACCTAGAAAATAGATCCAGGAGAGATAATTTCAGCATCATTAGACTACCTAAAAGCCATAATCAAAAGGAGAACCTGAGAAATCATCTTTCGAGAAATTATCAAGGAAAATTGCCATTGTGTCCTGGAACTAGAGGACAAAATCAGCATTGAAAGAATCTACCAATCACCTCAGGAAAGAGATCCCAAAATAAAAACCCCAATGAACATTATAGCCAAAATTCAGGACTATAAGGTCAAGGAAAAAGTACTACAAGGTTCCAGAAAGAAACAATTTGAATATTGGGGAGTTACAATCAGGATCACACAGGATTTGGCAACTGCAACATTAAAGGACTGGATGTCATGGAACATAACATTCTGGGGGGCAAAGGAGCTAGTGTTGCATTTTAAATCCAGGGATGCCAAAAACTGTTGAGGTACAGACTTTGCCCACCCAAAAACTGTTGCAGTTTCATGTTGTGGTGGGACCATGTCAAAGAATTCAGATCAGACCACCTCTAATCCAAGTACAGGCATTTATTGAGATTTATATGAGACACCTCTCATGAAGTGGGCTAAGTTCCAAGAGGAACCAGCAACTTTAGAGAAAGTAAGATGGATTTTTATAGAGTAAAGATGCAATTACATAACAGAAATTGACATAGAATAGAGGAATATCATTAATATTAAAAAGGCAGGAGGAGTTTGTTAAGGGATTAGGTAATGGAGGAGGGGTCCCATCTATGGTTCAGTGGTTAAACATTCTGGTCATTCTGCCCTCCAACTGGCTAGCTATTGTGGCCCTGTCTGGTTAAGACACATAGTTAGGTATTGTGGTACTGTCTCAGGCTAGATGGATGATGTGATTGCAAATGAATACAAGAACACACCTGTTTCTGTGGGAATGGGTCTGGGGGCAGTGACCAGGTAGAGGCAGTAGCTGGGTTCCTATCACATGGACAAACCTGCTGTTTCTGTGGGAACTAAGATTTCAGGGACACACCTGTTGTTGCAGTGAGAAGTGAGGCATATATGAAGAAGTTAGGACAGTGGCAGGGAGGGGGGCTAGGTAGGTGCAGTGGGCCTGCTGTTCAGTAGGGCCAGTCCTATAATGAAGTTAGAATATTGGGGCTGGGGGCAGCTTTATTAGGGTTACATCATTAGGATTACAACCAAAAATTACTTACCCAGCAAAATTAAGCATAATACATCAACGGGAAAATGGGCATTCAATGAAATAGAAGGATTTCAAGCTTCATAAGTAGAAGACCAGAACTAAACCAAAAATTGACCTCCAACATTAAAAGAAGCATATACAGGTTAAAAAGGGAAAAGAAAACATAAGTAATTCAATAGAAATAAACTGTTTACATACCTACATGGGAAGATGATACTTGTAACTCTTAAAAATTATATCACTGGTAAGAGCACCAGCCCCAGAGTTGGGATGACCTGGGATCGAATCCGGGCTCAGACACTTAGCACCCACCCAGAAACACCTGGCTGTGTAACCTTGAGCAAGTTACGTAACCCCAATTGCTTTAAAAAAAAATTTATATCACTGGGGCAGCTAGGTGGTGTAGTGAGTAAAGAGTACCAGCCCTAGAGTCAGGAGGACCTGAGTTCAAATGTGACCTCAGATACTGAACACTTACTAGCCATGTGACCTTGGGCAAGTCACTTAACCCCAATTACCCTGCCCTCCCCCCTCCAAAATAAAGCAAAAATATATTATATCACTAATAGTACAGATAGAAGGAATACACATAGACAGAGGGAGTAAGTATAAGGTAAATTTGAGGGAATGATGTAAAAAAAATTAAGGAATGAGAAATAGGAGTACAATTGGCACAGAAGGAAGGGAGAGGTAGAATAAAATAAATTATCTCACATGAAGAAGTGAGAAAGGCCTATTTACAGTGTAGGGGAAGATGGGTGGGGGCGGAACAATGCACATTACTTGAACCTTATTCTCATCAGTAGTGGCTCAAAGAGGGAATAATATACATGATCAGTTGAAAATAGAAATCTATCTTACCTGACCAAGAAGTAGGAGTGGAGGAGATTAAGTAAAAGTGGGGGGGGGAGAGGAGGGGAGGGGAGGGGTACTGACAGAAGGGAGGGCTGATCAGGAGAGGTGATGAGGTGGGAAAGGGCAAAAGGAGAGAGATGATAAACAGGAAGAAGAATAGGATGGAGGGAGATATACAGGTAGTAATCATAACTGTGAATGTGGATGGAATGAACGCTCCCATAAAATAGTGTTGATAGTAGAGTGGGTCAAAACCAGAATCCTACAATATGTTGCTTATAAGAAACACACTTAAAGCAGAGAGAGAGATACAGATTAAAGGTAAGGGGCTGGAGCAGAATCTATTATACTTCATCTGAAGTAAAAAAAAGAGGGTGGCTATCCTGATCTTAGATAAAGTAAAAGCAAAAATAGACTTAATTAAAAGCGGTAAGGAAAGAAACTACATCTTGCTAAAAGGTACCATAGACAATGAAGCAATCCAATTAGACGAGTAAGAAATAGTCTGACTGTCAGATCTATGGGGAGGGGAAAAATTCATGACCAAACAAGAGATAAAGAGCATTAAGAAATGTGGAATAGATCATTTGGTCATATTAAATTAGAAGCTTTTGTACAAACACAACCAATGCAATGAAGATTAGAAGGAAAGCAGAAAGCTGGGAAACAATCTTTACAAGTGTCTCTAATAAAGACCTCATTTCTCAAATATATAGAGAACTGAGTGAAATTTATGATAATTCAAGCCATTCCCTAGTTGATAAATGATCAAACAACATGGCAGTTTTCAGATGAAGAAATCAAAGCTATCTATAGTCATATGAAGAAATGCTCTAAATCACTTTTTATTAGAAAAATGCAAATTAAAACAACTCTGAAATACCACTCACACCAATCAGATTGGCTAATACGACAAAAAAAGGAAAATGATAAATGTTGGAGAAGATGTGGGAAAATTGGAACACTAAAGCACTACTGGTGGAGTTGAGAACTGATCCAACCATTCTGGAGAGCAATTTGGAACTATGCCCAAAGGGCAACCAAACTGTGCATCCCCTTTGATCCAGCAATACCACTACTAGGTCTGTATCTGAAAGAGAGCATAAAAAAGGGGAGGAACCTATATGTGCAAAAACATTTATAGCAGACCTCTTTGTGGTGGCAAAATACTGGAAACTGAGGGGATGCCCATCCATTGGGAATGACTGAACAAGCTGTGGTATATGAAAGTAATGGAATACTATTGGCTATAAGAAATGATGACCAGGCATATTTCAGAAAAAAATGGAAAGAATTGTACAAACTGATGTAAAATGAAATGAGAAGTGGCAAAACATCGTACACAGTAACAACATCATGGGATTATCAACTGTGAATCAGCTCTTCTCAGCAACACAATGATCCAAGACAAGTACAAAGGATGCCCGAAGAAAAATGCTAACCATGTCCAGATAAAGAACTGATGTAGATCAAAGCATATTTTTCATTTACTTTATTCTTTCTTATTTTTTTCCTTTTGATCTGTTTCTTCTTCCACAATTGTATGAATATGGGAACACAGTAGCATATGTATCAACTATATCAAACTGCCTACCATTTTCAGAAGAGGGGAAGGAAGGAAGGAAGGAAGGAAGGAAGGAAGGAAGGAAGGAAGGAAGGAAGGAAGGAAGGAAGGAACCCAGGGGAGAAGAATTTGGAACTCAAATCTTGTAAAAATGAATGCTAATAGGGCGGTTAGGTGGCACAGTGAATACAGCACCAGCCCTGGAGTCAGGAGGACCTGGGTTCCAATCCTGCTTCAGATACTTAACACTTACTAGCCGTGTGACTTTGGGCAAGTCACTTAAACCCAATTGCCCTCCAAAAAGCAAAAAAAAATTAAAATGAATACTAAAAATTTTCTTAATATGTAATTGTGGGAAAAAATAAAATACTATTTAGAACATGCCTACACAACTTGGCTGTAGGTAGTGGCCAAAGTTAGAATAGGCTAAACTTTGGGCCACAGATAGATTTTTAGCAGCTGACTTTCCAAATAAAGGTATAATTAATGACTAAACTATCTTGTAAATAAACCATATTTTGAAAAGGAAAATTTCAATTAATATCAATTACACTTGTTACTTAAGAGCTTTATCATGAAATCACATTAATATTTTAAAAATTACTTTGCTAAGCAGTACAAGTTTTAATACATTTTTCAGGTTTTCTTACTATTTACATTTAGTTAATGGGACATGTTATATACTTCTTGTCAGTAATCAGTTTATTGTACTCTGGAATCATGTTTGAAATCAATTTCTTTAGAAATCTGAAAACTAACCTTAGTAGTTGCCTCATTTTCTGAGTTTATTTTCTTGAAAAACCATTGTTCCCCACTGAAATTTTCAACAATCTGGATGCTTTAATTTGTTTTCCATTGGTGTCCAATTTGCCTAAGTCAGGATGCTTTGATTCAAAATGGGGATGAATATTGTATTTCTTCAGAACAGCTATTACTTCTCCGCAAACAAGGCACAATATTTTGTCTCTCGTGTAAGTAAACAAGCATCAATTTGTCCACTCCAGATTAAACACTCTACATTCTGATTCAATCTGCCATTTCTTTTATCACCCATTTTACAAAGTCACCCCCAAAACTTTAATGTTAGAACCACAAAATCTGCACAGCGACTGCTCACATACAAAGAAATCCTGAACTGAGTTTCTGACCTTGGAGAGAACTTCAGACATTCATGTAACTCAGAGGGTGGCCCCACAGCCAGAGAGGGAAGAAGTCCTCACGTTGTTGCTGCTCATCCCATAGGGGGGTGTCAGCTCTCACTTTGTCGCTATTCAATGCCAGTAATGACTGAAAACACAGGGAAAAGATACAACTCTTGCACCTCCCAGACTAGAGACAGACTGAGATGGTTGGTTGCTGTGGGTCACTTGACAAACAGGAGAGAGTGCACAGTGGCAACCTACCCACCAAGTTACACAATGGACACAAAAGTGACTGGTGGAAGGTGGGTTAAGTGGGGCACAGACAAAGCACTAGTTGTATCTTCACTTTCTTTTACAGCCTCTACATTTTTCAGAGGCTGCCAAAATCCTTTGGTGGGCCACAAGCAGCCCACAGGCCTTGTGTTGTGTAGGCTTGTCCTAGACACAAACTTTTAGATCACAAACCACTTCATTGTCAGGATTGCCTATTTGGACTCCTTGATTCTAAAGTCTCCTTTCTCCAATCCCTCTTCCACACAATTAACAAAATTATCTTCCTAAAGCACTGGTTTGATAAGGTCAGTCCATCTGTCAAAACCATCTTTCATGGTTCCCTATTACCTTTAAATCAAAGCACAAACTTTTTAGCTTGGTATTTAAAGCCTTCCTCAATCCAGCTCAGTCTTTTTCATATTATTTCATATTACTTATTTCATACTATTCTTTTTCATTCACTCTAGATTCTAACCAAATTAGATTAATTGTGGTTCCCTAAGCTTAGCATTCCTCCTCAACTTTGCTGGCTCAGATCCATGGAATTCATTGTTTTCTCACCTTCACTTCATAGAATTCTTCCCTTCCCTCAAGGTTCATTTCAGATGGCACTTCTACAGACAGCCTAGTTCGAGTTGTCTCTCTCCAATTTATATGGTATTTACTTCTCTCTGTAAATGTTGTTGCTTTTCTAGTAGAATCTAATCTCTTTTAAGGCAGGAACTGTATTTTCATTCTGTCTTTGAATCTCCAGTACCTAGCACAGACCCTTAACGGTAGCAAGCACTTAATAAGAGCTTGTTGAAATGAACCAAGTTGTATTTGGTCTGTCTCTATTCATTCTAAGTGTGACCTGTTCATTGCTGTTTACCTAACTATTTCTGATACAGAGAGATCGCACAATCTCTAAGGCTTTACCTTACAAATTACTGGTCTGATCAGTGGAAGGAGTTTCCATGCTGGGAGCTCTCCATATTCATGAAATCACAAGTTCAAACATCAGTACCCAAATATGGGTAGGAGATGGGTCAGGAAACAAACAAAAAAATTAACACAGAATAAGATATCAAAAATGTCTACTGCTTGAAGTTAGAGGTAGGAATAACATTCAGAATTAGCTCCTCAAAAGAAATTTGGAAGCATAAGACTGTAGATTATGAGTTGAAAAGAATTTTAGGGGTTACTTAATCCAATTACTCCATGTACAGATGGGAAAACTAGAACCCAAAAAAGTTAAATGACTTATCCAAGTGGTCACACTGGTAGTAAACGGCATAACTAAGATTAAACCCAGGTCCTCTGAATCCAAATCCAATAGAACCAGACCCAAAATAGGTTGCTCTCTGAAACTAACATGATGACTTTTTGAGTAAAGTTGGATTTTATTTTTTTTTTAGTATGAAGGAACATGTCTCAAAGGTTTGTTTTCCCTGAAAAGTATAAGTGTTAGCCCAACTTTCATTCTGGATGAAGCAAAATATTCATTGAATACAAACTATTTTTCTTGAAGCAAAAGGCTGGCATGATGCTGTAGAATGAGTTCTGCTTTTGGAGTCAGAAGACCTGCCTTGAAATCCTGGATCTGTTATTTGCTATCTGTGTGACTTTTGAATGATCATTTAATGTCTCTGGGCCTCTGTCTCATCAGTAAGGTGAGGGGAGCTGACAAGATGTTTGCTAAGGCTCCTTCTAGCTTTAACCCCAGGATCTTATCATCTACAGTAGGGGGAGGAGGGGGAAGGAGGGAAAGAAGGAATTTTAAAACTTCATTGTTCCCTCCCTCTTCGTTTTTAGGATACATTTTAATTGCTAAATAAGTAGAATGCCAGTTTGATGTTGAGAATACCAACTTGAGAATGATGTTGTCAGAAAAAAAGGGGGGGGTACTCTTTTTTTAAGTACATGGGCAAAATGGAAAAAGGAAAATAGTGAGTGAATATAAGTAGTGATCCTAAAGCTGATTTTACATCTTTGAAGTTGTAGTCAAGGAAGATGTATGTTCTGGCTGATCTCCATTCTGACTGGGATAAGAACTGCTCACTTTCTTTGCTGTACCAGGGATACCTAGAGAGTGCAGTATGTTTATCTCTTTGTTCTGTCTGCTCTATGCTTTTTCTGACCTACCAACCTGGACAAGGATAGGCTTCTTCTTCAGGAATATGGTGGATGGGGGGGGGGGGGAAGATAATGATATTACTATAAATGGTTGTATGTCATTGGGGGTGGAACCTCTGTTTAATAGGCTAGATCTGCTTCTTGGCTGAATTTCTAGAAGACGAGAACATTATTCCACCCAAGTCTATCTACAATTCTTTGTTTCTCTTTTCCCACGAGCACGTACCTCTTTACACGAGGCAATTTGTTGTAATGGTTAGAAAGCTGGCCTCAGGAGAGAATGTTCTTATTATTGTTCATTCTTTTCAGTTGTGTCCAGCTCTTCATGGCCCCATTTTGGGATTTTTTTTGGCAAAGGTACTGGAGTGGTTCACCATTTCCTTCTCCAGTTCATTTCACAGATGAGGAACAGAGGCAAACAAGGTTAAGTGACTTGCCCAGAGTCACACAGTGAGTAAATATCTGAGGTCAGATTTGAACTCAGGAAGATGAGTCTTCCAGATTCTAAACCTAGTGCTCTATGCACTGTGCCACCTAGATTCAAGTTCCATTTCTGATATGCACTGGCTATATGACCCTGGGCCAGTCACAACCTCTCATACTCTAGTCTGTTCTCTAGGCATTAAGGCAAGGTCACAGGCATTATTTTTATCTTTTTTTTTGAGGGGAAAGGGCAGGGCAATTGTGGTTAAGTGACTTGCCCAAGGTCACACAACTAATAAGTGTTAAGTGTCTGGGGCCGCATTTGAACTCAGGTCCTCCTTATTCACTGTACCACCTAGCAGCCCCAGTCACAGGCATTTTTAAGCTTGTACTATGTGCCAGGCACTGAGCTAAATGCTATGGATACAAATACAAACTAAAAAAAAAAGAGCTCCTGCCTTTAAGGAGTTTACATTCTAATAAAAGAAGACAATCTATAAAAGGGAGCCAAAAAAAACCCAGGAATCATCGTCCCTTAAAGAAGGTGGAATTAGGGTAAGGAATTTACATGGGGTCATGGTGTTGAAATCCAGAAAGTTAAAACCACACCTGGGAAGGAATGAAGTCCAGTCCAAGTCCCTCCACAAAATGGAGGTGCTAGAAGGAATTCACCAATGGGAGGTGACTGGTATAGCAAAGAGATGTTCCAGGATATGATAGCACCTGAGGAATAGTGACAATGTCCAGAATATAAGGAAAAAGACCACAAGGGGATGAAGGTTAAGCATCCTGGCTCCTCCACAAAATGGAGGGCCCAGGAGGAACTCACCAAGGGGGAAGGAGGATCTCTAAGTCTCTAAGACAATGAGCCTTGGATGAGATACAAACCAGCTTTAGAAGAGGGAGTTTTCTTCACCAGAGAGTTCTCTATACCAATGAAACCATGTCTACCCTCTTTTTGCTGCCCCTCCCCTCTACACCACCCTCTCTTTTTCCCTTAATTGACTTTTGCCTCTTTTCAGTCACACATGCAGTCTTCTATGTTTGAAACATACTCCCTCCTTATCTACAACTTTTAGAATCCTTATTATTTCAAGGTTTAGTCCAGGTAAGCTTTTCTTTTTTTTTTTAAAGCAATCAGGATTAAGTAATTTGCTCAAGGTTACACGGCCAGTTATTATTTTTGTGTGGGTGCCAAGTATCTGAGGCCGGAACTGATCCCAGGTCTCCCAACGCTAGGGCTGGAGCTCTTACTCACTGCGCCACCTGGCCGCCCCTTTTAAAGTTTTATTTTTTCCTTTTTGGAAGGCAATTGGGGTTAAGTGACTTGCCCAAGGTCACACAACTAGTTTTTGTGTTACCTGTTTGAGGCTGGATTTGAACTCAGGACTTCCTGACTCCAGGGCCGGTGCTCTATTCACTTTGCCACCTAGATGCCCCCCAGTTAAGCTTTTCTTAATCATTTTCATTAGTGATCATTCCTTGAAATTACACTATATTTATCTTTGTATTTAGGATCACAGATTTAGATTTGGAAGGAACCTTAGAGATCATCTGGCCTAATACCTTCATTTTTACTGATGAGATTAAGTGACTTGACCAAGGAAACACAGGTATTAAGTGGGAGATCTGGGACTTGAACACAGGTCTTGAAATTCCATATGCATTATTCATCCCACTACACTATGTTGCCTCATGTCTTATCCCTTAGTACAGTGGTTCTCAAACTTTTTGGTCTTTGGTCCTTTACACTCTTAAAAATTATTGAGGTCCTAGATGTGTGACCTTGAGCAAGTCACTTAACCCCAACTGCTCCCCCAAAAAAGCAAAAAAAATTTTATTGAGGTCCCCAAAGAGATTTTGTTTATATAAGCTATGTCTAACCACCTTTACCATGTTGGAAGTTAAAATGGATGAATTTCTAAAATATTAATTTATTTAAAATAATAATAAATCCATTATATGTTAACATAAATAGCATGCTTTTTATGAAAAAGGGACTATTTTCTAAAAGAAAAATTAGAATAGCAATGTTATATTTTTTTATAATTTTCTTTAATATCTGGCTTAATAAAGACAGCTGGGTTCTCATCTGCTTCTGTATTCAATCTGTTGCAATATGTTGTTTAGATAGAAATATATGAGGAAAATATGGCTTCACAAAGAATATAGTTGAGGGGTGGGTAGGTGGTGCAGTGAATAGAGCAATAGCCCTGGAGTCAGGAGGACCTGAGTTCAAATCTAGCCTCAGACACTTAACACTTAATAGCCATGTGACCTTGGGCAAGTCACTTAATCCCAATTGCCATGCCTTCCCACCTCCAAAAAGCAAGGAAAAACAACAAAAAAAATTTAAATTCAACATTTTTTTTTATTTATGTGTCCCTTAATTTATCCTCTCGGCCCCATGAGCCAATGACCTTTGACTGAAAAAGCTTCTTCATTCCTTTTTTAAGAGGTCAATGGGGCTGGGTAGGGTTAAATTTGAAAAGTTAAGGAGAACAGTTCAGGTTTTGCTACAGGCAAAGAATACCTCAGAAATAGGTAATATCAAGAATACCTAGGAAAAGATCTGAGCAAGTTTCCATCATGGAATGGGGCAATAAGCCTTTTTATTCCTTGTCCACACCCTTGGAAGGACTCAATAGGTCTTGCTGAGCATGATGCTAGGGCTGATCTCAGAACAGCTCTTTAATGTGTGAATATTTCAACATTTAGATTGAACTGTTAACATAGCCTAAAGTCAAAATATGCAAAACCCACAGAAAGCCAAGCAGAGGGATAGAGTTCATAAACAAATTTTTTCCTTGTGAAACAATGTAAATCAGAGATTAAAAAATAAAAAATCCCCAATAGAGAAAAATGACATATTGAGAAGACTGCAGTATATAACTTTGTAGCATGATTACTGTCTCCAGTGCCTGCACTTTCAGATTCAACTCCTGTAGAGAATTAATTATGCATGTTGTATATTGAGTTTTTCCCTGCTTGCAATTCAGGGCTGAGATTTTTCCATGCAAAGTGGATTAAAAAGCCAAGGACATTGTGGTATGTGAGATAGGACATTGAGTACTATGTAGCTTGTGCCTGTCAATTTCCACTCCTTTTAGTCTGAATGATTGTTATTGACCATCTCCATTTGGTGTAAATAACCATGTCCAAAAAGAGGGAACAAACATAGATGTGCTGGGAGTTCAGAAGGGAAAAAAAAAGTGCTACACACTTAAAAGATGGCACCTATGTTCTGTTGCCATGGGAACGGTGCTGCAAAAGAGGATTGTAGCCTATAATGCAATACAGAAGCCAAGTGAATGTGTAAAGAATTGCTTTTCTATAGAAAAATATTTAAAATTATTTTGAAACCGTCCCATTTGGTTGATGTTTCTTGAAGCAAAATACAAATACAAATACATATCCTTGTCCCTCAAATAGTTCTTGATCTGTGTGTCCTCATGGATCATGGAAATTGCACAGCTCCTTGATATTGCAAAACCATGCAGTGAGATGTGGTGAAACAGATACATTTCCTAATGAGTCAGGAAGGGTGCTTCTTTCTGCTTGTTTATAGACCTTTGCTTGACATTGTATGTGATTGCAGTTTATAGTTCCCTCCAAGGGAAAACTGGTATTTAGCTCAATTGTTCAAATAGAGTTTTAACCTAGAAAATCTATGCTTGAACATTACACGCTTGGCTGTATCTGTCACAAAAGAACATGCATTTTCAGAAGGAGTACTTTCTCCAAAATTCTTTCTGCCTTACAAATGATTTAGGTACACATCCAAACCTTATGGAAAGGTTTACCTATCTGATGTGTCATTATCTTATTATGATGGAGCTGCAACTTGTAAATGGAGTAGAAAGAACACCAACCTATCAGGCAAAAGATCTGAGTAATAATCCTGCCTTTGCCCTTTGACCTTAACAGCTTCCATGGGGGGAGGGAGGAGGCATTTAAAGACCTTCACGGTTTGTCTCCTTCCTATATTTTTAGCCTGATTTCATGTGTCTCCCCTAAACTGCTTTACATACCAGGCAAACTAGGCTGCTTGAAATTGATCACAAAGGATATCCCATCTTCTGCCTTACTAGTCAAACTATGCTCCATGCTTACAAAGCTCTCCTTCCTCATCCCCACTGTTTGTAATCCCTAGTTCCCTTTCAGGCTCTTATTAAGCATCATCTCTTACATCAGACCTTTCCTAACTGGGAGTGCTCTCCTCCACTTCCCAGAATTATTCTATGTATTTTATGTGTAGTTATCTGTATACATGTTTCCTTAATCAATCAACAAGTCAATTAATCAATAAAGATTTATTAAGTGACTACTATATACCAGGCACTGTTCCAAACTCAGGAGGTGATGAAAAGAAGCAAAAGATAGTCCCTCCCTTCAAGGACCTTACAATCTAATGCGCGTAATGTAAATGGAGGAAACAACATGCCAACAAATATATACAAAGCTAGCTACCTACAGGGTAAATAAGATATGATTTAAAAAGGAAAGACACTGGAATTAAGAGGGGCTAGAGAAGGCTTCCTGTAGAAGCTGGAATTTTAGTTGGTACTTAAAGGAATCTAGGGAGGTCAGTAGTTAGAGTGAAAGAGGAAGAGTGCTCATAGTGTTTTTTTTATTAAGTACCTACTATGTGTAAAGCTCTGTGGTTAAAAGAACAAAAAATGAAATAATCCCTATTCTTAGAGAGCTTTCACTCTTACATTTCATCCCAAGAGAATGTAAGCTCCTTAGAAGCAAAGACATTTTTTTTTATCCCCAATCCCCAGCACAGAGTAGCTACTTAATAAATATTTGTTGAATTTAATTTCCTCCTTTATAAAATAAGGACCATAGTACTGGCCCAATCTGCTTCCCAGGGTTGTTGTGATGCTGAAATGAGTTTGAACAAGTACAAATGCTTCAGAGAAAAAAAAATTGTAAGATTGCTTGATGGTGTTGTCGTCATTATTTCTCTGTCACCTCTTCCTCTCAACAACACTGTATAGTTATGCCAATGGGCTGCAGGTCTAGTTAATTCAATTTTATGTAAAAGGACATCATTTGAATCTCTCTTACTCTTTTTGGTGAGAAGTTACCACTGCAAAGTACAACTCTGAATTGCAGTTTCCTATGTCATTTAGTAACATAGTGACCACTTTTTCCCAAGTTTCTGCTACAACTGATATTATAAAGTAATGAATGCTCTTGGCAATTTATTTGGTCTCCTGCTCCCTCTCTGCTACAGAGCAATTCCAAGTTTCAGTTAAGTCTTTGCTTCTTGCTGTCAAAGATATTCTTAATTTTTTTAAGTTGTATTGATCTTTTTTGTTTTTTATGTCATAGTCATTTCCTGATCTCCCTCTCCCCAACACACATCAAAGTGAGTCTTTGAACCCTCTTTTGTAAAAAAGATAGACAGACAGACAGACAGACAGACAGACAGATAGATACATACATACATACATACATACATACATACATAAAAATAAAACAAAACTAACTGACTCAGCAACTGTATCTGGCAGTTTTCTGTATCTGGCAACATTTCATAGCGGTAGTTCCCACTGCTTAGTTCTCTGCTGAGAAAAGGCAGGTATGTTTCATCATCTACTCTAGGATGTTCGTTTTATAGAGTAGTAAATGCACTATAAACAGGGCAGTACTATGTTCTTATAGTTGGAATAAGGGACTAAGTAGAATTAAGTCTGTAAGTTGTCAACAGATTATGTATCTCTCCTTTATAATGGATAGCATAATAAAGCAATATGAATTCACACATTGGTCACGTATGAAAACATATGGCTCAATCCGCACTCCTAGTCCAGCATCTCTTGTTCATCATTTGTCTTCTGGAGTTGTGGTTGTACTTCATTGCATTGGCCAGAGTTCTCAAGTCTTTCAAAGTCGCTTTTCTTTCCAACATTGCTGTCATTGTATGAGTTGTTCTTCTAGTACTGGTCACTTCATTCTGCATTAGTTCCTATAAGTCTTTCCAGTTTCCTCTGAACCCTTCCCTTTCATCATTTCTAATAATATAATAATATTTTATTATATTCATAGATCATAATTTGTTCTCTTCCTACAATTGATGAGTCCTTCTCCTTAATTTCCATGGTTTTGCTAGAACAAAAAGCACCTCTATGAATATTCTCATATACATAGTTCCTTTTCTATTTTCTTTGATTTCACTGGGGCATAGGCCAAGTAGTTATACTTCTGGGTCAAACAGGCAATGTTTAGTGACTGTAGATATAGTTCCCAATTGTTTCTCAGAATAGCTAAACCAGTTCATAGCTCTACCTATAAATTAGTGTGCCTACCCTCCCAAATTCCCTCCAACAAATGCTATTTTCCTTTTTTGTCATTTTTGTTAATCTGATTATGTGGAGCGTGTGAATGAACCTCAATGTTATTCTAATTTGTATTTCTCTTATTACTAGTGATATGGAATATCTTTCATATGATTGTTGTTAGCTTGTCTTTTTTCTTTTGAAAATTTCTTGTTTGTATCCTTTGACCGTTGATCTGTTGGGGAATGATTCTTGTTCCTAATACACAATATTAGTTTAAATATAGGAGACCCTGTATTGGAAGCTGTTTTCTATATATCTTGCATAGCAGACTTTTATTAGAAAATCTTGTTACAAATATTGTTCTCAATTAACAATTCCCCCTCTAATTTTAACTGCACTGATTCTGTTTGCGCAAAAACTTCTCAATTTTATAGAATCAAAATTGGCCATTTCACTTCTTATGATCTTCTTTGTGCTTTGTTTGGTCAAGACTTTTTCCCCTATCCATTGTTTCAAAAAGTATCTCCTACTCTGATACTCTAATTTATTTATGATGTGATTTATTAGATCTAGGTCATTTCCACTCCAAAGTTTGTGATATAAGATATTTGTTTAAACTTAATTTCTGCCAGCTTACTTTCTAGTTTTTCCTCAGTTTTTGTTGAATAAATGAGTCCTTATGGAAGGAGTTGGGGTCCTTAAGCTTATCAAACAATATGCCACTGTATTTATTTACTTATGTGTTTTATGCACCTAATCTGTTCCAATCATCAATTTTTCTATTTTTTTTAACCAATACCAAATAATTCTGATAATTACTGCTCTGTAGTATACTGCTTTGAGATCTGCTAGTGCTAGGCTTCCTAAAACCACTTCTTTATTTCATTTATTTTGAGGTCCATGACATTTTATTCCTTCAGGTAAGGTTTGTTATTAGTTTTTCTAGTTCTATAAGTAATCTTTTGGTAGTTTGATCAGTGTGGCATTAAATAGGTAAATTATTTAGGTGGTATTGTCATTTTTATTATATTGGCATGGCCCGGCCATGTACAATTAATGTCTCTCAATTACTTAATTTTGTCTTTGTTTTGTATTTGCATCTATGTTATTCCTATATTTCTTGATATGTGGGTTCCCAAATATTATATACATCCTGTAGTTTTTTGAATAGCACTTCTCTTACTATTTTTTCTTACTGAGTTCTGTTGGTAACAAACACAGAGCCCAATGAGTTGTGTGGATTTGTTTTCTATCCTGCTACTTTACTAAAGTTATTATTTCAATTCATTTTAGTTTAACCCCTGGAGTTCTCTAAGTATACCATCATATAATCTGCAAAAAGTGACAATATTATTTCTTCTTCGACTATACTTATCTCCTTGATTTTTTGAGTCATTATTGCAGTCAATTTGTAGCAGTAGCACTTACCACATAACCATTTAATTCAGGGGGGAAATATCTTTGATAGACTGATGACTTCTCTAGTTCATTTGGACCCTCCACATACAAGGATGTAGAAATTAACTTGCCTTATTGCCCATCAAAGTGCTTAATCCTCCAAATTTACTTAATTTTGCTTCAGTCAAAGCCCTCATCTTCTCTGGATCTTTGATCTCAGGTGGATGCTAGGAGGAAAGAAATGTATTCAAGTGATTCACATTAAATCACAAATGGATGATAACTCTATAACTCTTCTAAAAGTATATTTTGTTGGGGGGGAAGGATGTTTGACATATTTTTCCAATTTTTTTTCTAATTTTTAAAATAAATTTATTTTTATTTCTTTTGTTTTTATATTACCTACCATTCCCAATATATGCCCAACCCCAAGAGCCATTCCTTATAACAAAGAATAAAAAAGAGGAAAGTTCAGCAAAATTAACAGGAACATTGAATGTCATATATTCTACAATGTCCTCCATCCCCTCTGCAAAAAAAAATAAAAAGCACCATCTTACATCTCTTCTCATATCCTCCTGCTGGAATATAAGCTCCTTGAGGGCAGAAACTATTTCCTTTTTGCCTCTGTATCCCTACCACCTAGAACATTAGTGCCTACACTGAATAAATGCTTGTTGAATTAAACTGAGTTGAATTAACTAGCCTAGCTAAGCTCAGAAAGGCCCTTTACCTGATTGGCTACAGGATTACCAGTTTTCCAGATACTCTCAAAGCCTATTCACTAAATTGTAGAGGAACTGCAGTCTGTACAGTCGAAGCACTCACAACAATATGTGAAGTATTGAAGGAAGTGCCTAGCACAGTGAAATAAAAACAATAGGTACTTAATGATAATAATAATATCACATATGAATAAATGAATGAAAAAGCATTTAACTGATTACTATGTACCCGACTGTGCCAAGCATTGAGAACACAAAAACAAAAAGTAAGAGAGAATAGAAGAATGTATAGATAAAGGAAAGTAGAGGCCAGGAAAGGGAGTTTTGATCTGGGGAATCACAAAATTGAAGACTTGTTGTTTAGTAAAAGTCATCAAGTGTGGAAATGACCTTGGGATCTTAAAAGCTATATATGCCAGCAGGGAGCAAGCTTTGGCAGGTTCTACAGAGCTGAAACATCTCCAAAGATGATCCTAGTGATATTCTGTGTGTCTGCTGTCTGTGACCCACCCTAGGTAAACTGGGAAAGGCTTATCATCATGTTGGCCCCTGAGTGATGAGTTGTTTGACCACATCAGCTCAAAACAATCATCTATTAAGATGGCATTTTCCCTCTGTGTCGATGGAGGAAGAATTCACTCAGACAAAATTACTTTTATTAAGTTTTGAAATATTGCTCCCTTAAATATGTGTTGATGTGAGTTGCATCTTAATCCTTATATCCCAGATGTAGAAGGAAAAAGACAAAACTATGAATGGGTGGTCTGGGGGTTTGTTTTTGTGTAGAGGGGTTCTGTGTGTGTGTTTGAGACAATCGGGGTTCAGTGACTTGCCCAGGGTCACACAGTAAGTGTCTGAGGCCAGATTAGAGCTCAGGTCCTCCTGACTCCACCGTCAGTGCTCTATGCACTGTGCCTAGCTGCCCCCCACTCCTATCTTCTTAATTAAACAGTACCTAAATAGGGATTGAGAATGCCAAACTAATGGGCATTCTAAGCTGATACTTTATTGCAATACAGAATAAAGACCAGGAGTTTGAAATTACTTTGATGATAGCAATGCTAACAATGATGAATGTCATAGACTCTGTTTTGCCACTATGTATCATAGTGCTGTGAGTTCACATTTTACAGTCTCATAAGCATTGTTCTTTCTGCAATCACCATAATTAAAAGTTTCTCTAAGTCAGGAGCTCCTAATCAATCCTTAACTATGAATAGCTTTCAGGGGGTCCACGAATTTGAACAGAAAAAAATACATCTTTTATTCTCAATAACACCCAAATGAAATTTAACATTTCTTTTAGTTATGAATGTGGGCAACAGAACATTATTTTGAAAGGTATCTTCAGAACATCAAAGGGGTCTGTGACACAAAAAAGGTTACAAACCCCTATTTTAAGAGAAGTCAGACATACTCTATTCCTATGTGCTATAATCAAACATTCTATCATCTGTTGTTCACATTTTAAATTATAGCAGAGACATAGCATAGTTATTAGATTTGTCCAGACAGGATAAGCTTCCAACTTGCCCATGAGTCAGAATAGTTTCATCATTTCAGAGTACCACCATGAAGAACAAAGCATAATCTCAATATCGATTTCCCGTTTCATATAATCAAGCACTTAGTAATAGTTCCATTAGGAAAAAAGAAATTCTGGGCCTCAACATGTATTCTTTTCCTTCAAAAACATGTTGATCTAAAAAGCCAAAATAATTTTTCTTTATGGATGTCCCTTCCATGAGAAGCAGAAATCAGGACTCTATTTTGGAAATGAACTGTCATGTGACTCTTGGAAAAATTCTATGTATTCAAGGCTCCCTCTGTTGGAAAAACAACAAAAAACAAGGTTATCTGTAGTTCTGTCTATATGGGCAAAACAATGGCTAATCACTCGATCCACAAGCATTTGTTAAGTGCCTACAAATTGCCTGGTGCTGTGCAGGATCCTATGGATACAGATTTTTAAAAACAGGAAAAAATTTAAAATAGTATAAAGGTAGTAGTTGCACAAAGAGAAAAATCCCTATTCTCAGGAAGCTTATATACTATCAGACAACACAAGTAAATATGTGTATGTTTATACATATGCATACATATATAATTGTACAGAGAATAAATTCAAAATAATTCATAAATATAAGATACTTGGAGAGGGAGTGATCAATATGATCAGAAAAACTCTTATAGAAGGTAATGTTTGAGCTGCATCTCAAAGGAAG
Organism: Petaurus breviceps papuanus; assembly: GCF_028583685.1. Taxonomy (NCBI): domain Eukaryota; kingdom Metazoa; phylum Chordata; class Mammalia; order Diprotodontia; family Petauridae; genus Petaurus; species Petaurus breviceps. The sequence goes on along the minus strand of NW_027186304.1, from coordinate 24,047,433 downwards.
CGAGGTATGGTAGCTTGAGGGGATGGTAGGGTCAAATGAAGTGGTTTTTGTTTTTAAGATGGGGAAGATTTAGGTATATTTATATTTAGCAATTGATGAATTAATTTAATAACAGCGTTGATTTAAAATCCCAGCACAATACTAGTGATTATCACAGTGGAAGATAGAGTTGGCCATCATTTTGCTCCCTCTTCCCTACTAGATAGGAGCAGGACTGAATCCTTCCCTCTTCTTTCCTGTCTCTTCCCAGGAGGATGTTTTGCAGCACAATTTTTTCTCCAGATATCATCTTCTGCTTCCTATTTCCTTTCTCTCCGGAGATTTAATCAGCCACAGCCTGATTTTGAAAATTCTCTTATTCTGAGATAATGTTTGTCAAGCATTTTGAAAATCTTAAAGTGCTATGTAAATGCTAGCTGTCATTATTATTATTAATGATTATTGTTGTTGGCAGAGGGAAAATGCAATGGCCTCAGGTCTACATGTTTCCTTTCTCCATTTTATGAAGTGTATATCAGAAGAAAACTTATTCATGCAATCACAATAAATTGAAGCCCCCACTTAGGAAAAATCACAACATGCAGACAGGATTGGTTCTTTACCATAATTTAATGTTATGTACCTCTAGCTAACACCCGGTCTTTTCATGTTTAGGGCCAGGATAGAGGAAACATTTAGGTAAAAGAAGACAGCAAAATATATTATAGTATCTGTTACTAGACAGGCATAGGGAGGGAAAGTTGGGGGGAAATCAGCCCCTTTGGGGAGAATTTCCTCAGTCCTTGAAGAGTTGCATGTAACTGAGGTCTTTAGATTAAGTCCTATTCTAAAATGCTTGCAGGACTCATCCTGCAATCCCTCCCTTCTCTGCCACAGTTCAGGTCTTTCAGTTTCTCCTTTTTAGTTTTGATTTTTCCTTTTAATTTTTACCTCTTTGCTATTGATTTTTTCCCACCCAATTCATTAAGTCCCATGGAACTCTATCTGACCACTGTTGGCATTGCTACTCAGCTCTTGCAATCCCTGCTCATTCCTCTCAGTCTATCTCTCACAAATTACGTCTTTCTAAGACTTCCTGGGCATGACTGAAGTCCACCTTTCAGCCCAAAGATTGTAGTTGTCCAGAATATTTCTCAGAACTGTGAGGGAATGCATGTCACTTTGTACTACAAATCCTAACATATCAGTCAGTTCTCAAACCCCTGTTACACCAGAATCACAAAATGCCAGTGTTGAAAAGTACATCAGAGATCACTTAATACAACCCACCCCTGAATACCTTTATACCATGCAGACAGTCCGGCAAAGACTTGTGTCAAAAAAAATTATGTGTATTTCTTTTGTCCCAGATTGTTAACTAATCCAATGTAAAAAAAAATCCACTAAACAGAAATTTAGCTAATTCTGGGGAGAAATAGTAATTAACACATGTAAATAAGCTAGCTTCTTTTGGCTGAAGAGCAAAAAATCTAATTATACATTTATCTGAACGATGGGATTTTTCAGTAATTGTGGTAAAATTCATAAAATCATGTTTACCTAATTATTACACACGTCATATGAAATACTCTTCAAAATTCTAAACAAATTACAAACTTTAGTATTAAAATATCTTTCTTATATTAGTTTATTAAAGAAAGTCAGGGAAAGGGTTTTGGCTACACTACACACCAAAATGGAGAAGCCAGTTTTGAATATCTTATTTTTAAAACCTTATTATACATTATATATAGGAATACATATAAATATGCTTAGATAAATGTGATTTTATTATATACGCACATATGAAGAGGAGTGTCCTTTTGGGTGATGTCTGTAGCAGAGGGCTGCTGCTGCTGTTGCCATAGCAACAGGATCTCTAACATCATTGCAGTCCCACTGCTTAGAATGGAGGACAGCAGCTGCATTATTATTCTGCCCTCATCTGTGTTTGTCTGATTAAAAATGTCCTCCAATGTGTTTCTAAAATATCAACTTCATTCTCAGTAAATCTTAGTGCCTTCGTTCCTGCTTCTTCCTGTCTTCTTCCTAACATTTCCATTTTGGATGGTAAAAAAGACAATCAAGTTCTATTATTTTACCCATGGAGAGGAGAGTGTTTTATCATGAACATCCAGTTCAATGCTAGAGGTTAAGTTGAAAAGCTAGAGTGAAATTAAAATTCTTCACCCTTTATCTCATTCCCTGCAAGCTTTCAATCCTGATAGTCTACCTGAAAACATTCTTCTTCCCTTTTCTTATGTAGTGAAACTCTGGACTCACTCTGCCAGAGTGAAAGTGCTACATCTCCCCCTCAATAATCTAAAGGTGTCCCTGAGAAGCAGTGGGTGGCTTTCTCTTATGATATCAGCTTCAGACCCATATTGGAATGCTCATTCACTGTTAGCAGCCCAAGGCTGATGTCCCAGTTCTATTTATCCAATTAGTATTAATTAGCTTTTGCAAAAGGATATTCACTTCAAAGATATAACAAGAACAGAATTAAAACATTTCTCTCCAACACCTAGTGGTACACTTTCTTTTGTACCACCTCCTTCTCTGGGGAGAGTGGCCTCAAACTTAACATAGTTCCTACATAGCATTTGTTTCACCAAGTTCACTGCCAACTGTAGCATGGCCAATAGGTTCTCTACTTCTCTGATACTGCTATATAGGGTTGGGCAAGTTGCTCAGGACTTTGCTCCTCTCCATCTGGTTTCCAGTTAATCTCAGCAGGGACTCCTAACTCCTAAAGTCCCAATGGGTCACTCTTCTGACCTTTCAAAGCTCACAAGCTGGTGACCCTCTTTGGTTTGTTTCACCTAAAAGAAGGAAATAATAGACACAACAGACAGAAACGACAACAAGGTCTTGTGATCTTGGAATCATGCTGGTGTAAGGGTGTGTATGTGCAGAGTTCTATAGATTATGTGCATCCACGTATGTATAGTTAGCTGTATCTTGCTGGGAGGCAAGAACAGATACCTCTAGAATATTCTAGATATCAGTAGAATATTGTCCCTCAACCCTTCTTCCAGGAAAACTTTGATTCCTGACAAGAAGGGAAGTAGGAAGTTGGGGCCAAGAGATAGTTACTCCTTAGAGAGAGGGGGTATCAGACTAGAATTATATCTATCTGCTCTCTTAAATATTATTAGTCTAAGGGAAGTGATTTTTAGGTTTGTTAAACTATGGATTGCTATCCCTTAATGGAAAAGCCTCAGACTATACATCCAAGGCTTCACTCTCTTCCCAAGGAATGACAGTTCCACAATGAACACACGTGGAAAATAACAAATAAACCCATTTATCCAAGTCAAGAGCAAAACAGAAATCAGAGAACGTATACACAGAAGAATATATACCAGACCTTTTGGATCATGTTAACTCATTTCAGCCAAGAGCGAGAGACTCAGATCTCATCAAAGGGGAAATTCTCAGAAGTCTCTAGTGTAGCAAGCCAGGGATAGAGATATGACAATTGTTGCCAGCCTCTTTCCATGTTGGCTTCTTTCCAGAGTCTATATCTTCTCATGACCTAAAGAGAGGTTGGATTTTCGTGCCTTATATCTCAGCACTGGAAGCCAGAAGAGCTTGGATCTCTCTTCTTTTCTCCTCTCACCAAATCCAACCTCACAAAGGAATGGAACATTGAGTAATCAATCTCCACCAATGAGCAGACCATACAATTGACTCTTTGAGCCAAGGATTACACTGGCTACAGGTGGGAGAGGGTCCAAGGCTCTTCCCCAACCAAAAAAACCTTCAACAGCTTATCCTATTTCTCTGATCCCAGCTAGGACAGAAAGATCAGAGTCGAAATACACCCTAGCTGGTCAGTGTGTCTTTTGGATATACCTCAGTTCTTGCTACACAGTCAATCAGCAGTCCATCTCCTCACTACATAATTAGCAGACTGTAACTGGCTACATAATGTACATGCTGCAAATCAGAGAGTAGGGCTCTTCCATTACAAGTCATTCTGTCTTTCTAGAAGCAGACTTCCTAGTCTCATCCATGTGGGGATTGCCCCCCATTATTCTAATTTTTCAGCAAAAAAATTTATTCCCACACCTCAGTGAGCCCATTTTTAGAAGAACTGCTTCTAAACTCATGTCACATGTCATGAAGCCACAGACACATGTGTTGTCCCGGGTCCAGCCTCAGAAGTACTGGCTTAAGGATGTCAGGAGTGGAATGAGGCAATCAACAAGTATTTCTCTGCAGCAATGCTATCACAGACTTGTAGAAGGGGTGTGACTATTATTTTCATTCCCTTTTTGATGACCCCAAAGGTCCTGTCTGCCAGCCTGATGCACTTCTTCTGTGACAGAAAGAGCTTAAGAGGGAATGGTGTCTGGGTAGGCTGCAAAAATACAATGAAGTACATGGATGATAGATGAGGTTTTTTCATTCAAGGAGAATGAACAGAGAAAAGATGACTATGGGTTTGGAACCAGCATGCCTTTTCATCCCTTGCTCTAATAAAATATTAATAGCATATCTTTATCCTTTGGACATGAGTAGGCTCAGGGGCAGGCAGTGAATAAATGAGGCAACAAGAAGTTGCAAGCAAGTCTAGTCAGATGACCTCTTTAACAGCTAATGCATTTCCCTTCCCATTTTATCCAAAGGTTCAAATTTGAGCATCAAAATAGATTCTTTCAACTCCTCTGTTTGAGGCCTGAGTTCCAGGATCTCTGAGCTTAGGAAGATTTGAATGCTGAAAGCAGATGCCTGAGCACTTATGTGAAGTATTTGTTTTTACTTCTTTGCCTATCACTATGCTTAAAGAACTGCATACAATTATACTATCCTTATATGAACAGACTACATTGAAATGAAACAAATTTGGGAAGAGAGGACAAGAGCTTTTCAGCAAGTAGAAGCACTATGAACCAAGTGTCTGATTGGATAAATCTAGATGCCCTAAACCCTTACAGTAATGAAACTAATGCTGTCACCAGTGAAAGGAATAGAGTCAGAGGAAAGAGCCAGAGAGAGCTTGGACATAGCTCAAAGTGACTTTTGGTCTGTGGCAGAGTGCATAATCATTGAGTATGAGTACACTTTGTCTATATTAGTCAACAGGATCAGGCAACTGGCCAGCAGCACCTCCTGGTGGTTAAAAGACTCCAAGAATGTCGGAAACTGAAAGGAAACTCAGAGGTCATTTAATCCAATATCTTCTTTTTACACATGAAAACTAGAAAGGTTAAAGTATTTGCCCAAAATTATATAGCAAGTACTCACCAAAACCTTACCAAAAGCCATATGTGGAGTCAAAGAATATAAGAATGAGCTAGAGGAAATTCTTTATCCTTTCTTATCTGTCAGAAGACAAAAAGGAAGCAATCTTACAAATATGAAGAGCATGAAAAGAAAGCAAGTCTGTAATGTCTCACACACTGTAACTATTAGGGAGCATATGCGGGTGAAGCAATAGTAGTATGATCAGCTAAAGAAAGGAAAAGACTGTCAGGCAGGGGCCATGATAATGAAAGCCATGGTAGCCATTCAGGCTAGCAAGCTGGGAACTTCAATATCTACAATTTTGCAAGTTATAACTTGGAGTCCAGAGAGCCAAGTAATTGGGGACAAGACTGCAGAGTACACAAGAAACTGGGTCAGAAACAAACTAGAAGGAAAGAATCCAGGAATTCTGAAGACTCAGACTGGTTTCAGAGGTCATGAAGAGTATGGATCCAGACTCTAGGTAGTCATTCATCCATTCAACAAGCATTTATTAATCACCTACAATATCCTAACACTGTGATTAGAAACGGGGACACAGACAAAAATGGAACAGTCCTTGCCCTCAAGAAGCTTACATACTATTCAGGGAAACAAATTACACACATACATGAATACAATATACATGCAAAGTAAATACGAAGTAATTTCATGTCACTCTAGCAACTGAAGAGTAAGAAAAGGCCTCCTATCGTCCCTGAGCTTTGAAGAAGCTCAAAGACAAAGAGATGAGTAGGGAGCACATTCCCCACACTGTGGATACCCTTTACAAAGGCTCAGAGATAGGAGATGGAACATTTTATACTAGGAACAGCAATTGGGCCAGTGTGGCTAGGATATAGTAAGAAGAGTCAAAGACTCCAGCAAGAGGGTAGTTGTAAGGTGAATATTCTCTGCCTGAGATTATCCAATATATCCTTTATGCCAAGACAGGATATGGCCTCAAGAGTATAGGTGGATCTGACAGATGCTTATCAAGACAAAGAGCTATGTATGACTGGCTGGAGAAAAAGAGGTGGTGTGATTTCAAAATTAAGAAAAACTGATTGAGATGGGGTGCCTAGGTGGCACAAGTGAGTAGAGTGCCAGCCCCAGCATCAGGAGGACCTGAGTTCGGATCCTACCTCAGACACTTCACACACACACACACACACACACACACACACACACACACACACAACTAGCCATGTGACCTTGGGCAAGTTACTTAACCCCAATTGCCCTCCAAAAAGCAAAAAGAAACAAAAAAACAAAAACTGATTGAGAGAGTTACAGCTACAGATAGGCTCTACCATATCCTTAATGTACTATGCTCAAGACTGAAAAGAAAAATCCTGCCCTTTTTAACCCTAGAAACAACATGGTCCTAGCCAGAATTGTGTCAAAGGAAAGGCAGTTACTAGAAAGGGTGAGGGGCACGTTATGATCAAGACAAGACATGTCAAAATCACATAATCACAGGGTAAGCTAGGACCAGGGGTCAGTGCTTGTGGAGCAGGTGGAGGAAAGGACATGACCAGAAGGCTCCTACTCAGGGAGAGACTAGTTACAAGTGTCATAGAGGTCATACATAATTCAAAGATGTTAACTGTGGACAGATTAGACAGAGTTGAGCTGTCATGAACATAAAGCAGCACTTGGAATAATAGCACAATCAGTACCAGAATCACAATCAGAGTCAAACAAGGACAACTAAGAGCCATGGTCAGGGGTCAGCTTCAGAGAGTGATATGGGGATAACACAGAGAGTCTGTATTCCACAGAGTTTCCACAGTTTGTTGCATTTAGCTTTCTTCAGTTATGTGCATATTTTTATTGTTGGCTTGTAGATGCTGGCCCACTTTCCAATTTCCTCTAAATTAGCTACAGCCAGATAGCTCCTGCTGCTGCCCACGTTACTCTCCAGAAACAGCAGATGCCAGGCAGAATTGACTCCAACGTTTCCACAAAATTCAAGTTGGTTTGAGCATGAAGCTCACTAACATGCCTGCCTACATGTTTTCCAAATGTGGACCAACTTCTTAAATGACTGATGAAAAAGAAAATTTTGGGATCCAGAATCTCTAATAGCCAATTCAACACATTCATATGATCCAGAATGGTCTGCATCATAGGTCTATCTACTAAAGTGATTTTTTCTTTTTTAAATCTGCCTGCAATGGAACAGTATAGGAGATTTTATCCCCTATGTAGTAAAAAAGGAAGAAAAGAACCAAACATCTAAGAGACCATTTCTTGCTCTGCAACTATGTCAACACATCTCTCAGACTTCAAAAGATCTTCCCCAAAGATGTGTCATCAAAAGGTATAGACAATGCTCTCAGAACTTAAAACTGGTGAGTTCTTCATGAGGTTAAGTAAAAACTCATTTTTGAAGATTTCATACCAGACACCCAACTTCTCTCCTATTGAGCTTCTGAAGAGAATATGTCAACAAATAATATCATTTGAATGCTAGATTAAAAAAAATTGCTTTTGCTCCACTGATGTTTGTTACAAATTAACCAATCACATCAAAGGGCTAGAGAATGATACTGTATATTTTTTAAATAAACTTGTATGGAAATTCATGTATCTGACTATGGAGGGAAATATGGTGGGGTGGATTTGGGCAAAGATGGAAAGAGATAAAACATAACAGCTTATATTTATACTGTGCTTTAAAGTCTACAAAGAATATTTGCATCCATTTTCTCACTTGATCTTCACAATAAACCTGTGAGGTAGGAAAGTAGTGAAGATAATATTATCCCCATTTTATAGATGGGGAACTGAGGCTTAGATAGAGGAAGTAATTTGCCTATAGTCATATAACTAGTAAGTGACAGAGTCAGTATTTAAACTCAGGTTTTCTGATTCCAAATTGAGTTGTCTTTCCACTACATCAGAATTCCCTTAACACAAAAATTGTTAGAAGACATAAAATGTAAAAGCTTAGAACCTAGAACATGGGTTCTCAGTGCTAGAAAAAATCTTGAAGCATAAAACAGAATATTAATACAAACACCCTCTAAGGGACCTTAGAAACCATCTAGTCCAAGAGTTCTTAACCTTTTTTGTGCCATGGATCCCTTTTGCCAAAAGGAAGCCTAAAACTATTATGGTTTGTTTTGTGTTGTTCAGTCATGCCCAGTTCTTCATGATGCTATTTGGGGTTTTCTTGTCAAAGATGCTTGAGTGGTTCGCCATTTTCTTCTCCAGCTCATTTTACAGATGAGGAACTAAGGCAAACAGGGTTAAGTGACTTACCCAGGGTCATACAACTAGTAAGGGTCTGAGGCCAAATTTGAACTCACAAAGATGAGTCTTTGTGATTCCAGACCCAGAGCTCTATGCACTGTGCCACTAGCTGCCCACTGTGATTTGTTACCTACATTCATAATTGAATTGAATGCTAAATTTTAATTAGAAATTAGTGAAAATAAAGATAGAATTCCCCTCTCCTCAATATCATGGAACTCACAAAACCTATCTGCATATTTAGGCATCTGTGTACCCCAGTTTAAGAACCCCTGATCTAGTCTAATCCTCATTTTATAAATGAGGAAGGGTCTTGTCTCCTCAAAGCTTTATTATTACTTCTTTCCAACAATACTGGTACCTCTTAAGGCCAAGATAGAGAAGACATTTTATCAATAAAAATTTTGAAAACTTCATATAGTAAATTTGATATTCTCTGAAATTTCTCACTTCTAAAACAAATAATTAATACATTAATACCATGTAATGAGAAGGAATTGAGGTGGGAGGGGGAAGGAAGCTCCAGTTAAGATGACAGTGTGAAAGTTAGAAGGGCCCAGTTCTCTCACATATGCTTCAATAGTGATCTAAGAAAGGCAAGAGATTGAATAATGACCAAGGTATCCAAAGAGAAATATCATTAAGCACCATCCTCCAACCCACTACTCTTTCAAACTCCTTTAAGAAGCTTTTCTTGGTATGCACAGCTGCTAGAGCCTTCCCCTCTAAAATTACCTTCCCTCTACTCTGAATACATATTTTATGTACCTAGTTGTTTACAAGTTGTCTTACACATTTGAATGTGAGTTTCATGACAGCATGGGCCATTTTTATCTTTTGTTGTATGCTTTGCACTTAGCACAGTGCCTGGCACTTGGCAACCACTTAATAAATGCCTCTTGATGATGACGATGATGAAAAGTCACAAGTGGAGCACTGGAAAAGAGATCCTGCCAGGAAAACCAGCATGGCTTCAGGTAAACAGGCTGTAAGCCACAGTGGAGAAGACAGGGAGACAGAAGCCCCCAGCAGTGCACAGACTGGAGACAGTCACCCACAGAGCTTGGACTAGGGACACTGAAGTCTTACCATGCCAGCCCTATGTTGCTGCCAAATTGGACTAATTGTTCTTCTCCAAAGGCATTTTTGCACCTTTGTGACTTTGCTCATTCTGTTGCCTTCACCTGGAATGCCCTCTCCTTCCAGCTCCATTTGCCAAAATCTTACCTATCTCTCAAAGCCCAGCTTAAATACCACTTCTATGATCACTCCAGTATGTATCTTTCCCTCTTCTAAATCCTATAGGATTTGATTGTACCTTTCTTCTCGTATTTCTCACAAATTCCTTTGCATTTTAATATTTGAGTTCATGATCATCCCTCCTATTGGACTTTAGATCAGAGACCATATCCTATTAAAAAGACAGGTTGGCTGCTCAAAGAGAACCAAAATGGAATCACTATGTTGGAGTCAAGGTACAATATGTCCAACTATGGCTGATCATACCAACCTGAGCTCAGCTCTACTGCAGTTCAGGCACAAATAGTTCATATGAACATCAGAAGTAGAGATGCCTCTAAATTTGTGTATCTCACATTTCTTTTGAGCTATTGCAATTCTGCTTTGCTCATAGAGCATATCTTCTTCTTTGATGTGGGCACACCATGCTGGACCATTCTGTGCCAATATCTGCCACGTCTCACAATCAATTCCAGAGTTCTTCAAAGAGATCTGGAGAGTGTCCTTGTATCACTTCTTCTGACCTCTGTGTAAGTTCTTGCCTCGTGAATTCTCCATAAAGTAGTCTTTTAAGCAAAGATACAGTTGGCTTTTGAATAACGTGTCCGGGACATTGGAACCCGTAATCTCTGCAGTAGGGGTTGAATGCTTGGCAGTTCAGCTCAACAAAAGACCTCAGTGTCCTGTATCTTATCTTTCCAGGTGAATTTCAGAATCTTCCTAAGACAATGCAAAATAGAAACAATTCTGTTTCCTGGCATACCTGGTATACTGTCCAGGTTTCACAGGCAAACACCAATGAGATCAGCACAACAGCTCTGTAAAATTTCAGTTTTGGTAGACAATCTAATACCTCTTCTCCTCCACACTTTTCTTTAGAGCCTTCCAAACACTGAGCTAGCTCGGGCAATGTGAGTATCAACCTTGTCATCTATGTGTACATCCCTGGAAAGTATATTGCCAAAGTAAGTGAACTTATCTAGAGCACTCAAAATTTCTCCATTTGCTGTAACCTTTGGTTTTGCATATGGGTAGTGTGGCACTGACTGGTGGAGAACCTCTGTTTTTTTGGTGTTGTCAGGCCAAAATTAGCACAAGTAGCAGAGAACTGATCTGTATTTTATTTTATCTCAGCCTCAGAGACTGCATTGAATTGCACAATCCTGCATCTGTCTCCATAGCCACAGTATCACCTTGATTATGCACAATCATCTGCAAACAAAAAAAATCACACACCAACTCTCCCTTTACTATACTCTTGGTTTGCAGCCCTTTTGAGCTAAATAATTTACCATGAGTAAAGTAAGTAGCGGACCCTGATGCTGTCTGTGTTCAACCTCATTGAAGGCATTTGACAATATTAGTGAAAACATCATGCTAAAAATCATGGGAACAAGCACACAGCCCTACTTCACTCTATTTGTAACTGGGAAAGGACATTGTATTTGAAAGCAAGAACTATCAAAAACTTTAAAATGTCCTATTAAAAAGATAGGACAGTGTAGGGGAAAGAACATTGGTTTTGAAATCAGAAGACCTAAGTTCAAGTCCCAGTTCTGATACTAACTAGTTGTGGGACCATACATTAGGAACTTAAACTCTTTGAGCCTCAGTTCTCATCATCTGAAAAATAATACACTATTTGCCTCACATAGTTGTTGCGAAGAAAGTGTTTTGTAAACATTTAAGTCTCCATATAGAGGCAGCTGGTGATACAGTAGATAGAGCACTGAGTCTAGAATCAGGAAGACCTGAGTTCAGACCCAGCCTCAGACACTGTCTGACCTTGAACAAATCATTTAACCTCTGTTTTCTTCAGTTTCTTCGATTGTAAAATGGGAATAACAATAGGACCTACTTCTCAGAGTTGTGAGGATCAAATGAGATGATCTTTGTGTTGTTGTGTGTCCTTTGTTTTCACAGAGGACCAGTGACATCATGGGATAATGTCTTGACTCATACATGAATTGGATTCAAGTGAGGCAGAGTTGCACAAAATCATCAGCCTCACTCTCTCTTTAAGAGTCATCAAAGTCCACTGGCGAAACAAAAGTCAAGATGACTGGAGATGGCCCAGGATGTAGTGGATGATTTTGGTGCCTTCAATGTCTGACCAAACTCTAAACACTCCATGGTGCCTGCTTCAGCAATCTTCATGGCCATTGGAATAAATTGTTCTCCTGTGCCCATTCAATCAGGAAAGTCTTCATATGCTTGGGATAGGCACCTCCCTAACTCACTGACAGGTTTAAGGCCCATCAGTTGCCCTCAACCTGGCTTGGCCCATCTGCTAAGATGGTTTACCAGGGCATGCATGATCACTGTACATGCTAGTTTTTTGGAACCACAGGTAAGAGTTGGGTGGCAGGTGGACACCTAAGGTGGATAAGGAGTCCTGAAAAGGGCTTGGCGAGCCCTCACACCAGAGATGCCAGTCCTCCTTGAATACCCCATGTACCCTGATGATAGGTGTAAAAATTTCTTTATATAGTGCCTACCAACTCATAGGTGCTATATAAATGCTTATTTCCTTTCCCTTTCCCCTTAACAAATATTTATTGCTCAGTCATTTCAGTCATATCCAACTCTTCGTGACCCTATTTAGGGTTTCCTTGGCAAAAATACTGGAATGGTTTGCCATTCTCATCTCCAGTTCATTTTATACTGAGGAAACTGAGATAAACAGGGGTAAGACTTGTGCAGGAACATATGGCTAGTGAACCTCCGAGGTTACATTTGAACTCAGGTCTTCCTGACTCCAGGCCCAGCTCTCTATCCACTGAGCCACCTAGCTGCCTTTATCAAACCTAAGTATGTTATTCATCTGTGTTCTCACCAACAAACATTAGCTACATCAGTGCCTTGCACAGTGCTCTGTTCAATAAATGGTTACTAAATAAATGGGCAAATGTCCTATTCCTCTCATCCTCTTTCCAACAATAAATCAAACCTTAGGGATGGTATAGTCGGTAGTTAATCAAGGTGATGCTGTGGCTATGGAGACAGATGCAGGAGGCAACACTCACAGCCTATGTCCTTAGTCACAGTTTTGCCACTTCCAAGATCTTTCCTTAGGTCACCAGCAACATGGCCATGAAGGGCTTCAAAGATGCCAGATGGGTTGAAGAACCATCCTCAGCAGATACCTGAAGGTGTTAAACCAGCTTAATTTTTAAAATCTATTTATTTTCTTTTAGTTTACAGCATTCAGTTCCACAATCCCTTGAGTTCCAAATTTTCTCCTCCTCCCTCTCCTCCCCCCTTCCTCCCCCCATGGCAGCATGCCATGATTCTACAAATACCTTCATATTAAACATTAGTCAAGTTGTAAAGAAAGGTTATAACCAATGGAGTGAACAATGAGAAAGAAGGGACAAAACAAAACAAACACAGGGCGGCTAGGGGCACTCAAGTGAATAGAGCACCGGCCCTAGAGTCAAGAGGACCTGAGTTCAAATCCGGCCTCAGACACTTAACACATAAACTAGCCGTGTGACCTTGGGCAAGTCACTTAAGCCTGATTGCCCTCAAAAAAACAAAACAAACACAAAAGAGAGGGAGCAAGTAGTTTGCTTTAATCTGCATTTAGACTCTGTAGTTCTTTCTCTGGATGTGCATATCCCTTTCCATCATGAGTCTTTTGGAGTTCTCTTATATAACCCTGCATTGCTGAAAGGAGCCCAGTCTATCAAAGTTAGTCGTCACATATAAAATGTGTCTATAATTGTGTACAATGTTCTCCTGATTCTGCTCCCCTCACTCAGCATGTTTATATAAGTCTCTCTAGGTTATTATGAAGTCCATTTGTTTCTCATTTCTTATAGCACAATAGTATTCCATTACAGTCATATACCTCAAATTGTTCAGCCATCCCCCCATTAACAGGCATCCCCTTGATTTCCAATTCTTTGCCACCACAAAAAGAGCTGCTATGAATATTTTTGTCCATACAGGTCCTCCTCCTACTTGTATGATCTCTTTGGGATACTGTCTTAGAAGTTAAAGCAGCTTAATTTTGAAGTATGTCAGAGCTTGGAATTAAGTTCCAGTCTTTTCATCAGGCACTTCATCTCATCTACCCCAGTGATCACACAAATACATCAATCTTGCCCTGCAGCCAGAGGAGACTTCTTGTCTCTCTAGTTAGTTGACTTTTTTGTTTGTTTCACTCAAGCCCCAGAGGTGTCTCTTTACTTCTGAACTGGTTACCTCACTCTCTTCTCCTGGTACTTCTTCATGCTGGTGTCCTATCTAACACCCTGCTTCACAGACACATCCTGTGGATATTTGACTCTGCTTAATTCCAACTTCCCTCCACAGAGACCAATTCGATTCACCAAAAAATTAGTAAGTACCTGCTGCATGCAAAAATGCTAAGTGAGGTGCTGGATAGATATGACACAGATTCTGGTTCCAAAGAATTTGCAATCTAATGGGGACAGGAAAGGAAATTTGCAAAAATAAGTTTGCCATAATGGAAATGAGAAAGAGAACAGTACAGTGGAGATAATCCAGGTAAACTGCTATGAGAAATTTGAGGAAGGAGAAATCACCTAGGGAGAAGATGGAGAGAGAAGTCAAGTAAAGCTTCATGGAGGGGATGGCACTAAAGTTGGGCCTTGAAGAAAAGGAGCAAAATTGCTATTGATTAGAGAAATGCAAATCAAAACAACTCTGAGGTACCACATATCACCAGTCAAATTGGCTAAAATAACAAAACAGGAAAATGACACATCCTGGAGAGGATGTGGAAAATTTGGAACACTAATACATTGTTGGTGGAGTTGTGAACTGATTCAACCACTCTGGAGAGCAATCTGGAAATATGCCCAAAGGTTTATAAATAATTGCATACCCTTTGACCCAGTAATACCACTTCTAGGGTTATATCCCAAAGAGATCATAGAAGTGGAAGGAAGACTCATATGTACAAAAATATTTATAGCAGCTCTTTTTGTGGTGGCAAAGAATTGGAAAATTAAGGGGATGCCCATCAATTGGGGAATGACTAAACAAGTTGTAGCATATGAATGTAATGGAATATTATTGTGCTATAAGAAGTGAGGAGCAGACAGACTTCATATTTACCTGGAGAGACTTATACAAACTGATGCTGAGTGAGAAGAGCAGAAACAGGAGAAATTTGTACACAATTACAGACACATCGTATGTGTGATGACCAACTTTGATAGACTGGACTCTTCTCAGCAAAGCAAGGTTATAAGACAACTCCAAAAGACTCATGATGGAAGGAGATGTCTACATTTAGAGAAAGAACTGGAAAGAACATAGTTTGAATGCAGACTGAAGCAAACTACCTGCTTTCTTTATTTTTCTTGCTTGGTTTTGTTTCCTCTTTCCCATTGCTCATTCCATCAGTTACAATCCTTCTTTACAACCAGACTAATATCTAATGTGAAAGTATTTGCAGATCCTATCCTTGATTTCATGCTGCCATAGGTGGGGGGAGGAAGAGAGGGAGGGGGAGGAAATTTGAAACTCAAGGGATTGTAGAACTGAATGTTGTAAACTAAAAGTAAACAAACTAATTTTTTAAAAAGAGGAAAAAAAGAAAAGGAGGAATTTCAGAAGGGTAGAAATGAAGAGAGAGCATGGAAATCCAAACATGGGGGAGAGCATGAGCAAAAGCAGAGACAGGGGAGAACAGACAAGAATGGGAAACAGAATACAATCCAGTTTGGCTAGAACATAGAGTATTTAGTAGAAGATAAGACGTTAAAGGAATTTTGGAGGTAAATTGTGAAGAGTCTCAACTGCTGTGATCCAGACCTTTTACTTCATTTTATAGGCAATGGACAACTACAGAAGGGTTTGTAATAGAGTAATGATGAGATCAGAATGGTATCAGATTGCTCAGGCAACAATGTAAAGGATTAAATAGAGAGATCGTAGACTAGAATGAGGAAGAAGAGTTAAAAGGTGATTGTGATTAAAAGAAATGAAGGCCCAGAATGGGAGTGGGGAGAGGAGGCAGTTGTGAAAGATATTATAAAGGTAGAATTGGTGGGACTTTGCAGCTGATTAAATTCAGGTATAAGAAAAAGGGAAGACACGAAGATCATTCTGAAATTGCCTTCCCGCATGAATGGAAGCCACCAAAAGTAGTACAGAAATCAGGAAGTGGCTCAGGTTTGGACAGAAATATGAAATGAATTTGTGTGATATACTGAATATAATATCCTGGCATGTGGAAAAAGAAGTTAAAGGTATAGATCTGAGGGTCATCTGCACAAAAGCATCATTGAGGTTATGGCAGAGGATGAGATCATCAAGAAAGAGAATGTTGAGAGAGAACAGAGAAGAGCCAGTGATAGAGGGCTATACCTTCCTATTTAAGAGTTGAAGAAGGATGAGTGAGTAGCCAGCAAAAGTGACAAAGAAAAGAACAGCTAGAAATCATAGGGAAATCATGAGACACAGGGTCACAGAAGCCAAGAGGGAAAAGATCATCAGTGAAAGTAGAGGTGGCCCACAGTAAAAAATACAGCAGAAAAATAAAGGAGGATGAAAACGTAAAAACAGTCCACTGACTTAGGGTGAAGGAGGTGATTAGTAACCTTGAATAGAACTGCTTGAAGAGAAATGATGGGGATGGAAGCCCATTTACCAGGGCTTGAGGAGTAAATTGGTGGCAAAGAAGTAGAAGTAGTGAGTATGAACTATCCTTTCTATAAGTCTGATAGCAAAGGAGAGGATAAATATGGGGAAATAACCAATAGCTAGTACATTCACCTCAGTATCACAGTTTCACCCTTAAAATTTCAAACTGGTTGCTCCCTTCCTCTGATCATCTCTGTAACTGTTATCTCTACCACTCCCCTATACTTAATGAAAATGCCCCTCTCTCTAAATGGGCTTCTGTAATGTAATGCCAAGGAAAGGCAACTTCCCAGGTTCAAAATACCAGCATAGGTGCTCTCTATTTTATTCAGTGACAAACCAAGAACAGAGAAGATCAAAACATGACATCATTCAAAATACAGCATTTACTAAGTGTGATTAAATAATCTCCAAGGACTACCCCACCCCAGGACTTTCCAATCATTCAATCAATTACAAAGTCTCTGTTCTAAATACTTCTCCACCCCTAGGCTATACCTTAATTAAGTCCACCACAAAGCCCCTCTTCTCAAATGGAGATTAGTTTCCAAACATAGGTGAAGTACCTTCATTTGTCAATCACAGAGCACAATAAGGTCAAAAGTTCCCCACCCCTGGATCACAATTGAATCTACCCCAGAGTTACATCAAGTTTAAACACAGCACTTAATACCCAAATGGAGGTCTTTTCTTCATCTTGACACGAGGCAAGTTCTCAGCAATCTTAGTTCCTGGGGAGACAAGGTTTAGCAAAGCCACAAGATACATTGCCAGTCCCTTCATGAATTTATCCTCTGTCTGTAGAACAGTCCTAGAACCCCTGAACACATTAGCAAAGCCCTCTCCCAGGATTTCTGTAAACATACAACAAGAAAATCCTTCTTCAGGGCTTTTGAACCAACAGAAAGGCTCCCAGACCCCTGCAACAACAGCACTGTCCCTCACCAGTGGACAGTATTCACTCTGTCTGCCGGACAGTCTCCAGACCCCTGCAACAACAGTACTGTCCCTCACCAGTGGACAGTATTCACTCTCTGTCTGCAGGACAGTGGCAGGCCTTCTTAGCGAACAGCCAGGTTCCAGGACTTCTTCAACAAAAGGACAGTCTTTCACCAGTGGACAAATCTGGCAAAACAACATCAAAACAGACAGACAAAGTACCAGCAAAACAGCCATGTCTCCTCAGTCCTTGGCAGCTCAGGGGGCAGGTCTCAAAAGTCCAGGGCAATTCAAAGCGGCCACCAGCAATTCTCTTAGTCTCTCTCTCTCCACGAGGTGCTGCTTCCAAAAAAAAATCTTCCGCCTCTCTCTTGTGTCTCCAAATCTACATCACCAGCTCCTCCCAGTTCAAGACTTTCTTTTCACATCAACAAGCCCATCCCACAGGTGGGATTAACAAGCTCTGGGTTTTAACACAATCAATTTGAAAACCAAGCCAATACAGGGGGAACTTTAAATGCCATTACTATCACAGCTTCCTAATAGTTAAGATATATGTCATAGTTCTTTGACAAAAGTCCTATTATAATGCTTCATTGCAGCATGGAAGTTAGTCTAGTCAGGCAATCCTTACAGGAAAAAAAAGTGGATGAAGAATCCTTCTTACCTAGGCAATGGAATGCAATTAGATAATCAGTCAGTTAAGTTCATCTACCAATATATACATCTTGAACAGGCAGTGCAGATGTATAAGTTGTACATATAAGAATCAAAGAGGAGTGGGTGAGCAGAATTTCATTTAAGAACATAAAAAGTACTTTTAATGATTCCAAGTTGTATTTGTTTTCTCTCTCTCTCTCTCTCTCTCTCTCTCTCTCTCTCTCTCTCTCTCTCTCTCTCTCTCTCTCTCTCTCTCTCTCTCTGTCTCTCTCTGTCTCTCCCTCTCTCTCTCTCTCTCTTCCTCCTCCTCCCCTTCCCTCCCCTCCCTGTCCTCCATTCTCCTCTCCTCTTCTCTTCTCTCCACATCTTCACCCCAAAATTCTCAGTGGTCATTGCAAATCATACACTATAATTTCCAAAGAATCAAAATTGATCCAAAAAGCAATGAAGAGGGGCAGCTAGTGCAGTGAATAGAGCACTAGCCCTGGAGTCAGGAGGACCTGAGTTCAAATCTGGCCTCAGACACTTGACACATTTACTAGCTGTGTGAACTTGGGCAAGTCACTTAACCCAATTGTCTTGCCTTCCCCCCCTCCAAAAAACCAAAAACAACAAAAATAAAACAAAAAGCAATGAAGGAACAAATAAAGGGCATAAGGAGGCTCTAGTACATTACTGATAATGACTTATATGTAAAATATCATTGATGTATAATAGGAAAAGTAGATAAATGATAATATTGTGAGACAAAAGGGTGACAGAGTTTTACACTGGAACCTAAAAAATGCTAAAATACCCAGGAGACTTCCAATGCTCTGACATCCTTTTTGTAGGATTTATGGGAAGAAGTGGACAAGGATTATAAAGGATGAGCTGGACTGGATAGACTTTGATCTGTAATGACAAAGGAGGTGCCCACATGAAAAAATGCACAAATCTATTCAAATATCACCAAAATCAGGGGGCCTCTCTGCAGCCTTCGGAGGATAATATAACAAGCAGCACTCAGAGCCCAAATCCTCTTCCTGTAGGACATTTATATTCTTCTCCGTACCCCACTATTCTTCTGGTCAAGATGTAGCTGCCAGAGAATTCTGAAAACAAGACTTGTTACAGACTAGTGGAAACCCTTTAAATATGTAGGTATAGATGCTGTACCATTTAAATAGACATAAGTTATTCTAACTTTAAAGGTAGCAGAAATTGCTAACAGGTTAATTTTGAAAGAACTAAAAGACAAATTAGAACCAGCTAAGGGCTAGAGTGTCATTTGTGCCTTTCCTAGCATTTAGCAATACAGCAGGTGCTTAATGTTTGCTGAGTGAATGAGCTTCCACTATAAAAGACAGATGAGTAGCTCATAAGTTTTCCCTGAAAAGAGGCTCAGAAGGGAGGCTTTTTCTCCAGGATGGTTGTTCTAGAAGGTTGGGTTGTTTTGGCAAATTTGAAAAGGTTCGGCTCTTAAAATGAAGAAAACTAATAAGCCCAAAAGAATCAGATTAGATGAAGCCAAAACACTATGACTCTCAGTAACTTAGTATGCAGTAAAATGGTATCAATATGGTATTTAAACACTGGGACTTAATGGACTGAGTGAGAAAAGGCCAAAAGCAGAGTTATCCATCAGCATAATTGTAATTGACTCATAGGGCAATGAAAAGGCATACAATGTGCATTAAGTAGGCTACAGCATAAGAAGAAAAGCAGCATCTGTTTTAGTGACTTAAAATCATGAGATTTTAGAGCTGAATAGGCATTTAAGGATAACCTAATTAAGCACAATCACTTAATTTTTACAGAAGAGGGAGCTAAGGAACAAAGGGGCTGTGATTTACCCAGCTAGTCAACGTCAGAGCCAAGTCTGGAAATCAGACCTTGGTATTTCCAATCCAAAATTCCTTTAACTACATTATATTGCTTTCTTTGTAGGGTTTGTTGGGGTTTTTTCCCTTGCTCCATTTGTCATGATTTGACTTATCTATCTGTTACATAAGTGAATTAACTAACTTTATTTCATAAACGAATTAGCTAATTTATGCTTTGATAGAAGTAGACTGTGACCTATTAGCAAGGACTTGTTCTCCAGATGCGGCATGCGTATATCAGTCATAAAGGACATTTATGAGTGGAAAAGAAGGTAGAAAGTTAAATATTGAGAGAAGGGAGAAACAGTCAACTCAAGGGCTACACTGGTATCTGAGATTTCTTTTTTTTTTTAATGAAAGAAAATCCTCTAGCATGCTGGATAAGTCTTCTATGGAGAATTTGTGGAAAGATATAGATAAGATTTACAGATTGAAGAGACAATAGTGAGCTGTGATCCATAGATTACAGGGATGAGATGAGAGGTCCACAGAAACAGCATATCAAAGTATGTTTTGTTGTTATAAATACATATTTATCTTTTTTAAGGTATAAATGCTTAAAAATATGACTGGTTGTGAGAAGAGAGAAGGGATATGAAATATAGAAAAGGAAGGGGATGCCAAGAAAATATATCAACAACAATTAAAACAAACCACAAAAAAAAACCACTGGTATTATTTTCCTGAGGTCCTTCTTTCTCCTATCCTAAATTTGTCAATACCAAAATTAAACAAGTTGTCATATCTGTTCAGTTACTCAAAAGAGAAGCACCCATACTCACTGTTTTGTTGCTCAGTCATTTTTCAGTCATATCTGACTCTTTGTAACCCCATTTGGGGTTTTCTTGGCAAAGATATTAGATTGGTTTGCATTTCCTTCTCCAGCTCATTTTAGAGATGAGGAGCTGAGGTTAAAAGGGCAAAGCAACATGCCAAGGGTCACACAGCTGGTAAGTGTCTGAGGCCAGATTTGAACTTGGGGAGAGAAGTTTTCCTAACTCCAGGTCCAGCACTCTGTCCTCTGTACCATCTACCTGCCAGCCATGTAGCAATCCTTTTTAGGAGCCACTCACCTAACAAAAGGGCAGCTAGGTGGTACGGTGTAAAAAGTTCCAGACCTAGAATCAGGAAGACTCATCTTCATGAGTTCAAATCCAACCTCAGACACTTACTAGCCGTCTCAGTCTGGGTAAGTCACTTTGCCCTTTTTACCTCAGTTTCTCATCTGTAAAATGAGCTGGAGAAGGAAATGGCAAACCACTCCAGTATCTTTGCCAAGAAGACCCCAAATGGGGCCACAAAGAGTCAGACAGGACTGAAACAACTGAAAAACAACAACCTAACAAAAACACACAACTGATTATGGGCATGTCACAGTCTGTGCATTATATACCAATATGTCTGGGTGATAGCAGAAGGAAAAGGAGAAAAATAAGGCAGGAATCAGAGAAAAAGATCCCAGACACTGGAGACTAAGCAAACCTAGCCATCTGAAACTGAGTGCTTTCAAAAGCCATGGGTTTCTAATTCCTGTCAATGGGCTCTGGGTTAAGTTCAAAGACTGAGCAGGACCAGAGAGGAAATGGTGATGAAGAAGAATTCCTCTGGCCTGGAACTAGAACATGCAAATATGGATATTGGTGCAAATTTGCTACAAAGTCAAGTATAAGAAAGCACTCACTGAACAAATAAATGGCAGAAATTGCTTAGCCCTAAAGGGACTCACTTTTTCACCTTGGGTCATAGGACATGCACTAACGTTAGCACTGCTTCTCTCTCACACATCTGTACTATCATACCTTCCATCTTGGCAGGAGGGGGCTTAAAATTGTGGCTTGTTAGACTGTTTCTGCCAATCCTCACTAACCCCCTCACCTCTGAGCCTGGGAGGGCGGGGGGAAGTGGCTGCTCAGCATATTCATTTTATTTGCTTCAATAATATTCTGTCTCTTGCCCCTATAACTTTGCTGTTCCACTGGAGCCTCTACTATATTTCTTCTTCTCTTTGCTTTTCTTAAAATCCTTGGCATCTGGGGGGTGGAGCCAAGATGGCAGAATAGAAGCAGGACTTCCTCAAGGCTCTGCCTTCCACCTCCTCTAATACATGTAAAAAATTACTCTAAACAAACTTTAGAGCTACAGAACCCACAAAGTAACAGAGAGAAACAAAGCTCCCACTGAAGGAAGCCCGGCAGACAGACAGGGTCCATTGCATTGTGCTGGGGGCAGAGCCAGTCCTGACTGAGCCATGGTTGTAGCCCCAGGGCAGCCCAATCAGCCTCAACTAGAGCAGACTTCACAAGAGTAAGTCACCAGCAGCTGTAATGGTTTCCAGATTTCTCAATACACAGATGCCAAAGACAAAGTAAAAGGTCAGTGTGGAACTTTTTTCAAACAGGGGGAGCACAGTCCAGCTGCTACTCTGGAGTGAGACGCAGCAGAAGCGCAGCTGCTGCAGCCGCTGCCACATGGCTGCTTCCAGAGCTCCTGGTCTGCAGATAGTAGAGGGACAAAGCAACCATTTAGAGGGTGGTCATTCTTGCTTTGACCTGCTTGGATCCAGATTGAGGTCTTAGGTGGTGGTCCTGGGGTGTGTGACCAGTGAGCAAGATCATGTGGGGGCTGTAGAGAGGGCACCCATCTAATAGCGCTGGCAGCTGCAAAAACCCCAGCGATTTGGGATATAGCTCTCTCCATTTTAGAAGCAGATTTCTACTGTGGTAAAGAGCTCAAAAGTCAAGTAATTGGCTGCCAATATGAGCAAACACAGGAAAAACAAACAGATGATAGAATCCTTTTTGGGGGACAAAAAGGATCAAAGCATGGAGCGGGAGGAAGACAGTGAAGTCAGAACTCCTGCATCAAAAGCCTCCAAGAAAAATATGAATTGGTTACAGGCCATGGAGGAGGTCAAGAAGGATTTTAAAAATCAAGTAAAAGAAGTGGAGGAAAGATTGGAAAGAGAAATGAGAATCATACAAGAAAATCATGAAAAACAAGTCCATAGCCTGCTAAAGGAGACCCAAAAATACACTGAACAAAATAACACCTTAAAAAATAGACTAACTCAAATGGCAAAAGAGACCCAAAAAGCCAATTAGGAGGAGAATGCTTTAAAAAGCCAAATTTGCCAGATGGAAAAGGAATTTTAAAAAGTCACTGAAGAGAATAACTCCTTCAAAATTATACTGGAGCAACTGGAAGCTAATGACTTCATGAGAAATCAAGATACTATTAAACAGATCCAAACAAATGAAAAAATAGAAGGCAATGTGAAATATCTCATTGAAAAAACCACTGACCTGGAAAATAGATGCAGGAGAGATAATTTTTAAATTATTGGACTACCTGAAAGCCATGATCAAAAAAAGAGTCTAGACACCATCTTTCAAGAAATTATCAAGCAAAATTGTCCTGATATTCTAGAACCAGAGGGCAAAATAGAAATTGAAAGAATTCACCAATCACCTCTTTAAAAAGATCCCAAAAAGAAAACTCCTAGGAATGTTATAACCAAATTCTAGAGTTGCTAGGTCAAGGAGAAAATACTGCAAGTAGTCAGGAAGAAACAATTTGAGTATTGTGGAAACACAATCAGGATAACACAAAACCTAGCAGCTTCTACATTAAGGGATCGCAGGGCTTGGAATAGGATATTCCAGAGATCAAAGGAGCTAGGACTAAAACCAAGAATCACCTACTCAGCAAAACTGAGTATAATGCTTCAGGGGAAAATATGGTCATTCAATGAAATAGAGGATTTTCAAGCATTCTTGATGAAAAAACCTGAGCTGAACAGAAAATTTGTCTTTCAAACACAAGAAGCAAGAGAAGCATGAGAAGGTAAACAGGGAAAAGAAATCATAAGGAACTTATTAAAGTTGAACTATTTACATTCCTACATGGAAAAATGATAATTGTAACTCATCAGACTTTTCTCAGTATGAGGATAGCTGAAGGGAATACATATGTATGTATAGGAGGATGTATGTGTATGTAAATATATATGTGAGTGTGGGCATATTTATGTTCTTGTATACATAGAGGGCACAGGACAAGTTGACTATGAAGGGATGATATCTAAAAAAAAATTAAGAGGTGAGAGAGGAATTTATTGGGAGAAGAAGAAAGGGAGCAATAGATTAGGGTAAATTATCTCATATAAAAGAGGCAAGAGAAAACTGTCACAATGGAGGGGAAGAGCAAGAAGGTGAAAGGGAAAGGGACAACCTAATTCTCATTGAATTTGGCCTAAGGAGGGAACAACATACACACTCAATAAGGTATCTTACCCTACAAGAAAATGGAGAGGGGGGTTGAGGATAAGAGGGAGGAGGATAGAAGGGAGGGCAGATTGGGGGGAGAGGGTAGTTAGAAGCAAACATTTTTGAAAAGAGATAGGGTCAAAGGAGAAAATAGAGTAAGTGGGGGGGCAGGATAGGATGGAGGGAAATATAGTTAGTCTTCCACAATATAACACTATGGAAATGATTTGGGTAACTACACATGTACAATCTATATTGAATTTCTTATATTCCCAATGCAGATGGGTGAGGAAGGAAGAAGGAAAAAAAATATGGAACTCAAATTTTTAAAAAACAAACGTTTAGGGGTGGCTAGGTGCAGTGAGTAAAGCCCTGGCCCCGGAGTCAGGAGGATCCGAGTTTGGTTCTGGCCTCAGACACTTAACACCCACATAAAAAAAAACTAGCCGTGTAACCTTGGGCAAGTTACTTAACCCCAATTGCCCTCCAAAAGGCAAAAAAAAATTGTTTAAAAATTGTTTTTTTACATGCAACTGGGAAATAAGATATATAGGTACTGGGGTATAGAAAACCATCTTGCCCTACTAGAAAGTTAGGGGGGTGAAGGGGAAGGATATAAGAGAGAACAGATTGGAGAAGGGGTATTCAGTAGGCTTGACATGGGTAGGGGTAGGGGAAAGATAGGGAGAGAAAAAATTGTAACTCAAAATCTTGTGGAAATGAATGCTGAAAACTAAAAATAAATAAATTAAATAATAAAAGAAAAAAAGAAAGAAAAAATCCTTGGCATCCTTCAAAATTCAGCTCAAAATCCATCTTTGTCATGAAGTCTTCTCTGATCCCCTTCTCTCAAAATCATCCTGTATTTACTTTATATATATATATATATATATATAAATATACATAAGCATATATACACACATGCCTCTATTACACATGTATTATATTTACTTATGTGTACATGTTGTTTTTCCTGACAGATGTAAATTCTTTGAGAACAGTGGCTCTTTCACTCCTTAAACAGCATGTTCACTCCTTGAACACTCCTTGCAGGAAGTAGGTGTTTAATAAATGCTTACCTTTATATACAGGTGGTTTTATTTCCTCTTTACCATTTTTCATTCCATCTGATACAATCCATCTTTATAACCTGACTAATGTATAATGTGAAAGTATTTACAGATCCTGTACTTGACTATATGCCGCCATGGGGGGGAGGGGAGGGAGAGGGACAAAATGTGAAACTCAAGGAATTGTGGAATTGAATCCTGTAAACTAAAAGGAAACAAACAAATTAATTAATAAATAAATTAATAAATAAATTTTAAAAATTAAATGCTTACCAATTGATTGACTTGTCAATTATATACAAATCATATGTGAATACATTTGCAAGTCACCTGTATCATATGTATAGATATGGTCTTTCAGGAAAATTATGAGGAAGGGTGAAAATCATGGAAAATTGTCAAGAGCTATTCAGTCTTTTAAGTGGGACAAGTAGCTAATATCTTCCACTTCCCTGACTAAATTGTGAATAAGTTTTCCCACTAGGGGTCAGAAGATTTAAAGAAGAAAAGAGAGGGGCAGCTAGGTGGCACAGTGAGTAAGAGTGCCGGCCCTGGAGTCAGGAGGACCCAGGATCGGTTCCGGCCTCAGATACTTAACACCCACACACCAAAAAAAAAAAAAAAAAACTGGCCATGTAACCTTAAGTAAGTTACTTAACCCCAATTGCTTTTAAAAAATAAAGAAAGAAAGAAGAAAAGAGGAAAATAAGAAGTACTAAGGATAAAAGGAAAAAAACATAGAGAAACCAATGTTGACTGGAAGGGACAGAGAAAACTAAAGGTCAATCAAAGCAGACTTGAAAGCTAATTCTAATAATAGCTAGCATTTATATAACAAGCATTGGAAGGCTGGCAAAGCACATTACATATGCTATTTCATTTGATCCTGACAACAACCCTGTAAGATGGATGCTATTATTATCCCCATTTTACAGAAAGAAAAAATACTGAGGCTGAGAGAGTCTAAATGATTCACCCAGGGTCACACAGCTAGTAAGTGTCTAAGACAGGATTTGAACTCCAGATTCCATGACCTTTGTTCTATTCACTATGAATAGAATCATATTATTCATTCTTGACGCACAAACACTTGAAGTCAATTAATTAAAAGTAATTAGCTATCTCCTAAGTGATATGAACCAGTTGACATTAATGTCAATCACCTAATAATGTATATTAATCAGCAATAGACATTGATTATAACTAGGGAGTTTCACAGTTCCAGTCCCTCTGACTCCCTCATTCTTTTTCAGATCTTGCCTCTAGAGAAATGCTATTCTAGAACAATGATTTACAAGGCATGCTTCAAAGGCACTGTGGTCCATAACTTTATCATTGTTTTCATCATGTCACTTTCCTTATTCAAAAATCATCAGTCTTTCCCAATATTGATTACAGGATGTAATCCAGATACATTACTCAGTCTGGCATTTAAGACCCTCAACAAATTTGACTTACTAACTTTTAAAACCTTTTAACAAAATCTCAGAATTAGAAAAGACCATAGAGGCCATTCAGTCTAACCAGTGTGGACCTACATAAGATCCTCCTCTGAGATACTCCCAACAAATACTCATCCACCCTTCACTTGAAGACTTCTAATCAAGGGGAACACCTTTGGCTAGCTCTAATTGTTAAGAAGTTTTCCCCTCACATCAAGTTAAAATCCGTCTCTCTGTACTTTAAATCACTTGTTCCCAGTTCTGACTAATGTGGTCAAGCCAAGCAAGTCTAGTCTACTATTGTATATGATAGTTCATCACATACTTGAAAACAGTTATCATGCTCTGCACCACTTTCTCCAGGCTAAATATCCCCAATTCCTTCAATCAACCCTTTATAGCATGGTGAGACCCTTCACCCTCCTGCTTGCCCATTTCAGGGGTCTCATTCACTTACTAATGTGCTTTCTAAAATGTGGCACCCAAACTCAGCACAATAATCCCACTATACTCTGTCCTGATCAGGCCATGTCTGGATCACCTTCCTAGACTTAGACAATATACCTATCCAAATGCAACCTAATATCGCATTACCCAACCCTCCATCTACTATCTCTGTGCCTTCATTCTGACCATCCTCCATTCTTGGAATGTAATCCTTTGTTTCCTTCAAAACTCTGCCTTAGGCACCACTTTCTACATGAAGCCTTTCCTGCTTCCACCAACTGTTAGTGCACTGTAAATGTGCATCTTATATCTATTGCATATAGGTTTTGTACATATTAATCTACATACATCTTATCTCTCCCAGTAGAATGCATGTTACTTAACTTACATTAATTAAATTAAGGAGTCAGAGGCTGTTACATTTTTGTCTTTGAGTTCCCAAAGCTTAGCAAAGTGTCTGGGACCTATCATAGGCAATAAGTAAATGCAGGTTGATTGATTGATTAGCTTTTTTGGTTGCTATATCATACTCACACATATGTCAGAGGCACAATAATATAACAGTAGACTATAGGACTTGGAGTTAAGAAAATCTGGGTCTAAATTCCACATTTGAGTTTTATTATTTGTGGAAAAGTCTAAAAAAAAACAGAACTGAGAAAAGCTGAAGGAGGGGGCAGAGAATGGCAGCATATAAGCAGGAAAACTCCATGAGCTCCCCCCATAACCACCTCAAATACTGATAAAATATGACTCTAAACAAACTTTAGAGCTACAGAACCCACAAAGTGACAAAGAGAAACAAATCTCCTGCTGAAGGTAGCCTGGCAGGCATACAGGAAGGATCCATTGCAGCACACTGGGAGTAGAGCCCAGCCCCGTGTGAGCCCACAGTTTTAGCCTCAGGGTGGCCCCAACCAGCCATGGCTGGAGGGACTTCAGGAGAGAAGATCACCAGTAGCTGTGGTGGTTTCCAGAATTATCAACCCATAAATGCCAAAGACAAAGTAAAAGGTCAGTGTGGACTTTGGGAACAGCGAGTCCAGGAGTGTGGTCCAGCCTCTGCCCCCAGAGGGAGAAGCTGCTGAGTGGCTGCTTCAGGTTGTAGGGGGACCAAGCAATCATTCTGAGAGGTAATTGCTCTTGCTTTAACCTGCTTGGTTCTGGATTGCTGTCTAAGGTGGAGGTCCTGGGGTGTGTGACCAGGTGCCAGAGCCAGTGGAGGCTTCAGAGAGGGCACCCAACTAATAGCTCTGGTAGCTGAGAAAATCCCAGCAATTTTGGACAAAGATCTCCTCTCTGTAAGCAGAGTTCTACTGTGGCAAAAAGCTCAAAAGTCAAGTAATTGAGTGGCAACATAAGGAAGCAAAGCAAGCACAGCAGCCAAACCTTAGATTCCTATTTTGGGGACAAAAAGGATCAAGGCATGGAACAGGAGGAAGACAACAAAGTCAGAACTCCTATACCAAAAGCTTCCAAGGAAAATATGAACTGATTACAGGCCATAGAGGAGCTTAAGAAGGATTTTGAAAACCAAATAAAAGAAGTGGAGGAAAAATTGGGAAGAAAAATGAGAATGATGCAAGAAAATCATGAAAAGCAAGTCAACAACCTGACTGAAGAAAATAACACCTTAAAAAATAGACTAACTCAAATGGCAAAAGAGGCCCAAAAAGCCAATGAGGAGAAGAATGCCTTAAAAAGCTGAATTTGCCAGATGGAAAAAGAATCTCAAAAGCTCGCTGAAGAGAATAATTCCTTCAGAATTAGATTGGAGCAAATGGAAGCTAGTGACTTTATGAGAAATCAAGATATTATTAAACAGATCCAAACAAATGAAAAAATAGAATGTGGAATATCTCATTGGAAAAATCACTGACCTGGAAAATAGATCCAGGAGAGATAATTTTTTAATTATTGGACTACCTGAAAGCCATGATCAAAAAAAGAACCTAGAAATCATCCTTCAAGAAATTTTCAAGGAAAATTGTCTGGATGTTTTAGAACCAGAGGGAAAAATACAGGCTGAAAGAATCCACCAATTCACCTCTTGAAAAAGATCCCCCCAAAAAAACTCCTAGGAATCTTATAGCCAGGTTCCAGAGTTCCCAGATCAAGGAGAAAATATTACAAGCAGCCAAGAAGAAACAATTCAAATATTGTGGAAATACAATCAGGATAACACAGGATCTGGAAGCTTCTACATTGAGGGATTGAAGGGCTTGGAATATAATATTCTGGAGGTCAAAGGAGCTGGGATTAAAACCAAGAATCACCTACCCAGCAAAACCGAATATCATGTTTCAGGGGAAAATATGGTCATTCAGTGGAATAGAGGACTTTCAAGAATTTTTGATGAAAAAGCCAGAGTTGAATAGAAAATTTGACATTCAGATACAAGAAGCAAGAGAAGCATGAGAAGGTAAACATGGAAAGGAGATCATAAGGAACTTATCAAAGTTGAAATATTTGCATTCCTACACGGAAAAATGATAATTGTAACTTATGAAATTTTTCTCAGTATGAGAATAGTTAGTTGAAGGGAATATAAATGTGTGTGTATATACATTTATACATACATATATATGTCTATATAGGAAGGTATATGGGCATATGAATACCTGTGTGAGTGTGTATATATATATATGTACAGGTATACATAGACAGAGGGCACAGGACCAATTTAATAGGATGGGATGATACTTAAAAGGTAAAATTAAGAGGTGAGAGAGGAATATAAGTGAAAGGAGATGGGGAGAGACAGAATGGGGTAAATTATCTCATATAGAAGAGGCAAGGGAAAATGGTTACAATGGAGGGGAAGAACAGGAAAGCAAAAGGAAATGGATCAACCTTACTCTCATTGAATTTGCCTTAGGGAGGGAATGACATACACACTAAATATGGTATCTCACCCTACAGGAGAGTAGGAGGGAAAGGGATGAGAGGGGGGATGACAGAGGGGAAGGCAGGCTGGGGGGGAAGGAAGTTAGAAGCACACAAAGTAGAGAATAGAACAAGTGGGGGGGGGGACGCAGGATAGGATGGAGGAAAATATAGTCAGTATTTTACAATGTATCCACTGTTGAAATGTTTTGCATAGCTACACATGTACAACCTATATGGAATTGCTTATCTTCCCAGTAAGGGTGGGTGATGAGGGAGGAAGGGAAAGAATCTGGAATTCAAAGTTTTAAAATCAAATGTTTAAAAAAAAAGCAGAAAACAATGAAAAGTCAAGCAAAGCAGATTTAGAAGCAAAATAATAGCTAATATTAATAATACCATTGAAGGTTTGCAAAGCACTTTACCTATCTTGTCTCATTTGATCCTCACAACAATCCTGTAAGGTAGATGCTGTTATTATCCCTTACAGAAAAGCAAACAGAGGCTGAGAGAGGTTAAGTGACTTGCCCAGGGTCACAAAGTCAGCAAGTGTCTGAAGCAAGTTTTGGATTTGACTCCATGATTTACATCCCTCCAACTCTTTCACAAGGACAGAATGAGGGAGTCTGTCAAATGCTTGGGTGAACTATAACCATAGCATTCTCCTGATCTACCTACATAATAACACTTTCATAAAAGGAAATTACAATCTAGCCTTAGTGAAGCTATATTGGCTCTTTGTGGTTGCTGCTTCCTCTTCTAAATGTTTAATAGCCATCTCATTAATAATATATTTTAGAATTTTACTAGGGATTCAAGTCAAGTTCATTGACCTCCAGTTTTCATATTCTATTCTCTTCCTTTTTTAAAAATTGGGATGATATTTGCCCTCTTCCAAGTCTATGGGCCCTCTTCTGTTCATGATTTTTTTAAGCTCCACTATCACATCTGCCAGTTCTTTCAGACCAGGATTATAATTCATTTGGGCTTGGTGACTTAAACTCACCAAAGCAGGTAGAAATTCTCTCATTACATCTTATCTTAGGTTTCCATTCCTTATTAGACAGGTTTTTTTCTGTGCCTTCTGTCTAAAGATCAGCCCATCTGAAGCAAACAGAAGTAAAATGAGTTGAGCAGCCTTGTCTTCTATCTGTTATCTATTATCATCATACTCTAGGATGTATGGGATATATGGGATGCTCAGAGAGACCTAGAATATCTGGTATGAGGACTTATTAAGTCCTTTTTGGGGATGCTCATCCACCTTTCATGTCCACCTACCACTCAACTCTTACCTGTGGCTCCAAGAAGCTGCAGTAAGCACAGCAGCTACACCCTAGTAAAACCATATCAGCAGATAGGCTAACTCAGGTTGAGGGAAACTGACAGTCCTCAAACCCACTGGTAACTTAACAGAATGTCTACCCCAAGCACATGAAGACTTCCTCTGGTGGAATGGGAAAATGATAACAATTTGTTCCAAGGCCATGAAGGCAGCTGAAGCAGGCACTGTGGAGTGCTTAAAACTTGGTCAAGCATCAAAGTCGCCAATGTATCCCAGGCCATCACCAGCCTAGCTTTTGTTTTGCCACTGGAGTTTGATGACTCTGGAAGAAAGAGTAAGGTTGGTGACTGCAACTCTGCCTCACTTAAATCTAATTCATGTACAAGTCAAGACATCACCCCATGATGTCATTGGTCCTCTTGGAAAATGAATGACGAACAAAAACATCATCACACTCTATTTCTTGAACTAGTTCTTTGTTCATATTCTTTTCCCCAATATAGCTTAATTTTCCCCCTTTCCTTGCCAGGCATGGCTCATTCTGAGGTTTATTGTTCTTAATCGTTTTTCTGTTTGTCTTCGGTTATCTGCCTTTGCTTCTGTCTTCTATACACACACTTTTTAAAACTAAAGGGTTGATAAGTTCCCTGACTACCAATGTAAATCTCTTTAGATAGTTTTTCCTTCTTCTCTTCACTAGATTTTCTCTTTCTATCTTCAGAGTTTCCTTCCTGAGCACCTAAGATGCCTCCCTACCTGACTTCTCCTAAAAAAAATTTAGTCCTATC
The DNA here is from genome assembly GCF_028583685.1 of Petaurus breviceps papuanus. Lineage (NCBI taxonomy): Eukaryota > Metazoa > Chordata > Mammalia > Diprotodontia > Petauridae > Petaurus > Petaurus breviceps. The sequence goes on along the minus strand of NW_027186304.1, from coordinate 24,015,454 downwards.
TTTTCTGTGAACTCTTTGAAATATGCTGTCCCAAAATGTAAGGTTCATGTCAAATTATCTTCAGCTTTCCTTTTTTCCTTTCCTACTCTACCACTACTTCTAGGCAAAGTGGATAAAGTGATTAGACTGGAATCAGGAAGACCTGAGTTCAAAATTTCCCTTAGATACTGTGATAGTAATGGCAATTAAAGATTTCCCTGTATTGGCTTGGTTTTCAAATTGATTGTGTTAAAACCCAGAGCTTGTTAATCCCACCTGTGGGATGGGCTTGTTGATGTGAAGGGAGAGTCCTGAACTGGGAGGAGCTGGTGATGTAGATTTGGAGAGACACTAGAGAGAGGCGGAAGATCTTTTTGGAAGCAGCACCTCGTGGAGAGAGAGAGACTAAGAGAATTGCTGGTGGCCGCTTTGAATTGCCCTGGACTTTTGAGACCTGCCCCCTGAGCTGCCAAGGACTGAGGAGACATGGCTGTTTTGCTGGTACTTTGTCTGTCTGTTTTGATGTCATTTTGCCAGATTTGTCCACTGGTGAAAGACTGTCCTTTTGTTGAAGAAGTCCTGGAACCTGGCTGTTCGCTAAGAAGGCCTGCGACTGTCCTACAGACAGAGAGTGAATACTGTCCACTGGTGAGGGACATTACTGTTGTTGCAGGGGTCTGGAGACTGTCCTGCAGACAGAGTGAATACTGTCCACTGGTGAGGGACAGTGCTGTTGTTGCAGGGGTCTGGGAGCCTTTCTGTTGGTTCAGAAGCCCTGAAGAAGGATTTTCTTGTTGTATGTTTACAGAAATCCTGGGAGAGGGCTTTGCTAATGTGTTCAGGGGTTCTAGGACTGTTCTACAGACAGAGGATAAATTCATGAAGGGACTGGCAATGTATCTTGTGGCTTTGCTAAACCTTGTCTCCCCAGGAACTAAGATTGCTGAGAACTTGCCTCGTGTCAAGATGAAGAAAAGACCTCCATTTGGGTATTAAGTGCTGTGTTTAAACTTGATGTAACTCTGGGGTAGATTCAATTGTGATCCAGGGGTGGGGAACTTTTGACCTTATTGTGCTCTGTGATTGACAAATGAAGGTACTTCACCTATGTTTGGAAACTAATCTCCATTTGAGAAGAGGGGTTTTGTGGTGGACTTAATTAAGGTATAGCCTAGGGGTGGAGAAGTATTTAGAACAGAGACTTTGTAATTGATTGAATGATTGGAAGGTCCTGGGGTGGGGTAGTACTTGGAGATTATTTAATCACGCTTAGTAAATGTTGTATTTGGAATGATGTCATGTTTTGATCTTCTCTGTTCTTGGTTTGTCACTGAATAAAATAGAGAGCACCTATGCTGGTATTTTGAACCTGGGAAGTTGCCTTCTTTTGGTATTACATTACAGATACTTTCTAGGTGTGTGTGTGACCCTGGACAATTCACTTCTAGCCTCAATTTCCTCAAATGTAAAATAATGGAGGGAGGGGATGGACTCAGTGGCCTCTAAGGTTCCTTCCAGCTCTAAGTATATGAACCTAAAATAATATGGCCACTTCCTATCCAGACTCCATTCTCTAGCCAAACTAGTATCCCCTAAATATACCTCACACATAGCCTATATCTTTGCCCTTATTCATGACACTCTTCTAGTCTAGAATGTTTCCCTATTCCAGTTCTAATCCTTCTTATTCTTCCAGGTTTCTTTTGTATTATTTATTTGGCACCTAATGATATATACCACTTTGCATTGTTATCTTTTTAAATTTACATATGCTTTGTCTATCTAAGATTATATTATGTAGTGGTAGATAGTATATTAAATTTAGAGTGTCAGAAAGACCTGGGTTAATATTTAATTTCTGATATTTGCTAGCAATAGTCACTTAATCTCCCTAAGCCTCAGTTTCCTCATCTGTAAAATGTAATAATGCCTGTAGTCCCTACTTCAAAGGATTGTTATAAGGCTAAAAAGAAATAATATATGCAAAATTATTTGCAAACAATATGTTCTATGTAAATGTCATCATTATTATAACCTTGAGGACAGTGACCATAATATCTACTTCCTTATATCTCCCACAATGCCTTGCAAATAATAGGTGCTCAAATATTTGTTGAATATATTCTATGATCTGGTCCAAAGATAGAAGAGTGAGGTGCTTTAGTGTTCTAATCAGGGCAAGAAAAAAAAAGAGAGGAATAAAGGGTTTGCTTTATGATGATAAAGTCATCAACCCCACAAAAAAGCTCCTTGAAAACAGTGACTGTTTTTGCCTTCTTGTGTGTCCTCAGTAGTGAATATAGTGACTGGCACATAGGAAGTGCTGCTCCTGCCACAACTACAGCCAATCTGGCTGAGGAGAGGTATGACTGAATTTGTCTTGACACTACCCTGTGACTACCTAAAATCACAAGGAAAGAGGAGAGGGAATTTTTTAAAAAAGGAGAGGGGGAAGAGGAAGTCCAAAAGCACTTTTCAGAAGGACATCAAATGTGAAACTCTCATCTCTCGTCTTCTCCACTTCCGTCTTCATCTATGCTTGTAAATCTAATCACACTCATCCCCCAATTTTTATGCCCTTATACCAAGGACGTGAATCATAGTGTTCAACACGTCCAAGGGTACTGTGTTTGGAGGCATGAGGCAATCAGGAAAAGAAGGGTTAAGTGGTACCTAGACACCACCTACAAAAAAAAATGGGTTTTGGTTTAGAATATTTGAGAATCACTCACCTATTTGCATGTAAACATGCTACTGTGTGCAGTTCATGAAATTTTCATGGCAACCTGAAATGATCCTACCTTGAATTACCAAATGGACAAGGAAAATCAATTTATGAATGATATATGAACATTTTGGAAAGTACTTGGCTCTTATGATTGATTGCAGCTTAGACAACAAGTCTTACAGAGCATGAAACACAATCAAATATTAATAACTTAATCAAATGCCAGGACTTGGCAGTGTTGCAAGGGTAATTTTTTCACATAGATAAAAGGGTTTTTTTTCCTATGTACCCAATGGCAAATATTAACATATCCCTATTCCTCCTACCTTGGAGCCGACTGAAGAATATGGCAGAATTGATTGCACAGAATGTGTAGGATCCATCTAAAAGGGAGAAAAACACTTTGAACTTGAAAAGAACCAAATTCGCTCCAAATATTCTCCTTGATCTGTCCCTCGGAGTTTTGTTCTGGAACAATGGCATTGAGTCTGCATCAATTCTCATGAAGACACTGTAGATTTTGGCAATGACAGATGAAGGGGAAACAGTTCTGCAGCTTAGAGATAACAGCTGGGGGGATTAAACATGTTCAAAGACCAAGGTATGGAACATTTATAGAATCACATTCTACCCTTACTTTCCTTCAATTGGACAAAAAACAACAGCACTGAATAAAATATCTGCCATTTCATCAGAGAAGCATCTCACATTAGCCAGATGGGGCTTTAGATATTTGGGAGAGGTAGAGGTGTTTTAGCACCTAAGACATGGAATCGTTATAGCTATTAATAAAGGAAGTAGTGTTTCAGGTCCAAATTATGCACATGATATACCAGATCCATTTTTAATTAATCAAGGAGTTTGGGTGAAATGAACTGAAGCAACATTCAGCACTGTCATACTAAGTAAGGTGATCTATCCTAGAGAAGGAAAGGGTAAAGCAGAAGAAAATGGACCTTCACTGGCCACTGATATCACTAGGAATGAGATGGCAGATCAGACATCACAAACGGCAGAGACAGATTCTGTATCTCTCTTATATAGAAGTCGATTTTTGCGTGTCATCTCCTTCATTAGAATATTAGCTCCCTGAAAGCAGGATCTGTGTTTTTGCCCTTTTTTGCAACACCAATGCTTATCTAGTGCTTGGCACACACAAGAAGAGATTAATAAATGCTTATTGACTGACTGAGCATAGATCTGATAAATCTGAAGAAAGCATATAGCTAGTCTGGAGAACGCTGGCCAAAAAAGTGAAATATTCATACTGACTATAACTGTTTACTAAATTGGCTGGCATTTGTGTTCAGCTGACCACGTCTGCTCAGGCTTGGACTGTCTAGACATCCAATCAATGATCTATTTCCATTTATTTGATTTTTACATATTTGCTACCACTATCAAAAAGGCAGGACAATTGAGCCAGGAGAGCAAGAAAGCCACTACTGCTGCCAAAATCCTTAACAAAAACATTGGCTTCTCTTATCTTGAGTCTGCCTGTTATATATAAAAACAAGGAGACCACAAGCTGCTGAGCTGATCTTCCTTAAACTGTCCTTTCTGCTATAGCTTTAGTATTGGACATGTTGACAAGAATGAAAATAAGTGAGCCATAATGCAGCTCTAGGGAGTCTGGTTACTAGGGATGGGAGAAGGAGTGATGGGGGTGGGGGTGGGGGGGGAGGCCTTACCCTGTTTGTCTACATTTATGCTTCCTTATGGTGTTTTTTGTATGCCTGGGAAAAAGTGTAATGCATTGGATTCACCATAAGCTGTCAAAGGTGCTTATGCATAAAATATGCCAAAGGGCTAGCTAGGCCTTGATGACTGTTTCATGAAGCCAGTAATAGCTACACCTTTGACAGTATCTTCTAAGGCCTTCCCTAGTCTCCCATGCACTGTCTTTTGAGAATTTGCTATAAATTTTTTTTCATGTCAGTGTTTAAAATTTATAGAAATAAAAATAATCGGGGCGGCCAGGTGGCTCAGCGAGTAAGAGCACCGGCTCCAGTGTTGAGAAGACCTGGAGATTGAATCCCGGGCTCAGACACTTAGCACCCACCCAGAAACACCTGGCCATGTAAACTTGAGCAAGTTACTTAACCCCAATTGCTTAGGGGCAGCCAGGTGGCTCAGCGAGTAAGAGCACAGGCTCCAGTGTCAGGATGACCTGGATCAAATCCGGGCTCAGATACTCAGCACCACACCCAGCAACAACTGGCGGTGTAACCTTGAGCAAGTTACTTAACCCTGATTGCTTTAAAAAAAAAAAAAAGAAATAAAAATAATCAATGATTTAGCTTGGCATAGTGGAAACACTTGCTTATGGGAAAGGCCTGGGTTTGAGTATTGGCACTACTGCTTACAGCATGATGCTGTGGGAAAGGCAATGCATTTGTAATCAAAGAATTTAGGTTCAAATCCCAGCTCTGCCTTTTACCTTACCACCTGTTTGGAATTAGGTAAGTCATTGTCTGGAGCTCAGTTTTTTCATCTGCAAAATGAGAGGGCTAGGCCGGATAACAACTGGGGTTCCTTTTAGCTCTAAGACTAGGGCCTGTTTTCTCACATCTTAAATGACATTGAATCAGATCATTTCTAAGGTGCCTTCCAGGGCTGTGATCAACTAAATGTTATCAAAATGAGTCCCATTCCCTTCTTTAATATTTTAACTAAAAAGATTTTGCCTCATCCCAGAGTCATTCTAAAGAATTTAGGGATATGTTTTATTTTACTTATCCATATAGCAGTTTTACTCACTGTTTTTGTTTTGTGTTGAATACTGGGAGGAAATGGAGCTGCATAAAAGGAGTTTTATGCACGCTATCTGGCTAAAAGATGGAAAGAAGAGAGAACACTGCCACCTTGTGGTCACAGACTTAAGATAACACTTCAAAAATACTTTTCCAGATCCAGCTGTCAAATGTCCACAGTGTTCTGATATCTCTCTGTGGCCAAATCCCAAAACAATTGTCTGCATCAGTAGAAAGCCAAAGACATCTTTTTTCTGATGATAGATCACAAAATGATATCTAAAATCTGAACCATTAAATCCTTCTCACAACCTTAATACAGATAACACCTCACAGGTTCCTGGACACTTCTTTAGATTTAACTTCTGATTTTGTGGTAAGAACAGAATGGTTTGAGCTTTGGACCAGAGGAGCCTTCATATATTTTCCATATCTGTAGTTCAAAGGTGGTAAGTACCCCTCTGACCAAACAGCCATAGACAAACAGGAATCTGGACAAGAATCTTTAGTGTGTTCTGATTCAAGGAGTATAGGGACTGAGACTGTCTAGAAGGGAGGGTCTCCTTCTGCCATCATGTTCAAGGAGAGAGGAAAACTGAAATCCCTTCAGAGGTGGGAAGTGATAAAATATCCCTGAGCCTTCCTTCTCCCCTCCATCCTCCCCATTCAGCTTCTAAATTAATAATCTTAAAGTATACTGTGCATGCCCTTTGATCCAGCAATATCACCAGTAGGTCTGTATCCCAAAGAGATCATTAAAAAGGGAGAAGGGCCAACATGTACAAAAATATTTATAGCAGCTCTTTTTATGGTGGCCAAGAATTGGAATTGATGGGATGTCCAATTAGGGAATGGCTGAACAAGTTGCAGTATATGAATGTAATAAAACATTATTGTGATATAAGGAATGATGAGCAGATAGATTTCAGAAAAACCTGGAAAGATTTACATGAACTGATGTGGAGTGAAGTGAGAAGAACCAGGAGAACACGGTACATAGTAACAGCACTATCCACATTCAAAGAAAGAACTATAGAGTTTGAATGCAGATAGAAGCATATTATTTTCACTTTTTTTGTTTTTTCTTTCTCATGGTTTTTCCCTTTTGTATTTATTCTTTCACAACATGACTAATGTGGAAATATGTTTAACATGATTGTACATGTGTAACCTATATCAGATTGCTTGTTTTCTTGGGGAGGAGGAAGAAAAAAGAGAGGAGAAGGGGAGGGAGGGAGGGAGAAAAATTTGGAACTCAAAATCTTATAAAAATGAATGTTGAAAACTATCTTTACATGTAATTGGGAAAAAATAAAATACTATTAAAATTAAAACTAAAAACTCATAGCAGAAGAAAATGTAATTAGAAAATAGTTAACAAAACAAATTTTTAAAATTTATTTTTTTTAATCCTAAAGTATAGATCAGACTATATGACTCTCATGCTCAGAAAACTTCAGGGGCTGCACATTGTCTTTAGAGTAAGATACACTATTTGATACTTATAGCCTTTCAAAATCTATCTTCAGCCTGTCTTTCCAGGCTGATTATACATTATTCTTAATATTCCCTATATGCCACACAACCCATACATGACATTACATCTCTCACTTCTATCCCCCCTGCCTGGAACACCTCACCTCTGCCTCTTGAAACCCCTAGCTTCCTTCAAGGATCACCTGAAGAGCCTCCTCAACATGCCACTTCTTTGAAAAAGTCTTTCCTAGGGCAGCTAGGTGGTGTAGTGAATAGAGCACCGGCCCTGGAGTCAGGAGGTTCTGAATTCAAGTGTGGCCTCAGACACTTAACACAAAAACTAGCTGTGGTACCTTGGGCAAGTCACTTAACCCCAATTGCCTTACCTTCCCCCCTCAAAAAAAAAGTCTTTCCTGATTCCCCCAAATGTTAACACCTTCCTCCCCTTTCTAAAATCACTTTTAATTTTTTTTTGAATTTTTGGAAATTATAATTTGGAAATTTTGGAAATCTGTAAATTGCTGTTCAATTGTTTTTCAGTTGTGTCCAACTCTTCATGACCCCATTTGGGGTTTTCTTGGCAAAGATACTGGAGTGGTTTGCCATTGTCCTTTTCCAGATGAGAAAACTGAGGAAAGTGAAGTGGTTTTTCCAGGGTCACAGAGCTATTAAGCTTCTGAGGCTGGATTTGAACCCATGAAGATGAATCTTCCTGATCCCCAGCCCAGCAGTCCCTCCACTGTGCCACCCAACTTTCCGTAAATGCAAAAGAATTATAAGATTCTTGAAGGCTGGGACAGTCTCACTTCACTAGTTGTACTTCCAATACTAAGTAGTTCCTGAATAAATGCTTAGTGACTGATAAGTCCACTGATTGATACATAAATTACAGATAGGGCAAATTAGAAGTGAATTCATATCAAAGAATAGTCATTAATAGGATGATGACAAATTAGAAAGAGACCATAGTGCAGGTCCCATTGATCTGCTTAACATTTTTATCAGTGATCAAGATACAGTTGGTATAGTTGACAAATCTGCAGAAGACTCAAAGGTGGGGAAGTGAGCTAATTGGTCCATGATAGGTCACAAAAAGATTTCCACAATCTAATACGATGAGACCTAATAGGAATAAATGTAACACTTTATACTTAGATTGATAAAATAACTTCACAAATACAAGATGACTAGATAACAGTTCTAAAAAAAAAAGATTGCAGAGTTTCAGTGGACTACAAGCTCAATTTCAGTCAATATTATAACATTGCAATCCAAAATTTTTACATGAACTTTTATTCTCAAAACACAAACAAACAAACCAAAAATCCAAACCAGGTCAAAGAGACACAACCACTTTTTCAGTTGTTATATAATAGATATTGTCTCTTCCTATGAACTTCAGTGAAAAGATAGAATTCTGAACAAATTAGCAAGTGTATTGTGAGTTCCTTACATCCAATTAAACAGCAACCTAATTCCCTTTTTTTTAGCATAAAAATAGTCTATGGTTAGTCCTAGTTTTGAACAACTCAAGAGTTATGGATTTCTTCATTCTTATAGAGACAAAGATTCAAGATGGAGTTTCTTGGTGAAATCTAAAATTGCTAGTAGGATGTTGATTCACAGAAGGAAATACATATCGGACCTAACTAGAGTATAATTCTTTTTAGTCCAAATTCACATCTGTCTCACATGCTTGTTATCTGCTGGGCTAGGACCCCAGTACAGCTTGGTGAACTGGCATGTATATAGCACCTACCTATAAACTGATCAACTTGTTCCCCAGTTTCTCTAAAGCACCCAGTGTTTTCAAGAAAAGCATCATGGAGGAAGGGGTGGTAATTGGGCCATCAGATCAATTGAGTTCTCCCAGACCACCTGATGGGCAATAAAGGAAATGAAGTGTTCGAATTGTCCCTTTCAGACATAGAATGGTTGCATTCAAAACTTGTGAAGGGCATGAAACTATGAGTGACTCATACCTTGGTTGACCTGTTTGAATAGTATAAAACTGGGAGTGCACCATTAATGTCTAGAAAGGGCTTCAGTCCTTTCAGACTTGATGTGCCCATGTAAAGGGAGTGTACACCAGTGGTGATAGTTCTTTACTCCTTTGGAAGGTATAAGTTACTCAACCAACTAGATGGAATTGCAGGCTAAAGAATTAGATGGTCCCTGGTGGCCCTAAAAATAAGCATGGGCAAGCTCTGAGAAGACAGTTATCCTGGGCAATTTAGAAGAGAGACAGATATGAATGAATAAAACAGCTCTTGTAAGACTGTTCTTTGTCCTTTCTCTTGCACCTTTCCCAGAGTGCAGCAGGACTGGGAGGAGATTCCACTCTACTTTGCTGTCTGTCATGCCCTTCATGATGGTGTCTTGCAGAGAAGCAACTTGCCCAACAGAGAACAGGCCCAGAATGTTGAGCTATAGAAAGAAGACTTAGGGAGCCCAGAGAGCCAGTATGAAGTTAGAGGACCTGGGTTCAAGTTCAATTTCTGCTATTTACTACCTGCATAACCCTGGACAAGTCATTTAACCTCATTATGCCTGAGTTGCTTCATCTACAGAAAGAGAGGTCTAAATGACCTTTGAAGTAAAAATTGAGAAGGAAATAAGCATTTATATAACACCTATTATATACCAGGCACTGTGCTAATCACTTTATAAATATCTCATTTAATCCTTTATAACAACTCTGTAAGGTAGGTGCTATCTTTATCCCCATTTTATAGTTGAGGAAACTGAGGCAAGCCAAGGTTAAGTGACTTGCCCAGAGTCACACAGCTAGTAAGTTTCTGAGGGCAGATTTGAATTCAGGTCTCACCACCTCTAAGCCCAGAGGTCCACCTACTGAACCACCTAGTCCCTTTTACCTCTAATTCCATGATCCTGTGATCACAGGGGAACAATCTGCCCGACTTGGACACTACACCCAAGGGAAGCAGTATGTGAGGATACAACAGGAAAAATAATAAAGTCCTGTAGTGCCTGAAATATGAGTTGCCTTGGACACATATGTACCTCATGTGTGCTTCTATATTACTATGTTCTATATGTGTGCCCACTCCTACCACTGATGCTATTTGTATTTGTAGGGAAATCTGCCCCAGAATTATGAGGGAAATGTTTTGTTACTACTCTTTATGATATGACATTTCAACAAGTGCCTTTGCTTTGACTAATTATACCACAGGTCTGCCTAATAAAAGTGAAAGTACTGGTGGGGGCTTATAAGTTATAGTTTTAGGAAAGATCACACAGAGTACCTTTAACATGAGATACTTTCTTCTTGGGTAATTAACTTTCAAGGGTAAATCAGAGGGTTGTGCAGAAGTATAGTGTATAAGACTAGGGGATAATAGTCCCATTTTACTATGACTTGGTCAAACCACATATGAAATTTTGTGCTCAGTTCTAGGTAAGACATTTCTGGGTAAGGAAACTGCCAAGCTGGGAACTAGTCAGAGGAGGGTGATCTAGATGGTAAGGGGCCTTGATATTTGGTGAGGATCAACGGAAGCAAGGTGGTGTTTAGCTTAGAGGGGATTCTTATACATGCATTAGCTAAATTAGATAACCTTAGAGGTCCCTTGCAACTCTAAGATTCTATGATTTTCTTAGGATCTATTGATGTCATAAAATAGGTCTACAAGTTGCAGAAACCCTGTGACTGAGGTAACGGTCCCTAGGGCAAATGCTGCCTTATCCTTTCAATACAATCCTGACAAAGCACATAAAAAAAGAATTTCTTCCTTTTCCCAGACCTGATGCTGCTTCCCAGCAACAATATCTAAAGCGTTTCTCTCCATCTTATGACCATTCCCCCAGGAAGAAAGTAATTATCTCTCTATCTTTAGACTCAGACAGATTCTGATTACCCACAAAATCACTTCCATAGTAACATGAAGTGTTTGGATCAGTGCTCTTCATTTTTTCTAATTATGGAGAAACTTCCATTAATTCACCCACTGTCTTGAAAGAATGCTGATTCAGAGACTTTGTAATTAAAGGATTTCCTTTTGTCTGACATGGTAGCAAAAGAGAAAGGAAATATTTAGAGTCTAACTTGGTGGCATCATTTCTTGCTGACCGACATTTCAATTTGGGATTTTGCACCTTGTATTTTTTGTATGTAAATGTATATAATAGTTGAGTAATATAAAGTCCTGCAGGTCAGTATGACACAGAGAATAAATTTGTATGAGGGTGAAAAGAATCATAACCTTTTGGTTTTACTCACAGACAAAAGAAGCACTCTATAAAATATAAGTAGTATACATGCATTCTGCAGTCCTTTCTCATTGAGTAGCTTTCTACAGCTAGATGACACAGTACACAAAGCACTAGACCTGGAGGCAGGAAGACCTGAGTTCAAATGTAGTCTCAGAAACTTACTAGTTGTGTGACCCTGGGCAAGTCATTTAACCTCTGTTTGCCTCAGTTTCCTTAATTACAAAATGGGGCTAATAATAGCTCCCAGGTTTCTAAGGATCAAATAAGATATTTGTAAAGCACTTCGCACAGTACCTGTTACGTAGTAGGCAATTGATAAATGCTTATTTTCTTCTTTCTTCTGATTTAGGATTATAGTTTTAGACGTAAAAGGGACTTCAGTGGTCATATAGTATTTCCACTTCATTTTACATGTAAAGACAATTATATGGGATTAGTTAATTGACTTGTCCAAAGTCACTCCAATAGTATATCATATATTAATTACTTGGATCAAAGTAAGAAAATTAAAGTTATTATCTTATACAAGAAACCTGACTTTTTACTAAAAAAAAAACTTTTAAAATGCAACATATCCATGTTCTGCAATCACTTTATTTTACATGATTTGGCATTGAATTCACAAGCTTTTGATAAATATTCTTTAATTCTTTATCATGAAACCACACATCTCATTGGAAATTAATTATTAATTTATAACTATATATAACACGGTTATTAATTAATTCTTAATATTACTTTGACAAATAGTACATGTTTTCTAAGTCTAGCTGTGATTATAACACATCAGTGTTCAGTGAGGTTTAAATCAGGCAAATTCCCAAGCCATTAAAGCATGTTTATTTTCTTATCTTGGAAAACTTAGCCATTTGTGACAAGTGGCGTTGTACAAGGTTGGGTTGCAGCATTACATTTCCATTTTGTAATTCTGGAAAATTCTGCTTCTTGGTATATCAATATATTTATTTAGGTCCATTATTCCCTCAGTGGTAACAAGACTCCCAGGCCCATTGGAAGTTAAAAAAAATCTCTAAAATATTTTTGGTGACTGTTTTACAATCTGATCAAGAGCTTATAGGTTCACCAGGACTTCTGATAATGATTTTGTTATATATTTGAATGAAAAAGTCAATTTTATCAATAAAATTTTTCCCATATCCAGTACTCTAGTTTCTGTTGGCTTGCCCTTGCCCTTGACAAGAACTTTTTCTTCTTAGCAATGCTGAGCAGCTGTTTTTTAACTGGTCTTCTCACTGTTCTTCTAACTTTAAGAACACACTGTAGAAGAATCAGTAACAACATCTCCAGCTACCAGGCCCCCCTGAAGGACTTTGCTTGTTTTCTTAGGATTAATTAGGCTGCTGTATAGCAATAATTTGTCAGTTCTTCATGTTATTTTATGTTTTCAACCTCACTTTCCTTTGTCCTGCAGTGTAACTAATTCTGTTTCATTGTGGGCTTGAATTATCCTTGAAATACTTGATTTCCCCATGCCAGCAGCTGCTGCAATATCTTTAACAGTCATTAAAATGTGATCTTTAAAAGCTACACCTTTGGCGTGTCCTTGGAGAAATATCTATTCTTATAAACCATAGAATTAATTAACACAAAAGTGAGTACCAAAATGAGTGCATGCCACAAAGTCCAGATTCAATTGATAAAGAACTAACTTGGTAGGGGAAAACTAGCTCAACCCAGTGTCAAGACATTCTGAGTCAGTCCAGGACAGAAATGCACACGCTGCAGAATAAACCAAGTCAAAATTATATGCAAAAACTATTGCATACCACTATAATTGACGGTTGGGATTTGAACCCAAGGAGAGCAACATAGGTCAAAGAAATATTGCAAGAACATTGAGTATCTGAATTTAGATACTTTTATTCTCATTAATAGCAAGAAGCATTCTCTAGCCTTATATTGACATGCAACTACAGTAAAGAATTATTCACACTCTTCACTTCTCAGTTTTCTCAACCTGGACTAATTTAGATTAGTTAGCCATGAGAATTGGAAGAACTAGAGTGGAATTGGTAGAAATCATTCATATTAACTAAGAGTGAGAATTGAATCTATGTTGCAATGTCAAATCTAATGCAATATTACTTACTCATTCATTACTCTTTAGGCACCACTTCTCACTCTCCAAACTTCTTTCCCTACCATTATCCCAGTAGCCTTTGAACCCTGGAAAATGCCTTCACCACTAACACTTCTACTAACAGCCTTCTCACCTCACTCTGTCTCTGTGGGCCCCTTCCTCTTGTTTATCAGTTCCTCACAGAATCTTTTGTAGAGGCAAGTACCCCAGCATACCCAGGGTGGCTGCTAACACAGGTTCCTAGATCTTATTTTCTAAAGGAAAGCACCTCAAAATGGGTTAACAATCTTGCTTTAATCAATCAAACATATATCATTTACCTAGTTCAGGGGAAAAAGTCAGCACCCCAAACTTCAAAGAATACAAACAAGTTGCAAGCAGACAACAAATACAGAGAAACATCAGCAGACAGGCTTCCAACTGTGTGACCATTACATCCATACCTAGTCAGTTACCAGAGAAGGAAGCACCAACATCTGGGTTTTCAAAGCCGGGGGCTCAATGGCTGCCCAGAGCCTCATCTGGTCAAATCACACAACACTTCTCAAAGTGAGCCCCAAAACAAAACCTCACATCACATCACAATGTATATATAGCCTTCTCCTGGCTCAGAGAATGTCACAACCCTCTTGATGCACTTCCCAATCACAAAATAACAAGGTGTGGGCATTCCTATAAGACAAGCCTCCCACCACAGGTTCCTTGTAACCACATTCAGCCTATTAGGGGACAGAGTATGTTTTCAAATCAAGGAAAGTTCTCAGAGTCACCTAAGCCTATCAAAGGGTCTAGGGGCAGAGAAGATCTTAAATTCCCATTCCCATAACACCTCCATTTTAAGGAAGGACCCAAAGAATCCAAGCCCCACTCCTAACTCTCCTGACTTCTTTTTTCCATCATATTCCCTCCTCTCTTTCACTCCCTCATCCTCTGCCCTATCCTCAATTTCCTTTTATACATTGTCTTATGCACTATTTTATACATTGAATGAAGGTTTTCTGTGGGCAGGGATTGTTTTTCTCGTTGCTTATATTTGCATTCCCAGAACTTAGCATAATTGTTGGCATATAATAAATACTTGCTGACTGTATTCTGAAATGAATAATATGTAAGTTGTGTTAGAAATTTCCAGAAATTCATTTCATCCCATCCTTCCTGTTTATATAACTAATTTCAACACAGAAATATCTTTGTTCCTAAACAGCTTTAAAAAGTCAGAAAATGAGCTCATTTTTCATGTAGTATATAATGTTAAATTTGCATAATGGATTCGCTTTCTAATGTTTTATTTTTCCTGTAGTTCTTATAATGAGTACATTTTTATTTTTTGAAGAACATTATTTCCTCCACTAGACAGGCAGTGTGTGGTAGAACCCTATACTTGGAGTCAGGAAGGCCTCAGTTCAAATCCTGTCTTTGCTAGATATTGCCTACGTGAACTCGGGCATATCTCATTTAATCACTCTGGGCCTTGGGAAACTCTCTACAACTACAAATAATAGTTGGCTTTCAATCTGTATTAGGGAAGGGAGTTCCATCACTGATACAATCACAGGTCCTTAATTTATGTCCCTCCTTCAATACCTTACAGTTATGTCAATGGAGCATAAGCGCTTACTACTTCTCCCAAGATGAAACCTTGGAGTATGGGACAAGCAGTAAACTGTAAGTGTGTGGTCTGAAGAGTAGTCCAATGAAGTTCATGGAGCACCATCAAGTGATGAGATTTTTTCTTCCATAACAACTCCTAAGGTTGTCTACAAAAGTAAAAGGGTCTCTGAACTGACGAAATCATGTGTCCTTGAGTTTGAAGCTAAAAATAAAAGTAAATATTTACTAAAAATAGCCCAGCCCATCCTCCATTGTTCTTAGGGCTCTGTATCTACAGGTCTGACACTGAGGGTGTTTGATAACTATCACAGACTGCCCAAACTGCTCTCCTAGAGAAGGAGGCCTGTAGAACAGGTAAGAGAGAGTGTCTTTCAATGGTAAAGGAGCTGAATATTCCACGGGATGGGCCTGAACTAACCTAGCCTCCTTGAAAGTAAATAGGAAATTGGCTCTTTCTGCAGCTAATAAAGTTGAATCTTCCCTTCAGGCATTACTGCCCATTCTTCCTACCCTTTGCCACAAGTGAGGTCTGTGTTTTAGTACTTTTTTTTGTTTCAAGAATCATAGGATTTCTTTTTTCCCATTTTAGTTTAAAATGTTGCTGTTGACTCAAAGTGCTTTTCATTCCATTGTCAATAAACTTGTGATCAGCTTTGTCTGAATAACTAACCCTGAACTGGGGCCCTTCAGCTATTTTTAGTCAAATATCGTCTTTCCTCTTAATCTTTGTGTCTCAAAGTCTTGGTTATTAAATTGTCTTGATCTTTTTTCATCAACTATTTCATTAATTTCATTCATTTGACTTTGCTTTTTTTTAACTTCCCTTTTTCCAGAATCCATGCCCCAAATTAGCTACAGAAACAGCACGATGTAGTATAAAGAGTGCAATACTTGGTATTAGGAGAGATCTGGGTTCAAATGTTGCCTCTGACACTTACTAGCTGGGTAATAAAGGCAAGTCACTTAACCTCTTTGCCTTGGTATCATACCTATAGAATAAGGCTCATAATGGCTGCTGTGCCTCTCAGAGTACTTATTTATGAGGCTCAGTGGTTAGAGTCAGGGGCCTGGAGTCAGGAAGATCTGAATTCAAAAGTGTCCTCAAATACTTACTAGCTGTGTGACCCTAGACAAGGCATTTAATGCTGTTTGCCTCAGTTTCTTCATCTGTAAAATGAGCTGAAGTAGGAAATGGCAAATCATTCCAGTATCTTTGTGAAGAAAACCCCACATTGGGTCACAAAGAGTGGGACACAACTGAACAACAAACACTACTCTATACTTAGACCACTAAATGGCCTCTTGTCTTTTTCTCTCCATATCACCTCCTGTTTTTCCTTCTTTGCTCTTCTACTACCCTCTGTTCTTTCCCATTGCTATTCTCTCTCATCACCTCAGGCATCTCCTTTCTTCCTTGCCACCTAATTTCTTATTTGTATCTGATGTCTCAGAGGCTGCCATATGCACCAAGGCAGGAGGATCAACAAGACAAAGATGCCAAGTGTGTGGATGACAAGACGTTTTTAATAGTTGTTCTCTGATTTGTAAAGTCAAAGCTGTCTTCTGTGTCTCCAGTTTGTACTCTACTTGAAAGAGTATTAAATTAGAAATTCATCAATAAACTGGTTGCTTTATGACCATATTCCAGCAACCACTGGCAATATGCCACTTTGATATAAGTTCTTGCAGCTGCTCAAACACAGGCTTAATGTAACCCACAGGCAGTGACATGCACAGTGTGACTTATGGGGCATGGAATGAGAGGTCTAAGGTTGGGAGGGTCCACAGAAGTCCTCTGGGCTTATGGATGAGCAAAATGAGATCCAAAAAGCTTAAGTGATGACTTACTCAAGGCCACATAGTTAATAAGTGACAGAAGCAGGATTAAAACTCAGATCCTCTTTCCACAGCCCCACAAGATGCTGTAAACCTTAAAATGTCTCCCATACCCCAATTGCCACCGTACTTGGATTAATGACACTTAAGATTCATTTCTGGAGATTAAATTTGGCCTCTTATTTCCCATCAAATGTAAAGTGCAAAGACAGAATAGTAGCAAAAAGAACAAGTCTCCAAGACCTTCATTTTCTTCCTGTTCCTGGGCATGACAGGTAGAAAGCAATGGGTCCTTGGTGTGGCAAGGAGCATAGAGAGCAGACAAGAGAATGTGGAAAGAGGAGATAAAAGAAAGCTGGGAGGCCTTATGATAGGTGGCACAAACCACATGGCACCTGTCTTTGCCAAGCTTACTCTGCTCCAATGGATTCTGTTACCCTGTAAGTTGTCAAATGGAAAAACAGCCAAAGTGACATCACACTTCCAGAAAGAAAAGTCCCAAAGGGTCCCTATTCTCCAAGAAGTAATAAGAATAATAATAAGCATTTATATAGCCCCTTCAGGTTTATAATGCACTTTACAGATGTTAATCCATTTTATGCAAAAAGCCGAAGGAGTGGGAGAAAACACAAAGCTGAAAATGTGTGGTAAATTGAAGGCAGAGCCATGGACAAAATGAATCTGAAAGCACGTTTGGGCACTGAGATGGACTTGATATCTGTAGTAAGAGAAAAGAAGTGATTGCTTCAGCAACACATATACTAAAACTGGAACAATATAGAGAAGATTAGCATGGCCCCTACACAAAGATGAAATGCAAATTCATGAAGTGTTCCATGCTTTTTCAAGAATATCAAGGGAATTAATGAAAAAAAAATGCAAAGAAAGGTGGCCTAGCAGTATCCGATCTCAAACTATATGATTAAAGTGATAATCCTCTAAACTGTCTAGTATTGGCTAAGAAATAGAGAGGTACATCAGTAGAATAGATTAGGTACACAAGACACAGTAGTAAATGACAATAGTAACCTAGCAAAATAGGCTAAGACCTCACTATCTGACAAAAACTGCTGGGAAAACTGGAAAACAATATGGCAGAAACTAGGTATAGACCAGCATCTTTAATCATATGCCAAGATAAGGTCAAAATGGGAACATGATTTAGACATAAAGGATGGCACCATAAGCAAATTAGGAGAACAAGGAATGGTTTACCAATAAGATCCATGGAGAAGGGAAAAATTTATGGCCGAACAAAGACTGAGAGCATTACAAAATGTAAAATAGATCATTCTGATTATATTAAATTAAAAAAATTTACACAAACAAAACAAATGTAACCAAGATTAGAAGGAAAGCAAAAAGCTGAGAAACAAATCTTTTCAGCAAGTGTCTCAGATAAAGGCCTCGTTTCTCAAATATATAGAAAACTGAGTCAAATTTCTAAGAATACAAGCCATTCCCCAACTGATAAATGGTCAAAGGATATATGAACTGGCAATTTTCAGATGAAGAAATCAGTTATCTATAGTCATATGAAGAAATGCTCTAAATCACTTTTGATTAAAGAAATGCAAATTAAAACAACTCTGAAATACCACCTCACACCTATCAGATTGGATAATATGACAGAAAAGGAAAATTATAAATGTTGGAGACAATGTGGGAAAATTGGGACACTAGTACATTGTTGGTAGAGTTGTATCTGGAGTGCAATCTGGAACTGTGCCCAAAGGGCAACCAAACTGTGTGTACCCTTTGATCCAGCAACACCAGTACTAGGTCTGTATCCCAAAAAGATCATAAAGAAGGGGAAAGGACCTATATTCACAAAAATAATTGTAGCAGCTCTTTTTGTGGTAGCCAAAAATTAGACACTGAGGGGATGCCCATCAATTGGGGAATGGCTGAACAAATTGTAGTATATAAATGTAATGGAATACTATCGTGCAATAAGAAATGAAGACCAGACTGATTTCAGAAAAACCTGGAAAGACTTATATGAACTGATACAAAGTGAAATACGCAGAACCAGGAGAACATTTTATACAGTAACAGCAGGATTGTATGTCGAATAACTATGAATGACTTGGCTCTTCTCAGCAATACAATTATACAAGACAATTACAAAGAACTCATGATGTAAAATGCTATCCATATTCAGAGAAAGAACTATGGAGTCAATGCAGATCAAAGCATACTATTTTCACTCTTTTTTTCTTCTTCTTTCTCATCACTTTTCCCTTTGGTTCTCATTCTTCTTTACAACATGACTAATCTGTTAATATGATTGTATATGTATAGCCTATGTCAGATTGCACACTATATTGGAGAGGAGGGAGCGGAGGAAAGGAGAGAAAATTTAGAATTCAAAATCTCACAGAAGTGAATGTTGAAAACCAAAAACATATAAATAATGTTGAAAGAAAGAAAGAAAGGAAGGAAGGAAGGAAGGAAGGAAGGAAGGAAGGAAGGAAGGAAGGAAGGAAGGAAGGAAGGAAGGAAGGAAGGAAGAAATTACTGATGGACTCAGTACAGATCAAAGCATACTATTTTCACTTTGTTAATTTTTTTCGTTTTTTTTCTTCTGGTCTGTTTCTTCTTTTACAACATGACTAATACAAAAATATGTTTTACATAGTTGCACATATATAACCTATATCAAATTGCTCACCATTTTAGGAAGAGAGGAAGGAAGAGAAGTAGGAAAAAAATTGGAACTCAAAATTTTATAAAAATGAATATTAAATATTGTCTTTACACAGAATTGGAAAAAATAAAGTACCATTCTTTGGTTTAATTATAACTTCTAAACCATTTCAGAACTCTCTTCAGCAGTATCCAAAGTATAGGACTTTATTGGATGTTTATGGGTTACAAAGGGATCATTGGAAACATTTTGAAGAATGCCAGAAAAATCATAGACTAACAGTGCTGAAAAGGGACTCAGAGACTTTTTCTGGATAAGGAAATCCATGATTCCTTCATGGGGAAAGAACAGCTTATCACATTGGTCCTGTAGTTCCCATTTACTTATATGTCATTCTATTTTGTTTGCCACTTAGGGCACACTGCCAAAATATAATGGCATTTTATTTTACGTGTCAGTCTTGGAAAATTCAGTGCAATAATTGGAAACAGGATAAGATATCACATTAAGCAAGTTTTGCTTGTAAGACTGAAATAGTTGTAGTAGAAAGAAGAAAGGATTTGGCATCAGATTCGGGTCTGGGTGCCAATGCTATCCTGGTTCTTCTACTTACAACCCATGTGATCTTGGACAAGTCACGACACCTCTTAAGACTTCCATTTCCTCATGTGTACAGTGAGGGGTTGGACTGGATGATTTCTAAGGGCTTTTTCAACTCTAAATCTATGCTCCTACTGAAGAGGGTTTAGGGGTGCTCAAGACCCCAAAAATACCAACACACCAGGTCCTGCCAAATGAATTTGACTCAAGTCTTCTCAGCCAAACAAAAGCAAAGTTTATTAAAAGTTTGCTTGGGTAGACTCTTAAGAAGCCTCTGTATCTGTAAGGCTTATATTGGACACAGAGCAAGTCTGTGCTAGAAAATTCTATGGCACTCTCACACCATGTGGTGTGAGATGGGGTCTTATATGCAGAAAGGTTGTGGGAGGAATCTAGGAGTGGTCTAGGGGAGGAGTTTGGGGAGGGTCTTCAGGAGGAGTAATGAGGTCAATGAGTGATTAAGGGTAGGAAGTTGCTGGAAGCTACCTGGAGACTACAGACAATGTTGGGCTAGGCCAGTTCCAGGGTGGATTGATATTTTGATAGGCTCAAGGATGGGAAGTAGATGGACAATGGAGGGCTAGGCTAGTAACTGAGGTTTGGGCCCAGCCACAATGCAAGGCCTATGGCCTCATTCAAGTGCCTCATCAAATGGGATGATTCAATCAGAGTTCAAGGGGGTTCCCAGAGCCTGCACCTCATCACTGTCATTTATTTGTTCTGGTATTTTGTTTCAAATTTTAAAACAACCAGGCAAGTTGTTGACTAGGAATTAGTTTTCCTTCAAATTATACACTAAAACATTTTGAATAAATCAGTAAGAGCTTAATAAGGTTTTACTGTTATTTAAAGTCAGGGGAAGGTAGAGGAAGAGAGGGAGGAAAGGAAAAAGAGAGATGGAAGAAGACAGAGAAAGAGGAGAGAGAGAGAAGGAGAGAAAAAGAGAGAGAGAAGCAGAGGGGGAGAAGCAGAGGAAGAGAGAAAGAGAGAGAAAAACCATTAATTCCTCAATTCAAATATGTAGTGGAAGTATCTCCAGCAATATATTTTACATATTTTTAATTCTTAAACAGAGAAGCATACAAATGCCACTTCTATATGATAGATACTTCTGCCTTTAAGTTCATCACTAAGGTTAGGCTTCTCACCAGGCTCACAAATTCTCAGATTCCAAAAGAAATAGGGCAAAAGGAAACCAGGGTACCCCAACAGGATATCCTGCAACATACAAAGGTTCAAGTAGTCCCAATGTCCACTAGATGGAAGTAGAGAGCAAGAACAGCCTTCCTCTCCCTTTCTCCTGCTGAGCTTGAGGTTTTGAGTTCTCCAAAATCTCTTAGAAATCAAGGGTTACTCCGAGTTACTAAGATAATTTCAGTCTGAAAGGTTATATGATGCTCCAGGCATGTTTTTGCCTATCTATTCCTGGCACATTCCTGGATTTCAACTACATACTTGCTGACAGACTGACATTTAAAATGAGAAAGTCTCTGGCTGTTTCCTGGTAGCAGTACAGATGATGGGCTGCTGTAAGAAGCCAAAGCCCTTTTACTGGCAGCCTGTATTTATTCAAAACCACAGAATAAACATGAACCATTTAGCCCACAACTCTCTTCCCCACTGCGTACCATTAAAAAAAAAAATACCGTGGGCAATTTTGCCTTATTCTCTCCTGCTAACTGTTTCTACATATGTAATATAATTCTAATTGCTACAAAATTGCTGACCTGTTTCATTTCATCACACTCACATTAAACCAGACTGTTCTGTTCAAGTGGGAGCCTTGGGGAAAACCATTTTTTCTGTAAGAGTTGTTAGCTGGTAAATAAAGAATTTATCACCCCCCAAACCACATACAAAAAACCTCAGTTACTTATATGATATCATCTGAAATACATTTAGAGGAAATTTTTAAAAATCAAATAGCATTTATTCAAAATCATAATTCCTTGCTTTTAAATTATTTACAAATTGTGCTTATCTTTATTGTGCCATTTTAGTCTCAAACAATTTTTAAGAGGTAAGTAATATTCTAATACTCATTTTATAATCTGAGAAATAGACCAAGAGAGGTTCTGAAGAGGTTACCCATAAAGAGGGTTAGGGTTGCTCTGGAGACCCCAAAATACCAACACACCAGGTCCTGCCAAATGAATTCGACTCAAGTCTTCTCTCACCACCAGGGGTGTGCAA
>NW_027186304.1:23991964-23993281 GCF_028583685.1 Petaurus breviceps papuanus | reverse complement strand
AAATAGGCTGGGTCCTACCAAATGAATTCGACTCAAGTCTTCTCTCAGCCAAAGAAAAGTAAAGTTTATCAAAAGTTCGTTTGCATTAGACACAGAGTAAGTCTGTGCTAGGTCATTCTATGGTGCTCTCACAAACATGAAGACAAGACAGGGTCTTATATACAGAAGGTTGTGGGAGGAATCTGGGGATGGTCTAGGGGAGGAGATTGGGGAGGGTCTTCAGGAGGAGTTAATGAGGTCAATGAGGGATTAAGGGTGGGAAGTTGCTGGAGGCCACTTGGAGACCACAAACAATGGTGGGCTAGGCCAGTTCCACAATTCAAAGGGTGGATCAACACTTTGATAAACTCAAGGGTGGGAAGTCTAGTAACAGAGGCTTGGGCTCAGCCACAATGTAAGGTTAATGGCCTCATGCAAATGCCTCATCAAATGAGACAATTTAATCAAGGGTCCAAGGGAGGTTCCCAGAGCCCATATCTCATCAGTATGATAATTTGCCCTAAGGTCACACAGTTAGTTAATGATGGAATAAGAATTAAATTATGAATATCCTATTGCCTAGCTCAAGCTATTTTATTGGGTCATTCTTACCCTACTTGACACCTCCATGCTTTCAACTGCAAGAGCGTTCCCTTCCTTGATACGGATCAGAATCTCATATACATTTTGGGTTTTTGTGAGTTGTGGCCTAAAAAAATTCATTGTCTAATAGCCAACCCACTTGTGGTCTATCTTTTCAAATTCAGTTAGGCTGGTCCTTAGACAACAAGCATATAGTATATCATAGGGTTCATACCTAGACCTGTGCTAAAAAAGGCCAGCATCTGCCACTGAATCCTGAGTCATCTCCAGTCATACTGATGAATATCTGGTCACTGGATCTGATGAGGGCTCTGATGGGCCTAGTTACTGACTACTAAGTACTAACTCTAGCCTAGTTACTAGCCCTCCATTGTTCATCTACTATCAGCCTATCAAAGTGTCAGTCCACCCTTTGGATTGAGGAACTGGCCTAGCCCACCATTGTCTGTGGTCTCCAGATGGCCTCCAGCAGCTTCCCACCCTTAATCACTCATTGACCTCATTAACTCCTCCTGAAGACCCTCCCCAATCTCCTCCCCTAGACCAGCCCTAGATTCCTCCCACAACCTTCTGTATATAAGACCCTGTCTTGTCTTCATGTTTGTGAGAGCACCATAGAATGACCTAGCACAGACTTACTCTGTGTCTAATGCAAACGAACTTTTGATAAACTTTACTTTTCTTTGGCTGAGAGAAGACTTGAGTCGAATTCATTTGGTAGGACCCAGCCTATTT
>NW_027186304.1:23945447-23991954 GCF_028583685.1 Petaurus breviceps papuanus | reverse complement strand
CCAGCCTATTTGTATTTTGGGGTCTCCAGAGCCTCTTCATGGGTAACTTCTCTAGCTTCTTTATGGGTAACCTCTTCACTACATAGCATCTCATACATTGCACACCCCTGGTGGTGAAAGAGGCTTTACAGCCTGTCCTAGTTTGCACTTGCTTGGCGTAGTCTTTAAGAATCTAGTTTCTGGGGCGGCTAGGTGGTGTAGTGAATAGAGCACTGGCCTCGAAGTCAGGAGGACCTGAGTTCAAATCTGGCCTCAGACTTAACACAAAAACTAGCTGTGTAACCTTGGGCAAGTCACTTAACCCCAACTGCCTTCCAAAAAAAAAAGGATCTAGTTTCTCCTCCACATCAGAATGAAACATTGGAGGATTTTAGTACAAATCTATTCTGTCATCAATTCACTAAAAAAAAAAGTAGGGAAGAAAAAGAAGCTAAGAAGTCCAAAAGATGGTTAAATTTGATAAAATAAATATTCCCTTCCCAGTAAGTACCCCTCTTTCAAAAGTCAGGTCCCATTCCAATTGCAGGTTCTGGCTAAGTTCTAGTGATGTCCTTTGAGTTTAGATCTTCTCTAGAAAAGCAATTCTCAAACTTTCTGGTCTCAGAAATCCTTTACACTCTTAAAAATTGAAGACCTCTAAAAGATTTTGTTTATGTGGACTATAGCTATTAATATTTACTATGTTGGAAATGACAACTGAGTCATTTCAAAACCCCAATTCACATTAACATAAATAACATTTTAATGAAAAATACCAATGTTTTCCAAAACAAAAGAAATCTAGTTAGAAGAGTGGCACTGTTTAATATATGCTTTCGAATCTCTTTAATGTTGGACTTAACAGGAAAACAGCTAGATCGGCTTATCTACTTCTCCATTCAATTTGAGATATGTTGTTTTGATTGAAGTGTATGAAGAAAATCTGGCCTCACAGATATGTAGTTGAAAAAGAGAGGAGTATTTTAATAGGCAATAATCATGATAATAATAGTATTATTATAAAAGTAGTTTTGAACTCACAGACCCCCTGAAAGTCACCCTGTGAGGATGGAGCCATTGACTCTTGGGACACCCTGTGGTTTGAAGACTGTTGCTCTAGATATTCCTAGGCCCATCAGACAACCAATCCTACTCCCTTCACCTGTGTGACTTTGGAAAAATTACGTGCATTCTCTGAGACAGTTTCATCATTTATAAAATAAGGGGGGATGGGGGAAGGAGATTAAATGAACTCAGACCCCATCCAGGCCTAAATCATTTTCAACAAAAATTTTATTTCATAATTTTAAAGTGAGGTATACCTTCATTGTATACTGTCTAGAACAATAGTTCTCCAATGGACTCCAATTTAAATCTTCTATTCTAATTGGGCCCATTTCTTTAAGTCCCTCAAATATTAGAAGACAGCTCTTGTTTTCCTAACTTTTCTTTGTCCCCATTGCTTTCTTCAATAGGCTGCCTTCTCTCTCTCTTTCCACTTGGAGAACTACAACACATTCTTTACATATATACATATATATGTAAATTTTTTTAATATAACTCATTCTTCAGGGCCCAGTTCAAGTTCCCACTCCCTCCACAAAGACTGTTGTGACTGCTCTAGGTCTCTTTCTATGTGTGGTCCCTTAAAGGTGGTACAGAGAGATCTAAGAAATACTCCAAACCCCAACATGTAAAAGGGTGGATATTTCTCTCTGAAGACTGAAGAAATACTGTTCTTTTGTACAAATGTTAATACCCACAGAACCGAAACAAATAGTTTGAACAAGCTAGTTTCTGCTTGTCAATGCTTGTATGTGCTACATGTATAATTAAACTATAATAAAACTGGTTGGACTAGATGGTCTGTAAGGTTTCTCACAACTCTTAAAAACTCTCATCACCTTACCACCAAAAAAAAGAAAGAAAGATAATTAATTCCTTAAGTTTTTTACAATGAAAATTTATGTACATTGAGTAAAATTTTCTTTATAAAAATGAATACATTATAAAGATAATATAATAAGAATATAGTGAAATCTAAAATCATATATTTTGAAGAAGATAATTTTATGAAATAATATTTTAAAATATTCAAACAAAATATTAAATGCAAAATAGGTAGAATGATTTCTGTTGGACACAATAAAGCAAATTCAACTCTGGTGCTTCCTCATGAGTTGGGGATGACTGGGTTATCAAAGGCTGTGGCAGTATAGCACAAGATCCAACAGCAACTACCAGTCAGAAGGGTTCTGAGGATGGAGCCATTAATAGGCTATGTGCCTATTATCCTGGACCAGTCCAGTTGTAAAGAGACTCCTGAGTGGGGGCTAGCCTCCAGATGGTAAACTATTTTGGGCATCGCAATTCATAAAACTCTCAACTAAAGTGTAGAAGACCCATAATTTGTATTAGTAAAGGGAAATCATGGACTTTGGGAGGAGAAAGGAAATTTCATAGACCTGATGGCCACCCAGTACAAATCCCTTGTTTTACAGATGAGGAAACTGAGACCCAGTATGATTAAATGACTTGCCCAAGGTCATACAAGTAGTAAACACCAAAGCCAGAATTTAAACCCATGTTCTCTGACTCCAAAGTCAGCAGATTTTATACCAAACCAGGTTTCTGGAATATACAAGGCTCAAAAGTCATTCACTATTCTTATCAAACCCCTTCCTCTACTATTACATAACAATGTACCTTATAGCCTAGGCTCCAGCTCTCCCTCCTTTCATTCCCCCCTGAAAAAAAAATAGAGAATGTGGGTTCACACAGATCAAGTTCAGTCATGGGGGTCTTGAATTTGTAGTGCTCCCAGTATGAAGTAAACTTACAGGGAAATCTCTAAAACAAGGTTTAGATACAATTTGTGTCTAGGGTTTCCCCATAAATGAGTAACATGGTGCAACCCACAAAGATGCTCAATATACAATAAGTGAATCAAGCATGAGGCAGCTTTTATTTCCTCCATCACAGAAACTTCATAATATCTCACAGGTGCTCATGAACAAATCCAGGAAACATAAAACACTCATAGAGGCCATTACATCCATTATACTCCCCCTTGGAAAGAAGAGATGCTTTGTGCAACTGCTCAATATATCCCACTTACTTCAGACCTTCACTGTAAACAATTCACATCAATTATCACGGAGCACTGACAACATCCACATTTCCTGTCCCCTCCTCCCAGGGCTTTAATCTTTCATCTACAGGATTTCCTGTTTTAAGGAGATCTCCTGGGCATCAAGTGCCTAACAAAATCTGATAGTCTTGAACTCAAGATTACCCAGAAGGTAACCACCAAGGCTGGAAACATCCATTCTCAGAATCATACTCCAACCTATGCTCAAAAAAGGAAACAAAAAGAAGAGAGAAGTCAGGTACTGGGAAGCCCAAGAACTCCAGACTCAAGCTTACTTGGG
This sequence comes from Petaurus breviceps papuanus, assembly GCF_028583685.1. NCBI lineage: Eukaryota > Metazoa > Chordata > Mammalia > Diprotodontia > Petauridae > Petaurus > Petaurus breviceps. The sequence continues at coordinate 23,988,544 of NW_027186304.1, read as the reverse complement.
CAATCATAGGGTGCCTGTATGTGCTTTCCCTCTAGACTGACACTTTTTTGTCTTCAAGTATCATGGTTAAATAGGAAAAAATACTTTCTTTTCTATCTCAAAACTCATTGCCCTCCAGTCTGGAAGTCCAAGGAAGTCCACTTAAAAGCAAAGTCTTCACTGGAAGAGACAGAGGTTTTTCACTCATGGAGCCTAGTTCCTCCAACAAGAGCCCATCTACTCTGATTTTCAGTCACCAACATCTTTGAGGTGGTCCCTGACACAAGGGACCAATCAGAAGAAGTTTCTGTGGATTATGAAGCAATGACCAAAATCAAAATTACAAAGTATTATAGTTTGCCAAGGATTCTATGCTTTAATGGATGTAGATATTGATTGTCAGGAGGGTGGGCACTGGCATCTGAGGGAAACCAGGTATTCAGAAAGGTGGAGGTCGGGAGGAAGAGAGGAAGTCAGTAAATAAGCATTTATTAAGCACCTTATGTGTCAGGCACTACACTAATCACTTTTTAATCTCATTTCATTTTTATCCTCACAACAACCTTAGAAAGTAGGTGCTATTATTATTCCCATTTTTAAATTGATGATTTTAAACAGAGATTTAAGTGACTTGTCCAGGACCATATAGCTTGTAAGTGTCTGGGACCATATTTGAACTCGTGTCTTTGTAACTCCAGACCCAGCACTCTCTCTGCTGTGTTACCTACTTGGCCTCTGCAACAACATAGATCACTCAAGAAGTGAAGCTATAGAAGTTAGTTGTTCTAATTGTTCTCTCCCTTTATTTAATTGAGTCAGTTTGTGTGGCTTCAAAACTAGAACAATTAACTTCTATCCCCCCCACACTTATTTTTTTCCAATTACATGCAAAGAGAGTTTTCAACACTCGCTTTTACAAGAGTCTGAGTTCCAATTTTTTTTTCTCCCTCCTTCACTTCCCCCCCTACCCAAGATGGCATGTAATCTGATATAGGCTGCACATGTATAATCATATCAATATTTAATATTCACATGTTAGTAATAATATAATAATAATATAGTAATAATAATAAATATTTCTACATTAGTCAAGTTGTGAAAGAAGAATCAGAACAAAAGGGAAAAACTATGAGAAAGAAAAAATAAAACACACACACACACACACTCTCTGGATGTGGACAGCACTTTCCATCATGAGTTCCTTGGAATTATCTTAAATAATTGCATTGAGAAAAGTTAAGTCTATCAAAGCTGGTCATTGCACAATGTTGCTATTACAATATACAATGTTCTCCTGGTTCTGCTCACTTCATTCAGCATAAGTTCACGTAAGGGTTGTAGTTCCAAATTGCTCTTCAGAATGGATGGATCAATTCACAACTCCAGCAACAATGCATTAGTTGTTCAATTTTCCCAACATTTATCATTTTCCTTTTCTGTCATATTAGTCAATCTGATAGGTGTGAAGTAGTGCCTCAGAGTTGTTTTAATTTGTATTTCTCTAATCAATACTGAATTAGAGTATTTTTTCATATGACTATAGATAGTTTTAATTTCTTCATCTGAAAACTGCCTGTTCATATCCTTTGACCATCTATCAACTGGAGAATGGTTTGTATTCTTATAAATTTGACTCAGTTCTCCATATATTTTAAAAATAAGAGCTTTATCAGAGACTTTGGCTATAAAAATTATTTCCAAGCTTTCTACTTTCTTTCTAATCTAAGCATTGCCTTTGTTTATGCAAAAGGTTTTTAATTTAATGTAATCAAAATTATCCATTTTGCATTTCATAATATTCTCTATTTCTTATTTGGTCATAAATTCTTCCCTTCTCCATAGATCTGACCATTGAACAACTAACTTCTATAACTTCATTTTAAATATCAATCAATCAATAAGTATTTATTAAATTCTAATCATCTGCCAACAAAGAAAAGGATAAAACCAAACCATGTAACATTTATTTCATTGTCTTCCACATTAAACATATTATTACTAATTGTTTTTGCTACATTTTACAGATAAATCTAAAAAGACATATGAAGAACCTGAAATACATTCACCATTATATAGACAGAAAGGTATAATATGCAGAAAATAAGCATGACCTAAATACATAAATGTTATCCAAAATTAACAATCATGTGACTCTAACCTACCTCTCCAATCTTGTTGTACGTGACCTGCCCCCCCCCCTTTCATATATCCTATTTCATTTGATCCTCACAACAATTCTTGGAGTAAATAGTACAGGCATTATCATCTCTGTTTTGTTTAGACCTAGGTAGGGCCAGATGACTCCTAATATTCCCTCCAAATCTAAGTGATTCTGTTCCTTGGACAATAGACTGCATTTCTTTGCTCAACCCATACCTTTACAGCTTGTAGAACCTAACTCTCCCTCACTTATAAAATTATAGAAATGCTTTCTGGTTGATACTTTTGATGAGAAGGAGGACTTGTTGGGAAAACAGAAACCTGGCTCTCCCCAGGAGGCACTGCATCCCTGGCCATCCTCTCTAGCACTGCCTTCATAGCCCAAAAGATCTTGGCCAAGAGGAGAAGTAGGCAATACCTTGCTTCTCACTTCCACCTCCAAAACTCTTTTGCCACTATCACTCAGCAACCTTTGAAGCTACTTTGAACTTCACTCAATCTATCATTGTCAATCTAGATCCCAGTTGTCATTACCAAACCATCCCCAGGTTATTTTCCCTCTTTTCTCAAAGAGTTTAGTGCCTGTCTTACACAGTCCTCAACTCAAGCTCTATCCTTATACTTAAAGAACACAGCATACATGTCAGTGTCTCCTATCAATACCCTGGGCTCCCAATTTGTCATCCTCCTAAGCTCCTATGATCTCTATCATCTATTTTTCCTGGCTATCTACAGGAATGGTCATGTCCTTGACTCTTCCATGTCCATGATCCAAAACCTTGAAACTCCTTTCTCTGACCAAAACTTCCTACCTGTCTTCCTTTCTCCTTCTACTTCATCCCTCCTAAATTTGTGATTTATCTATACTATATATTAACTGTTTCACCACTCTTAGTTCTCCCAGACTCTCACTATTAATGAGGTTTATTATAAATTTATGTTATGTTATATAATTCCAACTGCGCCCTCATTGAAGTAGAGCAATCCTTTTCATCTTTCTTGATTGACTCTGTCATGCTCTCCAAAATAGCTTTTTCACCTTCTGTCACCTCTTTCAAGTTTCTTCATTTCCCCCATGCTACACTCAAAATCTCTATTCAATATCCCCCATTATCTCGTTCTTGCTCTAGTCTCTGATGACAAGGTAGGCATTCTCTCAGCCAAAACTAACACCACCAGGGTGGCTAGGTGGCATGGTGAATAGAGCACTGACCCTGGAGTCAGAGGACCTGAGTTCAAATATGGCCTCAGACACTTAACACATACTAACCGTATGACCTTCGGCAAGTCACTTAACCCCAATTGCCCTGCCTTCCCTCCTCCAAAAAGCAAAAAAAAATTAAAAAAAAAAAAACACAAACAAAACCTAATCCCACCATTAGAACCTCTGCTGGACTTTTTCATTTTATCTCTTCCTGTTTTTTCTAGGAGCTTGCCCCTCCCCTCCCCATCTTTGATCTCTTCTTATCTGTGGCTTTTCCTCAATGGCTAAAATATGATCAGGAGGTCTCCCTGATCCTTTAAAAGTTGCTTCATTTGACTCATCAATTTCTTTAAATTTTCACTTTTATCTCTTCTCTGCTTCCCAGACAAACTTCTAAGTAGAATTATCTATATTCCTTGCCTCCATTTTCTAACCTCCCACTCAGTTCTCAATCCCTTGCAGTCTGGATTGTGAATCCACCCCTCAGTAGAAACTGAATTACCAACAATCTCTTAATTGCTATTGAAAATCACTTGTTTAAAAGTCCCCGTGCTTCTCAATCTGTACATCTTTTGACACTCCTGACTACCCCTTCTTTCTAAATCCTTTCTTCTCCCTTATTTTCTGTGACACTGCTCTTTTAAATCATCTTTTACCTGTATGATCACTTCTTTTCAGACCATGTACTGTTTAATCATAGTCCTCCTGCCCTCCAAGTATGGGTACCCCCTGTAACATTTGTAAATGTCTAGATATGAAGTTAAGGGTTAATCCAAAAGAGAAAAAGTACTCCCTCCTCTGGCCCCCACATTTGGAATGAGGGTGTTGCCAGCCAGGACCAGTCACAACTTTTCTTATCACTAGGCAATTCCTACTCTCTAGTCATTCCCCAGGATCCCCATCCCTGCTAAGAGCCTTCTCTGTGCACACATAAGAGGAGAGTGAAGGAAGAGTGAATGAGGTTATGTGGCCAGATAGTCCAGACTTATCCAAGTCAGTAAATTGGTGGCTGTGATTCATTTTAACCTGAGGAGCAGAAGGAAAACCCTAGATTCCATTTAGTTCTGCCTTTTAATCTGTTAATTCAAAATCAGTTCATCAACACCATAAGATTCCCTCTCAGTGTGGCTCCACAGTCTGGCACTTTTGGAATATGGCTTAAACTTTGGTCCTTTTCGTTATTTTCAAAAAACAAATACTTCTACAACTCTTGTTTGCAATTACAACATTCATGAAGCAAAACATGTTAAAATAGGTCAGATTTTATCTGCAGATAGTAGACTTTTAAAAGTACAACTTATGAAAGCAAATAAACACCTTTTAAGAACAGAAAACTCTAGATTATAAATCAGTTTTCTCAGACAGATAGATATCAGGAAAAAGAGGAAGTGGCTTCTGGCCTGGTTCCCAGCCAGGGGAAAGTTCACTATGAATCTAACACTCCGTATCCATTGGACATAGTGACCTCTCTGCCCCAGTAGACAAAGACAGTAGCCACCCAATTGCTCTGCTCCCCTCCTCTATACCTCTTCCTCTTCTGATACCACAACCATAGTTTAAAATCTCCTGTCTATTCCCATGAGCAGGCAGATTTCAGAAAAACTTGGAAAGACTTACATGAACTGATGCTGAGTGAAATGAGCAGAACCAGGAGAACATTGTACACAGTAACAGCAACATTGTGCAATAATCAACTATGACAGACTAAGCTTTTCTCAGAAATACAATTATCTAAGACAATTCCAAAAGACTGAGGATGGAAAATGCTGTCCATGTCCAGAAAAAGAACCATGGAGTCTGAATGCAGATCAAAGCATACTATTTTCATTTTTTTTGTTTTTTCTTTCTCATGGTTGTTCCCTTTTGTTCTGATTCTTCTTTCACAATATGACTAACATGAAACATGTTTAACATGATTGCACACATATAATCTATGTCAGACTGCTTGCTGTCTTGGGGAGGTTGAAGGAAGAAATATTTGGAACTCAAAATATTATTTAAAAAAATGAATGTTGAAAACTATGTTTACATGTAATTGGAAAAAATAAAATATTTATTTTTAAAAAGAGCATTATTCACATAAGAGTCTTTGATTGTCTTTCAGGGTGGGAACAAGATAAACCTTTCTTCAAACCATCTCCCTGGAACCTACACAGCCAGGTTCCATATATAAAGCCTGCTATACCCTGAGACTCTGTGCTCTGTTATTTTCTCTCTTTATTTTCTTCCTTGGTGATCTCATTATCTGTTATCAGTTCAATTATTTCCTCTTTATGCAGATGATTCTCAAATCTATATATCCTGCTTTAATTTCTTTCCTAGGACTTTAGATTCAGCCCCGTTTTATTTGCTGCCTATTAGACATCTTCACCTCAAATGACCAAAAGAGGACTCATATTTCCTAAACCTGCCTCTGCTATGAACTTCTTGATTTCTGTTAATGGTACCACCATGTTTCCGGTCTTACAAGTTCTCTCTCTCTCTCTCTCTCTCTCTCTCTCCTCTTCAGTTGCTCACTTATCTTTAGGATAAAATACAAAATTCTTGGTCTACTATTTAAAAACCTCCACTGTCTGGCTTTTACCTCCCCTTCCAGTATTACTTCTTCTTACTCCTCTTCATACACTTTTCTTTTCAGGCCTGCTAGTTCATGTAATGTGAGTCTGGTTTATTAGCATGCTAACCCCAGCAACTTGCCAAGATGATGTATCTGGAAGCCATGAACAACACCAGGGAAAATCTTGATAGCATGTAAGAGAAGTGCCTTGGAGAGAATGGAGCACACATGGATATCACCTGGTTCCAACTGGCCTACCATGGAGCTTTTTAGCATCTTCAAAAGGGCCTAAGTCAACTTCAGTCTTATCTTCACGGCAATTGTGTTTGGAGGAGGGATATGACTCCTTCACTCACAGTATCCAATCAGAAACTATGCTGTAAAGGGAAGGAGAAGGGAACCTTTCTTCCCCTCTGAATTCATATGTCATCCCCAAGAAATAGGGATATCTTTGACCTTTTGTTCATTCTTTTCTAAGTGCAGGGAATAGAGTCCTGATCTTGACTGGACCTGTAAACTATAGAAGAAGTCAGAATCCTGGCTGGCTTTTGTGATCAGCACAGCATGGCTGCTTGGAAGATCAAACAGAAAAACCTTTGGGAGTAACTGTTAGGACCCCAGCACAATGGAAGGACTCATCCTGCAAACAATGCCACCTGTGGACATGGACTTGGAGAGGCCAGTGCTATGTAGGAATTGAGCTAAGTTTTGAGCCTAATATCTGGATAGATACAGACACTGAAGTGGTAAGGGGAGGAGGGTATTATTCCACAAGATATTGAGGGGAAATGTTTCTACTTGGTTCTTGTTATATCTATGAAGTAAATAACATTTCATAAAAGTATTAAGTGGTTAAATGAAACAGAGGATGATAATCACTGGCTCCCTAACAGGGGTGGGGAGGAATGATGACAGAGGAAGGAGGTACCCACAAAGGCCTCCTGGCATTCTAGCATCCCAAGAGAAGAGGTATAACCTGACTGGCTCTGGAAGGGAGAGGAGAGCACACTTATTACAGTTGTACATGACACTGGATCTTCTCCCTTTGTTCTGTGTACAAGTAGGTCCTCCTCAGCTCCACTTCATAGAATCTCTAGTTTCTTTCAAGGCTCAACTCAGATACACAAACTTTTCCTAATCATTGCCCACCCTCCCAGCCCCAACTTTCTCCTCTTGAAATTATTCCATATTACTCTATGTTTTCGTTGTTTCAGTCATTTTCAGTTGTATCTGACTCTTCATGACTCCATCTGGCATTTTCTTGGCAAAGATACTGTCGTGGCTTACCATTTCCTTCTACTCATTTTACAGATGAAGAAATTGAGGCACACAGGGTTAAGTGACTTTCCAGGGGTCACACAGTTAGGGTCTGAGGCCAAATTTGAGCTCAGGAAGATGAGTCCTCTTGACTCAGGCCTGGCACTGTTTGCACTGTGCCACCTGGCTGCCCCATTACTTTATGTATACATTGTAATTACTTTTGTATATAGTTGTATTCTCCACACCCCCCAACCCCACCCTGTCCCTCAGGGTAAGTTCCATGAGGGCAGGGAATATTTAGGTCATTCATTATCCCCCCAGGGCCCAACACAGTGCTATGCACATAGTAAGTGCTGTATAAATGTTTATTGGACTAAATTGAAACAAATTCTGTTCAGCCATATTACATGAATAAATCAGTAGAAATCAGAAATCTTGGGTTTCATTGGTCTGGAGAGATGCAGATTTGCAGCAGCATTAAAAGGCACCAAATCTTTCAACAAATCCAGTTCTGCAACCATTCATGTAGCTCCACCTACATTCTCTGAGAGTAATCGAACTCTAGTCCTCAAAATGACCTCTGTAAACCTATCTTAATAAATCCCTTTGTTGAATAGGGAAGTTTTATCCAATGGATTAAACATAGAACTGAAAATATGAATTTCTCTTTTCTAATCCTGCTCTCCTAGTGATGAATGATTTCACCCAAGCCACAGCTTCTGTGTGGCTACTTCCTTATTTGTAAAAGAGTCGTTGATACTTAGTGTGTTAGAACTAAAAGAACCCTAAAAGCTCATCTAGTTCACACACACACATCACACACACCCCATTGTTTTTCAGATGAGGAAATGGAAGCCCAGAGAGAGTAAATGATTTCTTAGTTCATCAGAGAACTAAGACTTGAACCTAGGTTTCTTGTGATTCTCAGGCCACTGTTTTTTCTACTCTACCATACTATTTACTACTGTGTAGATAAAGCAGAATCATCTCATTTAGCTACATAGTTACTAGATATGATAACTCACCATCCAAGTCAGCCTTACGGGTACGTTTTTTAAATATCAGTTTGGGGGTGGGTAGGTGGCACAGTGAATAGAGCATCAGCCCTGGAGTCAGGAGGATCTGAGTTCAAATCCGGCCTAGACACTTAACACCTTGAGCAAGTCACTTAACCCCAATTGCCCTGCCTTCCCCCCTCCAAAATAGAAAAAAAAAATTATATCAGTTTATGGGCATTTATGTCAACCCTCAATATTGTAAGTAAGGAGGATTTTGTTATCCTTTTTTAGAGTTCAGTTTCTCAGGATCCATGGCCATGGCAACATCCAGTTTCCAGGTGTTGTATAATAACTCCCAGAATAGCCCCAAGGATCCTAGACAGTAATTCCTAGAATCGTAATGACAATCCTATTGCAACTATGCCATGAGATGGGAGTGACATAATTTATATTTACTGTGCTTGCACAGAATGACAATATTGCTAAGTTAACCTGTGAGCTTAATGTTGGCAAGATGCCTTTTTTGTCTGTTGGCCTGTAAAGAAAGTGGATACTGGTCAGTGAGTAGAGAAAACCGGGGGGGGGGGGGGGGGAAGGGTGAGATCCAGAACCACAGGTAATGCAAAAAGGAATGCATGTACCTGCCTCAACCAGCCCCCATTGAGGCTTGTGGGATTTAGGGGAGTGAACAAGCTGTGCCTGTCTTGATTGACCCTATCACGGGAAGTAGGTGTAGTTGTCCCCTCTTCTGGAGCTGGTTCTCCCATTATTAGCAACCTTTCTGAAAAGATTAGACTAGAATAAAGCTGATTATTAACCCCTCCAAAGGTGTTTGCCTATCTGACCAGATCAAGAGTGAACCTGTTAAAGGCTAGAATCTGAAAACTCCAGTGCCTCCCCTGTGTTATCTGTGAAACAAATATTTTTACCCAATTTGAAATACTCTGTTCTCAAGGACTTATGTTCTATTGCAGGGAGCAATACATACACAGAAATTAAATACAAAAATGCAAAAATTAAATACAAAACACATAATTGCCAAGAAATGGCTCTAGCAACTGAGGGGATATGGATAGTCTTTCTTTTGGACATGGCACTCCAAGTGAGCTTTGAAAGAGAGCAAAAAGGAAGGGAGTTTTAGGCATGGGAGACAGCCTGTGCAAAGACACAGACACAGCAAATAATGTCACGTAGAAGTAATGGCAAGCAGGCTGGTTTGGTTGGTGATTTGCTTTTGTTTTTTAAATTAAAATTCTTGCTTGTCTCCTGACTTTTTACATTTTTATTTTTTAGGTGTGGCTTTTTTCCCCCTCTTGCCTTTTACAATTTACAAAATATTTTCATAATGCTTCTTTTGATCTATATAACAAACTTGTGAAATGCCAGGTAGTTTTCCATTTTATAGATAAAGATACTGGAATGAAAAAGATTAAACTTGCCCAGTGCCATACAGCTAGTGAATTTTAAAGCAAGAATTTGAGCCCAGGTGTTCTAAATCTATGTCCTCCGCTCTTTCAGAATTCTTGATGAAACAGCTACTATAGTAGTGTATCTTTCCTTCCTTCCCTTCTTCACCAAGGTACACAGAAATACCAGACAGTTTAGAGGTGAAGTGGTAAGTTTTTTCTGGATATCAATGGTGGCTGGACTGGAGTCTGGAGGACCTTAAGGCAAATCCGGTCTCCAACACTTACTACCATGTTTCCCCGATAATAAGACACTGTCTTATTAGTTTTTTGGACAGAAAAACACCAGAGGGCTTATTTTCAGGGGAGGGCTTATTTTAATAAACACTAACAGCAATTTTAATAAACAGGTAAATGTGAACAAAAAAATGTACCTTTATTCAATAAGCAAATCACTGGGGAAGAACAGGATGACACGCTCACTGCTGCAGCTCTGATTGGATGCAGCTCGGAGCGCGGCATGCGTTTCGGGCGGGGGGGACAGTGCATACAGAGGGTACCGTAATGTAGCGTGTAGCGCAGGGGATCACCTTCACTACAGTAGCAATCTCAATAGAGCTTATTTTCGGGGGAGGGCTTATTTTAGAGGAATCTTACACAGTAAGGGGAGGGCTTATTTTCAGGATAGGTCTTATTATCAGGGAAACACAGGTAGTTACCTGGTGGTGGGCAAGTTGCTTAACCTCTGTCTGCTTCAGATTCCTCAATTATAAAATGGGGATAATGGTAACACCTACCCCATAGGATTGTTGTGAGGATCAAATGAGACAATATTTGTAAAGAACTTACCCCATTTCCAGGTACAGCGCTTAATATATTCTTGTTCCCTTTCCTTTCTCCTCCTCCCCCACTCCCAGCAATGGACTATACAGTTTATCATTTAGCCAAAGAACAGCCCTGATATATTAAAAGAAGCTGATCAATTGTTCACTGGGCAACTAATTTTTTGGTCAGCAACTTGTTAAATCATTTACTAAGGACTGGAGGTGATTCAGTGTGCACAAATAGGGGAAGCACCAATGAAATCATGGATCTTCAAAGTCAGAGTGCCTGAGGCCAAGTTCAAAGTAGAATCTGAGACACTAGACTCAGAATGACAAATTACCAGATATGAGATGAAAGCTTGAAACTGGATCTGTAGTCTCTGATCGGACATCCAAGAGAAACCCAAAACTGTTAATACAGGCAAAATTTAGATGCAGAAAACATTGCCAGCTTTGGAGGCTTTGAGTCAAAAACTCTCATTATGGTTCTACGTTGTTTATTTGTTTTTTTCTTTTCGATGCATGTACATGAATTTACTTGCCTGAGCTCCTTGGCACAGAGGATGGAGACATTATTCTTCATTCAGTAAATAAACATTTACTAAGCTCCTACTCTGTGCCAGACACTTTGCTAAGTGCTAGGGGTACAAAGAAAGGTAAAGATAATTTCTGCCCTTGAGAACAGCTATGTACAAACAAGCTATATACAGGACAGACTGGAGAATCATTCATTCATAGATTCTCCATCTGCTTTATGCAGAAGACTGTAGTATACATTAGGACAGTACAATGCTGGGGAAAGAAAGCATTTATTAAGCACTGTGCCTGGAAATGTGCGAAATGCTTTACACATACAAGTAGGTAAAGAAAAAGAAGACTTAGACCCTGCCCTCAAAGAGTTTAAAATCTAGCAAAGGAATCAAATCCTAGAAGTAAAATAGAAAATGTCCCCAAGTGCAAAAGTCTAGTCTGAAAACCTGCAAATGGGAACAGAACTACATCCAGCCTTGCCATGTGCACTGATGTTGCCACATCAGCAGAACTTGTACCATGAGACAAACACTGAGGTTAAAAGAATATGCTGCATTGTGGTTTTTCTTTCTTTCTTTTTTTTTAATTATAATGTGGGTGTGTATACAACGTGAGTGAATTCTGCTCACAAAAGCATGAGCTCAGCCATGTCCTGTGCCTGTTTAATAAAGGAGGTTAGATAGAAAGCGTTATAGTAGCAGGACTGAGTTATTTGAAAACCAGTGTCTTTGAAATAAAATGGAAAAGTATAGGCTGGAACATCTGTGGACATTAAAGAACCCTAGAAGCTCTTTCCAAGGCTCACAATAATATACCTTTCTGCATATCATTGAACTTAGGACCCCTTTTTAATGATATGCTTTTTTTTCTAAAAGGTTTGCTAAAATAGTAGAATCTTTAGGTGCTCTGAACTAAATTTTGAACCCAGGCAAACTGAGGGACAATGGTGAGATGGAGGGAGAGGGGGAAGAAGGAGGGCATCTAAGCACTAGCTCAAGGGTAATGTGTGGAGCTGAAGTACATATGACTCAATAATTCTGATTCACCTTGGTCTGTTTACACAAGCCTGGCAGTAGCTGGGAGCTGGAAATCTCTGGCATACTAACTCTTCTTTCGATGGAATCAGAGACCCCAAGTTAGAAAGGGACTGAGAAAACCAGTCCTTCTAACCCTAACTCTCACCTTCATTTTACATATTAGAAAAGTGAGGCTTAGAAAGACAAAGTAACTTATTAAAAAATCAAGTTACTTAAGAGACAGGTCTGAGGGATGAAATGCTAGGTCTTTTTACTCTCAAGAGGTCTGGTTCTCCTTTGACTTTTCTATTTGACAATAGACTTGATTATGAAGTCAGTCCCACTGTGAACTTAGTTTAGCCTTTGGCTAGAAAGAGGAAAATTAATACCTAGAAGCAGCTAGGTGGCACAGTGAAATAAAATAAAATTAATAATTTATAAATTATTTGCAAATTTATAAATTAATAAAAATTAACAACCTCAATTCAATAAGCATATAACACCTGCTGAATATAAAAAGCTGTACTAGTTTCTGGGACTATAAAGTCAAAAGGAGGAATAGACACTGCTGTCAATAATACTACTTTACCAGCCTATAGGAAAGAAGTTAAGTGACTTGCCCAAGGTCACACAGCTAGAAAGTGTCAGAGGCCAAATTTGAAAACAGGTCTTTTTGAGTTCAGGTCCAGTGTTCTATCCATCATACAACCTAACTGCCTCCAAGTATTAAGGATTAAGTAGTTTGAGTTCTGGAAATAACCAGTGTTTTCAAAACCCAGTGCTTAGTACAATGCCTAGAATAAATGTTTAGTAGTTGTTTACTGTATGTATAGCTGAAAAATGCTATGATTTAAATGTTAAAACTGGTAATGTATGAAGTATTCTGGAAAAAATATATCTAAATTACACAAAAGCAAATTGAGATTATAGAAATTGAGATAATAAGCCCAGTCATAATCCTGTTGATGTTAAAATCATAATTGCTATTCTACTTTAGAGGGATCAACTTGATAAGCTTTTATAGAAAGATGCTCTTCTTTGGAATTTGTGAAAGCATCTCCCTATGAAGGGTATGAATTCATTCCCTTGGTTATTCCCCAAGATTAAGCAGCTACTCTGAGGTTACAAGTTTCCTGGTGAGATCACTTTCTTGCCTTACCTTGGAAAGGCAAAGGCATTAACATCTTAGCCTAAAATGTGGCAACTGCTGTAGAGAAGAACCACATTATCCAAGAGAAGAGTTCCAGAAGCAGTTGTGCATAAGGACCCTGAAGTTCCAGCAGTGACAAGAACTAAAAGCCACAACATGAAGAAAAAGACACCTAGACTTTGCATTCTAGTGTCTAGCAGTTTACAAGTGCATTCTTCTTTAGAGGTGAATCTAATCCACAGGGTGGCAGTATAGGTCTGGGGAATTCCATACCTCCCCATAGAAAGGGGACCCCAGAAAATATAAAGGGAAGGAGTTGTTCCACCCGCATTCCCAGAGCTATTTACTTTTCAAGGAAAGTACATACCCCAGGGTAGATGGGGGAATTTAGAACGCTGTGGAAAGCGAAACTCACTAAAGAGGAAGGAGAATTACATTCATTGTTTATAAGCTACTATGAGTCCTTTATGTATTCTACTAAATTATTCATGGGCTATTGTGAATCTTTTTAATTTTTTTTTTTTACATTTTTGTGGGGATGGAATAAATCCTGTCCTGTATAAACAGGTAGCTAGAGATCAATATAGAGAGATAAGAATATAAATATCTATCCATCCAGATAGATAAACAAACATACATTGTTATCTTGGGTGCTTACATGGGATTTAGCAGACCCTTTTATCCACATCAGTGGAGGCCCAGATATGAGCTACATTTGGAGATTTTCCCAGAGTAACATCTGGGTGGATTACCCAATGAGAAACTTCAAAGAACAAAAATAAAAGATATCATCAGGGAAATGTATGATAGGATTGTAGAAGAGACTAATTATATGCCAAGAATAAGAGATGATAGGTGGACAGGCAGAGGGGTCCAATGGCATCCTTGAGATGTCAGGCAAAAGTGAAGAAGACCTTCAGCATGTTGGTTAGGCTTCCTATGGCAAACAGACAGAAAGAAGGATGGCTAGGCATGACTGTTGTGATCTGTACCACTGGAAGGCGCATCTAAACTGATGAGATTACCTATCATTCGAATATTTAAGAATAAACTCTAGGGGGGGTACATAATAAACCAAAGAGTTATGAGTATGAACCAGACCTAGATCATGAATGGCCAGAACTTAGGGACTCTTGGCAATGGCTTCATATTGCCTTAGCTAAGAACTGGTTTTCCCTGACCTTACTGGCTATAGAATCCTGGGTAAATTATTTTACCGTGTTTCCCCGATAATAAGACAGTATCTTATTTTTTTTTTTGGACAGAAAAACACCAGAGGGCTTATTTTCAGGGGAAGGCTTATTTTAATGAACATTGACAGCAATTTTAATAAACAGCTCTCCTCCGCGGCACTGCTCTCAATGGCGCCAGCAAGCAAATCACTGGGGAAGAACAGGATGACGCGCTCACTGTGCGTTTCACGGGGTGGGGGGGGACGGTGCATACAGAGGGTACCGTAATGTAGCGTGTAGCACAGGGGATCACCTTCACTACAGTAGCAATCTCAATAGGGCTTATTTTCGGGGGAGGGCTTATTTTCGGGATAGGTCTTATTATCGGGGAAACACGGTAAAAGTTGCTTGCTCCTTATTCTATTCCACTCCGACTTCCGTGCCAGGCTTTAGCACAGGCTTCTCTTCTTCCTCTTGGAAATGTTAGTCGCTTGAAGGCTTAAAGTGCCTCTTCTTTCAGGAGGTCTTCCTTGATTCCTTCTGTGGGTAGGGCCTGCCCCTCAGCCCCAAAATAATTTTGTAATTATTTTGTATATAACCTCTTAATTTACTTGTATGTGAGCACACTGCGTTCCTTCAGGAGACTGTAAGATCCTCGAAGGTAGGAATCATCTTGGTTTTGTATTTGTAGCACCAGTACCTAGCACAAAGCCTGGTACTTAATAAAAGCTTCTTGGCTGATTGTGCCTCAGTTTCTGCTTCTGTAAAATGGACAAAATAATATTTGATTAAAGCCCTATGAATGTTCAAATGCTATATAAATGTGAGTTATTATTATGAGTACTCCAGTTCTTTAAAAGAAAAAAAAAGATTTAGAGTAATTTTATAATAAAAAAAAGATTTAATAGAAATAAAAATAAGATATATTTAGAAAATTTATTCCAATTGTATTATAGGGTATGTACATAAAAGCTGAGCAAACTTAATCAGTATTCAGAATATACTAAAGTATACCCACAGACATGAAATTAAGGGCTGGCATCCTAAAGGCTGGAAAATAAGGATTTAGATTCTGTGTGACAGATTTAAAATGTTGCTCTCATTTACTGCATCCTATATTGTGTACCGCGACAAAACATTCTTCACTCACAAATTAAGTTTATCTTTACATGCATACAGAGAAAAAAAAAAGCCTGAATCACATTAACAATAGCAAACATTAAAATACTGAAGGGTGAACTTCATATGCCAGAGTCTGCTTGTCTAATGATTTCTCTACAGCAACAGAAGGATATAACAAAATGGCCTCCTCTTAACAGAGACCAGAAATTTTTCTGGATTCACACAGCTATGTCTTGTTTTGAATTCCAGCAAAACTGATTCCAATGTAAATTTTCTATGAAGTGACACTGTTTTTAGTTATTAAATTTCATTATAAGATATAATGATAATAATGGTAGTATTTACATAGTGCCTACACTGCAAAACACTTTAAAAATATTATGTCATTTGATCCTCACAATAACACTGTGAGGTAAGTGCTGTTATAATCATCCCCATTTTACAAAGGAGGAAACTAAAGCAAACAGAGGTGAAATGATTTGTCCAGAGGCACACAGCTTGTAAATGTCTGGGGCCATATTTGAATTCAAGTCCTACTGATTTCAGGCTCAGTTCTCTATCCACTGTACCACATAGAGACCATATGGTACCCCTAAGGGGAGAGGAAGAAATTATAGACTAAATGAAAAATTAGAAGTGCAGGGAAGAATTTAAGATGGTAACTGAGCCCCAGGACCAGAAAAAAATTTTTTTTTCAGCCTTCTCCAGATCGTGCTTAATAACTTCTTGACTCCACAAATGGAGCTCTTGGAATTGAGTGCCCCGCCTCTTTCTGCTGGTCTATTTACCAAGTCAAGTGAGTCTTTACACTCCCCCTTCACTGTTTGAGCACAGAATGTCCTCAAGTTTAAAAGTACTTTAAATTGAAGAAATCAAGTTCAAATCAAAGCATTATATTACCAAATAAAATTAATTCAAATTAAATTAGAACATTATATTAATGATTCAAGTGTGAAATTCCACAAAACTACTTTGGCTTAAGTGCTTGCTACCTGCATGTGTCCCCAAACAAGGTCCTGTTATCACTGGAATCCTTCAAGACATTCAATATTTATGTGACTAGTGACCAGAGCTAGCTGTGTGGGTGGAAATGACCCACACTAATCGGTCAAAGGGAAAACAAGGCAGCTATTGTCTTACGAGTTTCATGGGAGCTGAAGAGATTAGGCTTAGGGGTTTGAGCCATCTTGTGACCTACTTCTAAATTGTTCTTAAAAGTAGAAATAACCTTCAAGGGACCCCCTAAGAGTGGAGCCAGAATTGGTCAGGTTTGATACTTAACCTGCCATGTTAGGATTTCCAAGCTGTTTTACCTACTTTGTCAAAAAAGAAAAAAAAAATTATGAACTATGTTTGGATCAGTTTTTCCCTCACTGTCAGGTCTATGCATATATTACTAAATAATCTCTCTTGTGAATTAATATAACTCTTAGTATGTTTCTTACTGTACTGTAATTTATGTTTCAGTAATTATGTGTGGAAATTTCTTATGCTCTCTACTTGTCTGGGAGCTCTATAAAGGGCCAGGAACTATGCCCTATTCTTCTTTGTATTCAATATTGCCTAGCACATTACCCACAGTTGACACTCAATGGGCATATCTTAAGTTAGAAAATGTTTGCTTCAAAAATTACATGCACAGTTGTCTAACAAATATGAAGAATTCTGAGAAACGTGGGAAGACTCATGAGCTAACATACATCAAAATGAGCATGTCTAGAAGAACAGTTTATATGATGACTATGGGAAGGTAAAGGAAAAAATGCAGTGCAAATCAGAGGTCTGACTCTGAAGCATGGGTCCAGCCTTTTAATAGAAAGATTGTGAAATATAGGTGTGGAATGTGGCATACATTGACAGACACGGCCAATGTGTCAATTCCCTTTGCTTAACTATATTTCTTTGTTTCAAAAGAGGATTCTCTCGGTGGAGGAAAAGAGTGGGACATCGATGGAAAGTGAGAGTGATACAAAGAAACAAAAAGAGCGTCAACCAACCACAGAATAAGCAACAAGCACTTTTTTTAATTAGTCGTTTCCGATTCTTGGAATTTGGAAGCTTGCCATTTCCTCCTCCAGCTTATTTTTTTTTTACAGATGAGAAAACGGAGGCAAACAGGGTTAAGTGAATTTCCTGGGGTCACCCAGCGAGTTCAGTGTCTGAGGCTGGATTTGAATTTAGGTCCTCCTGACTCCAGAGCTGGCACTCTATCTACCATCTAGTTACCCAAGCACTTATTAAACACCTCCTATGTGCCAGGCATTGTGTTAGGTGATGGGTGTAGCTGAAGTTGTGAATACTTCACTGGCAAAAGTTAAGGCTAAAATCACATGGTTAACAAGACAAAAATATAGGAATAGCCTTTGAAAGCTAAGGTATATGATCAAGAATTTGGTAGTGGGCTACTGTGAATCTCGGAAAAGCAATGTTGTAGCAAAACAGAGACTTTATGGACTTTACCAGTCCAAAATACAAAGTATTAAGGGAGCATTCTTGTTTCCTTAACTAGATTTGACAAGCTTCCTTGATAAGTAGTCATGGATTGAGGCTTTTAAAGAAGTTCTCTGTCAGATTTTGGTGTTGCCTACACCAATAGACTCTGAGGTCAGCTGGGTGCCATTTTATAGACTCGCTATACATGTGGTGCTGATAGATTTTACAGTGCCTCTGAAGTAATGATAATTATCTTAAAGGAGGCTGCCCTTTGAAATGGAAAATACATATGGTTATCTCCTGCTATTCTAGGAGTAAAGATTCATCCATTTGCTCATTCCACAAGCAATCATCAAGTAGCCACTGCATATACTGTGCCAGAAGCTGTGGGGAATACAAGGTATGAAACATGATCTTTGTCCTTAAGGAGCTTACACTCTAACTGAAAAGATAAGGCGATCGCGCACACGCGCGTGCACACACACACACACACACACACCAAAAAACCCCAAAGATAATTACTGATACAAGGAATCATGAGTCCTCAGTGAGTAGCACAGACAATAATGGGTATATATGGGTTTATTTTCTTTGTTTCTTTCTTTGTGTTTTATATTTCTTTCTTTGGGTATTGCAACAAAACGTTCTTCACTCATAAATTAGGTTTATTTCTGCATGTATCCAGAGAGAAATAAAAACCTGAATAATGTTAACAACAGCAAACATTAAAATACTGAAGGGTTATCTTTATGTGTAGGAATCTGTGTGTACAATCACTTCAGAAAGAAAGGAAGAAGAAAGAAAAAGAAAGGAAGGAAGAAAGGAATGCTCTTTCAAATCTCTATTACTAGAAAGTCTTGTCCTGCTTTGGGAAGCCAAGCTTCAGGAAAGTTCAGGATCAGAGGACAACAGATTTCTGGCATTAGAGTTATTAAAAATTAAAATTAATGCAGTTGCATGGCAAATGGGCACAGGATCATAGATTAAAAGTTGAAAAAGAACTAGAGATGATGGAGTCCTTTCCTTAGTTTTCCAGACGAAACCCAGATAAGTTGTCTTGTCCAAGGTCACAAAACAACTAAGTGTCAGGCCTGGGATTTGAACATAGATCCCTAGATTTCAAGTATAGTGCTTTCCACCATGTCATCTTGGAATGTAAATTTAGGAAAGCCTAACTAAATCCAGAACTTTAGCTAAAGAAAGCACTTGGCACCTCACCAACAATCTCAGAGGAACCATTGGCCACAAAGGAAGAATGACTTCTAAGAAATAAGTTCCCGGTCTCACAAGTGAGAATATTTTCCCCATTCCTGAGAAAGCCAGTTTTGTGCTGAATGATGTTTTTGATGAGGAAAAGTCCAGATGAACAGCAAATTGCTGATATGTCAGCTTATTCCATTCTGAGCCTTAAAGACAAAGATCCAAGCCTGGGAACTGATTTAATATTACATTGACCCACATGTTCCAATTTTTGTTTCCTTTCGTTGTCTTGTGCAAAACACAACTAAAACACCATACCACTTCATAAATGTGTTTTTGTTTTTTCTGGGAAATGCTCTGGAAATAACAGGTTTATTAAAGCCATTCTGTGACCATAACAAAAGCATATGATGTTTAGGCCAGATAAATATTCCCAAATAAATGCCACCTGCTAAACCAGACTGTTTCAATGAGAATAAACAGATGCTGTCCCCACTACTCTTCATAAGTTTTTAGCATTTTAGGATGGCATGAAACTGATTATAGCTGTGACTGAAGATCTGAAACCCCTAAATCAAGATTAAAATTTCCTGAAGACATAGCCCCTTATCACAGAATAATAAAATTAATCATAAAATTATTTTATGATCCCCTTTCCAGTATTAGCACAGAACCTAGCATATGTAGCAAATGTTTAATAAATGATTGTTCACTGATTAAACATGTTACTTGAGAAGGGGGTAGATAATGAGTTCATTTCACTTTCCTCCCACTAAAACATTAACACTAACTAGATTATGAGACTGGTGAATATCCTCACCTGGCTCATTTACTTCTTTAATAATCCATATTCATAACTTCTTTAAACTCTTAAACTACACAGTTTTAATGATGATTCTTGATTTGGCACATACTGTAAGTAACCAGATAACATAATTTCCCTAATGTATCATGCCACATGATGATATCTTGTGTTAGCTACTGCATTATCCCAGAGTCAGCTACTAACACAGATCTTGATCATCTTGTGCCTTGGCATTTATGGCTTTCCGGAAGTCTTGGTTCTTGTGAAGGAAAGAGATGCATTTTCTCCTCTTTGGTTCATTTAGCTATCCTGTTATCTATCTGAAGGGAAAAAGAATAACTTTCTTCATTCTCCACAAGTGCTACATTTTTCAGGTCTCAGGATAGTGGGTTGCCCGGCTTTAAATGACTTAAATCTTTGAAGGGTTGCTGAGAGCGGCACTCTTAGAAGGCAGAGAGAGAATCAGGTGATATCACTCCATCAGGACCACAGTGGTGGTCTCGAGAGCTACAAGCAGAATATAGTACCTTCCCTAAACAATGAAAACTTTTTTTTATTTCCTGAAAGCCCTTAAAAAAAAAAAGCTTTGAAGCTGTAGGAAATTCTAATGTGTTCTTAGCTAGTAGTTTAACTTTGACAAGATAAATAAACAACAAATAAGCAATACTCAGAAGCTGAGACATTGTTTTTACCAGGGTGATTTGCCATTCAGTTAGTTCTATAATAGAATGTAATGATGTATCATTACACAGCATATGAATATTTAATAATTAGTGTAGATGGCAAAGCAGTTTATCTTCAGCAAACCATCTAACATCTCTATCTAGGCCTCAGGGTTTTTAAAATGTTTAAATGTAAGTCTGAGATCTACCGCAATTTTCAAATTCTATCATTACAAAGCATGTTCCACTTGTAGCTGTGCAAAAGTAATTTCCTATCCAACCCTGCTTATTCCAAAGCTCACCTAGAAATTCTCTTCCTTCCTCATCTTCACCTACCATGGCCTAAAAACAATACCATAAGCATCAACAAACATTTATTGAGCCCCTACTGTGTACAGGCCTTTGGCTTTACAATCATTCTTATCAGAAAGGTAATAAAGGGAGAAGTACATTTCCAAATTGAACTTTTTACACTGTTCTCCTACCTCTCTACATTCCCCTGGACTTTTCACCACATTCTCACCAATCTTTTCAACCTGGAAAATCACTTGAGCTCTAGAACTCACACCTTGGACCCTTCCCTCTAATGGGAGGATGGAGAGCTCAGAACTTCTATTTAAGGACACCCAGGTTAGCCATCTCTTCATTTTCCATCAGAACTCCATCATGCTCCAGCTCCCAAACTGAATACCATCTTTCTCTTCCCCACCTCCTTTATAATTTTATTTTATATATAGCCTTCCTCATTAGAATGTAAGCTCTTTGAGGATGGGAGTTGTCTTTTTTTTATTTTTATTTGAATGGAAATTCTGCCTTAGCACAGAGCTTAGCATATATAGTAAATGCTTAATCCATGCTTGTTGCCTGACTGACTGGCTGACTGCACATGTTACTTGAGAGAAAGGAAGATGATGAAGTTATTTTACTTCTCCCTCTAATAAATTAGCACAAACCAGGTTATAAGACCAGTGAATCGTGTTATTTGGCTCTTTGACTTCTTCTTTAATAATCCATATTCATCACTTCCTTGGGGATCTTACTTCAAAGTGTATAGCCTTACCTCAATAACTACTTTTATCCATATCCTAGGTACAGATACATATATATATATATATATATATATATATATATATATATATAGTTTGAAATATATAAGTAGACATAACTTTGCTTTATGGAACAATCCAGTTATTGAAATGAGATAAATAAGTAAAATTTTCAAATCATACATTTTAAATGTAGTGGGAATATGGCTCTATCTTTCAACCAGTTATTTAACTATGAATATGTTAATCACATGAAAATCATACATGAAAGCCCATCTATTCCCCACTTATTTTTTCATCAAGAATACCCTCCAAATGTGCTTAACTTATTCTTACAAAAATTACACAAATATGAACAGTTAAACATGTACATTGGTAGTTGCAGATGTGGTAAAGGCTAGAGGGGGCACGGTGGATAAAGTGCCAGGTCTACTGTCAGGAAGTGTCAGGAAGACTTTTCTTCCTAAATTGGTCTGGCTCTACATAAATCTGGAAACGGCCACAGCTGTTGCTGATCTGGAGTCCCTCGGGCCAGCGGATGGTCAGGCCCACCCTGGGGCTAATGCCTTGAGGCTGGGCTCAGCTCCCAGAGCACTGCACTGGCAGATTCCTGCCGGCCTGCCATGCTGTCCTCAGTGGGAGGCTAGCTTCTCTGTGTCATTTTGTGGGTTTCGCAGCTCCAAAGTTTGTTTAGAGTCTTCTTTTTACATGGATTGGGGAAGGTGGAAACCAGAGCAGCAGGGATATCCTGCTTCTACTCCGCCATCTTGACTCCATCACTGATAGAGTCTTTTAATAGGGATACAAGTAAAATCCTGTGCTAAGCTTTTTAAAAATCAACCATAGGGGCAGCCAGGTAGCACAGCAAGTAAGAGCACCAGCCCCAGTGTCGGGATGACCTGGGGATCGAATCTGGGCTCAGACACTTAGCACCCACCCAGAAATAACTGGCCGTGTAACCTTGAGCAAGTTACTTAACCCCAATTGCTTTAAAAAAATAAATGAATAAAAATCAACCACAAAAGTAGATAGCAGATTATCACAAAAAATAAAGCAAAAAGTTAAGCAACTTAGAGTGTTAGTTTACTGAAAAATCATAGAATGTGAATTGGAAAAGAATTCCAAGACCTTTGAGTCCAACTCAGTACTTGAATAAGAATCTCTTCTACACCATACCTGACAAGTACTCATCCACCCTTTCCTTGAGTCCCTCAATGCCTCTCAAGGCATCCCATCTATAATGCCAAGCAAAGGCAACTTCCAAGGTTCAGAATACCAGCATGGTAACTCTCCATTTTATTCAGTGACAAATTAAGGCAAAACATTCACGGAAAAGAGAAAATCAAAACACAGCATTCACCAAGTATGATTCAATAATTTCTAAGTACTACTCCACCCCTGGGAAGTACATTTAGTCAATCAGAAATTCTCTTTTCTCAAATGAAGATTAAGATTAGTTTCCAATCATAAAAAAGTATATTCATTTAGTCAATCACAGAGCACAAAAAGTCAAGTTTCCCACCCCTGGATCACAACTGAATTATAATTATCATCAGTTAACATCAAGCACTTTCTCAAAAGGGGCAGTGGAGAGCACAAAGGCCATCTACCCCTGAGCTACAGCAAGGTTAAGATATCATCACAGCATTTAATACCCAAAGAGAGGTCTTTTCTTCCTCTTGACCTGAAGCAAGTTCTCAGCAATCTCTGTTCCTGGGGAGACAAAGCTTAACAAAGGCACAATATACATTGCCAGTGTCCTTATCAATTCACTCTCTGCCTGTAGAACCATCTCAGGACCCCTGCAAGACCCTCTTCAGGATTTCTGTAAACATACAACAAGAAAATCCTTTTTCAGGGCTTCTGAACCAACAGCAAATTTCCAGAACCTCTGCAACAACAGCACTGTCCTTCACCAGCAGAAGAATCTGGCAAAACAACATCAAAACAGACAGACAAAATACCGGCATCACAGCCATGTCTCCTTAGTCCTTGGCAGCTCCGGGTGGCAGCTCTCAAAAGCCCTGGGCAGCTCCAAATGGCCCTCAGCCATCCTGCACAATGCTGCTCCCAAAAGTTCTTCTGCCTCTCTCTCTGCTTGGTCCTTCTCTAAATCCACGGCACCAGCTCCTCCCAGTTCAGCCCTCTCTTTGTCAACAAGTCCATCCCACAAGTGGGATTCACAAGCTCTGGATTTACAGGGGGCGCTTTAAATCCCATTACTATTACGCCATCTCACTTCTGGAGAGCTCTAATTATTTTGAAGGTTTTTTCCACATCAAGCCTAAATACAAGAAGTTCTCTAGAACTTCTACTCATTATAGCCATTTCTTCCCTCCGTGGCAAAGCAAAACAAATCTTACCCCTGTTCCACAGCACAGCCTAGAAATACTTATGGATAGATAACACCCCTGTCCCACCCCACCCCTCTCTTCTCTCCTTCCTGATGAAGATCTCCAGTTCTTTCAGTCAATCTTCATGCTGTATGATGTCAAGGCCCTACGTCATCCTGGTTACCCTCCTCCTAATTATACTCTACATCATGCTGTTGATTCACATTGAGTAGATAGCAATGATGTGGCCGTCAAATAAAAGCTAACATGATCTAAAGCATTAATGATAGAAGTATAATGTGGTTAGACTATATTTGCAGAATTGTTTCAGTTTTGGCCCCTGCATTTTTGGAAGGGCATTGATAAACTGATATATCCAAAGGAAGGAAACCTCAAAAGAGTGAAGGGACTTGAAACAATGTCATAATATTTACTCAAGAAACTGGTGATATACAGATTGAAGAGAAGACTTAAGGCATATAATATAGTATATATTATAGCATATATATCATTGTATTTAGATGCAAAGTACTACCTTTTTGTTAAAGTGAATATTTAATTGACTGGAAGAAAGTCCTGTAACTGCTGTGACTGGGTCCACTACAAATTTATGTTAAACAACCTCAACTGAGCCCTTACAGTAAACACTGTAAACTAAACATGTCCAAAACTGAACTATCTTTTCCCCTAAATTTTCCTCCCTTTCAAACTTCTCTATTACTGTCAAAAGCAATACCATCCTCCCAGTCCCACAGGCTGACACTGAGGAGTAATCCTGGATTCCTCACTTTCTTTCACTCTCCATATCCAACTCGTTGCTAATGTCTGTTTATTTTACCTTTGCACCATCTCTCTAATATGCCCCCTTTACTCACTCTGATACTGCCATGACCCTGATGCAAGCCTTTATCACTTCATGCTTGGACCTTTGCAATAGCCTGCTGGAGGGGGCTGTCTGCCTCAAGTCTCTTTTGTTCAACCACTAAAGTGATAATCCTCTGCGCTGGTGTAATGGCAAGCAAAGAAGTAGTTGACACCTTGTGTCAGGTATTTAGTTGACACCTTGTTTCATTTCTTACCAATGATTGTATCAAGTCTTTGTTGAGAAGGAGAACCGAGAAGAGAGAAGAACTGAGAAGAGAGCAGAACTGAGAACTCTTGCTGTGGCAGAGTTAAGGAGAGAACTGGTGGAATCTCAGCACTCTATGTTTGTTCTGTCTGTGTTGATGTTTGTTTATAATACTTTTTACAGAAACCCTGGATCTTAATGGAAGCTCTGAAAGAGGATTTTCAGGTTGTCTGTTTACAGAAGTCCTGGAGGAGGGATTCAGAGGTCCTCGGACTGTACTCACAATTTGTGTTGAGTTCTCAGACCTTGTTTGTGGGTCTGTGTTGATTTCTATGCTGATGATCTGTATTGACCTCTTAGACCTTGTTGGTGGGTCTGTGTTTATTTCACAGGCAGATAGTGAATGGATGATGGTCCCGGCAATGTGCACGAATGTTATTGTGGCTCTTTAAGCTTTGTCTTTCCAAAAATAGAAACTGTGAAGGACTTGAGGTGGACTGGACACTGTGAGCTTCAGTATGGAATGGGAACTGGATGAGGAGCTGGACTAGGAGCTGAGAGCTAGTTGCCTTTGAATCCAGGTGACAGTTGGGTAGATTTGGGCAGGAGCTGGAACCATGGAAGAGGAACCATGGAAGCTGAGAGCCAGTCTCGAGTCAAGATGAAAAGATTTCTTCTTGGGTACCTGATGCTGACTGAGAAGATTATGATTTACTGTGACCTAGGGATGGAGAATTTTGACCTGTGTACTTTGTGTCCCTTAGGGTGGCTTGCTCCTTAAGGATGACTGAGTTAAGTTCTTACTGAAATCTTTTGCTTAAAACTATGAGGCCACGTTGGTGAAAACTATGTGGCCACTTTAGTGATAAGTTGCTATGTTATAACATTGTGAATGCTGTATTTTGGTTTCTGTGAATGTTTTGCTTTAATTTACCATAGAATAAATAGAGAATTCACTACACGATATAATCAGAATCTTGAAGCTGTTCACAGCAGCAGTCCTCTGGAAAGCTGCTCCTGCTTGGCTTTATAGCTGGTCTGATCATATCAGACTTTCCTCCCTCTCCCCTCCCACTCTCCCAATAAACTCCAGTAACCTTCCCGATCAAATGTAAAATGCTCAGTTTGGCATTAAAAATCCTTCATAACGTAGTCCCCTCCTACATTTCCAGTCTTCTTATGCTTTCCTCTCCAACATATATTCTTTGATCCAGTGACACTGGTCTCCTGGCTGTTCCACAAACAAAACACTCCCTCTCTAGGTTCTAATTCTTTCAAGCTGTCCCCAGTGCCTGGAATGCTCTCCCTCCTCCCTCCTGTCTTTACTAGCTTCTTTCAAGTCCCAACTAAAATCCCACCTTCTAAAAGAAGACTTTCCCAATCCTTCTTAATTCCAGTACCTTCTCTCTCTTAATTATTTCCTATTTATCCTGTACATAGCTTGTTTGTACATATTTTTGTATCCCTAGAAGTCAGCATGGTGCCTGGTTCATAGCTGGTACTTAAAAAACATTTACTGACTGACTTTATTGCCTTCTATGGCTTAAGTGGGAAAATCCCCTCAAAGTCTATACCTTAGATCCTAGACTTTAAGGAATAGCAGCCTTTCACTGAAAAAGTGTTATGCTGCTGACAGCATTATACATTTATTTCCCTCTAGCCAAAGCAGCAGACATAAGAAGTTCAATAGTTCCCAGGCTTAGCAATCACTCTGAGAGCGGCAGATGAGCTTCATCCAGCAGGAGAGCAGAATCAGTACAGGAACAATTTGTGAAATGTAGGAAACACTGTTCCTTAAAGACATCAAATATCCAGATCTGCAGTTCAGAGTCCTAAGTTATCTCAGCTACAGGGGTGTCTTTCCTCATGTGCCACACTCCTAGGTTTCTTTAAGTTTGTAGCTACTCTTCTCCTTTTCCTGCTTCCAATGACATTGTATGCATTGGTGGGAGAGTGTGATCTAGGTTTATGGGTAGACTGCTATAGTTTGATTAGTTATACTTTCGCCTCCACTTAGTTCAGGGCTCATCACTTTTTTTTTTAATGTTTTATTAACTTCTGATTTACATCATTCATTTCCGCCAGATTTTGAGTTACAAATTTTCTCCCCGTTTTTCCCCTACCCACCGCTCCAAAATAGCAGTCCCACAGGATATCCCCTCCTCCAGTCTGCTCTCTCCCATATTTTCTCCCATACCCCTTTCTACTTTTCCAGTGGATCTCTATACCTCAGTGCCTGTATATCTTATTTCCCAATTACATGTAAGATGGTATTAATAATAGTATATATATATATATACACACATATATATACATATATATATACACACACACATATATTTGAATATTTGATTTTAAAACTTTCAATTCCAGATTCATTCCCTTCCTTCCTTGTCACCCACCCTTACTGGGAAGATAAGCAGTTCAGTATAGGTTGTACATGTGTGGCTAATGCAAAACAATAACATAGTAGATATGTTGTAAAAGACTGACTGTATTTCCCTCCCTCCTATCCCACCTCCCACTTGTTCTATTCTCTACTTTGATCCCATCCCTTTTCCAAAGTGGGTGCTCCCAACTTCCCTTCCCCCTCAGCCTACCCTCCCTTCTATCATCCCTCCTATCATCCCCCCCCCCCCCCCCCATTCTCCTGGAGGGTGAGATACCCTATTTAGTGTGTATTTCACTCCCTCCTCAAGCCAAATTCAATGGGAATAAGGTTGACCCATTCCCTTTTGCCTTCCTATTCTTCCCCTCCATTGTAACCATTTTCCCTTGCCTCTTCTGTATGAGATAGTTTGCCCCAATCTGTCTCTCCCCATCTCCTCTCATTATATTCCTCTCACCTCTTAATTTCACCTTTTAAGTATCATCCCTTCCTGTTAAATTGGTCCTGTGCTCTCTATCTATGTATACCTGTAAACATATACACAAACATTCATATATGTATTCATATGCCCATATACCCTCATATATATTTCTAATCCCTTCAACTACTGAGAAAAGCTTCATAAGTTACAATTATTGTTTTTCCATGTAGGAATGTTAATAGTTCAACTTTGATAAGTTCCTTATGATTCCTTTTCCCTGTTTACCTTCTCATGCTTCCCTTCCTTCTTGTATCTGAATATCAAATTTTCTATTCAACTCTGGTTTTTTTCATTCAGTTCTGATTTTTTCATCAAGAATGCTTGAAAGTCCTCTATTCCACTGAATGACCATATTTTCCCCTGAAACATGATACTCAGTTTTGCTGGGTAAGTGACTCGGTTTTAATCCCAGATCCTTTGACCTCTGGAATATCATATTCCAAGCCCTTCGATCCCTCAGTGTAGAAGCTGCCAGATCCTGGGTTATCTTGATTGTGTTTCCACAATATTCAAATTGTTTCTTCCTGGCTGCTTGTAACATTCTCTCCTTAATCTGGGAATTCCGGAACCTGGCTATAATATTCTTAGGAGTTTTCTTTTGGGGATCTTTTTTAGGAGGTGATCGGTGGATTCTTTCAACCTCTATTTTGCCCTCTGGTACTAAAACATCAGGGCAGTTTTCTTTGAGAACTTCCTGGAGGATGATTTCTAGGTTGTTACTTTAGTCATGGCTTTCAAGCAGTCCAATAATTTTTAAATTATCTCTCCTGGATCTATTTTCCAGGTCAGTGGTTTTTCTCATGAGATATTTCACATTGCCTTCTATTCTTTCATTTGTTTGGATCTGTTTAACAGCATCTTGATTTCTCATAAAGTCATTAGCTTTCATTTGCTCCAATCTAATTCTGAAGCAATGATTCTCCTCATTGAGTTTTTGAGATTCTTTTTCCATCTGACAAATTCGGCTTTTTAAGGCATTCTTCTCCTCATTGCCTTTTTGAGCCTCTTTTGCCATTTGAGTTAGTCTATTTTTTAAGGTATGATTTTCCTCAGTCATGCTGTTGACTCTCATTTTGTCATTTCTTGCATTGTTCTCATTTCTCTTCCCAATTTTTTCTCCACTTCTCTTATCTGCTTCTTAAGGTCCTCTATGGCCTGGAACCAGCTCATATTTTCCTTTGCAGCTTTTGGTGCAGGAGTTCTGACTTCACTGTCTTCCTCCTGTTCCATGCTTTGCTCTTTTTTGTCCCCGAAATAGGAGTGTATTGTTGGAATCTTCTGTCTTCTTTGTTTCCTTTGCCTGCTCATTTTGCCACTCAATTACTTGACTTTTGGGCTTTTTGCCACAGTAGGACTCTGCCACCAGACAGGGGAGCTTTCGTCCCAAACGCTGGGGTTTTCTCAGCTGCTGGAGGTATTAGATGGGTGCCCTCTCTGAGGTCTCCACACCCTCTGGCAAGCTGGACACACACCCTAGAACCTCCACCCTAGACTGCAATCCAGATCCAAGCAGGTTAAAGCAAGAGCGATTACCCCTCAGACTGGTGCTTGGTGTCCCTACACTCTGCAGGCCAAGAGCTGAAGCCACAACGTGGGGCTGGCTGGCTGTGCCGGTGTCTCAGGGGCTTATTGCCCTGGGGGTAAAAGCCACGCACTCCCACTTACTGGTCCCAAAGTCCAGACTGTACTGACCTCTCACTTTGTCCTTTGTTGTGTTGATAAATCTGCAAAAGGCCACAGCTGCTGCTGATCTGGAGTCCCTCTGGCCAGAGGCTGGTCATGCCCGCCCTGGGGCTAAAGCCTCAGTGTGGGGCTGGGCTGGGCTCCCCGAGCGCTGTGCTGGGTTCCTGCCGGCTTGCCGGGTTGTCCTCAGTGGGAGGTTAGCTTCTCTGTGTCATTTTGTGGGTTCTGCAACTCCAAAGTTTGTTTAGAGTCTACTTTTTAACATGGATTGGGGAGAGTGGAAGCAGGAGCTGGGGGAAGGTCGTGCTTCTCCTCCGCCATCTTGGCTCCGCCCCACGGCTCATCACATTTTACTTAGATTATTGCAATAGCCTACTAATGGGTCTGTCTGCCTCAGGTCTCTTACCACTTTATTCCATCTCCCACACTGTTGCTAAAGTATATGATTCCTCTACTAAATCAATTACAATGGCTTTCTATTGCCTTTACAATAAAGTATAAGCTCCTCTGTTTAACTTTAAAAGTCTTACATAACCTAATCTGTGATAGGACCAATATCCACAAGGGTTCCCTTTTTTTCCTCTCCATCATGAGTTAGGCCAGATTTCTCCCAAAAGGTAACAAAGACAGGACTTGATTGGCCAAGGAGTGAGGCCTCCCTTTAGGAAGGTCATACAGTCCCTGGCTGTAGTGTTATGATTTTGTGGTAACCTGAAGGCATGAAAGGTCCTACCCTAATGGTAGTGCCTTCTCTCCCAGTCTACCTAGTTTTAAACTATGTACATTTGTATTTTTTTACTTTATATTATATATATATATATGTTTATGTATGTTTCTCCCCCATTAGAATATAAAGTCCTTGCATACAGAGATTGTTTCCTGCTCTGTACTTATAGCCTCAATACTAAGCATAATTCTTGATATATTTAGGGCAAATAATGATGATAACTAGAATTTATATAGCACTTCAAGGTTTCCAAAATGTTTTAAAAAATATTATCTCCACAACAAATCTGTAAGAGGTTTGTTTATGTTCATACTACATAAAAGAAGTGATTATTCCCATTTTGCAGATGAGAAAACTGAGGCAGGTGGAAGGTAAGTGACTTGCCTAGGGTTACATAGCTAGTAAATGTCTGAGGCTAAATTTGGACTTCAGTCTTCCTGATTTCAGGTCCAGCACTCTATCTACTATATTTCCTAGTTTTCTAAATCAATAATATTTACTGATTTATTGACTGATTGATCTATAGCTGTGTGACTGATCCTCTAAGGGATCAACCTCATCTGACAGTATGAGGTTGGGTGAGTGAACCAGCAAGTCTTAGACCAGGAAAAGAAACAGGCTTTTTGCCTCAGCGGGTGTTAGTGCTCCACCAGAACTGCACAAAAAATTACAGGGCTGTTTTTGTTTGTTTGTTTGTTTTTTCGGAGAAGAGAGATTAGGTTTATCCTTCAAAGGCTTAGAAGGCAGAATTAAGACTTATTGATTGGAAGTTGCTGATAACATCAGTTCTTTCTCAGCAAGTGGGACCTAATTTTTGTTACCTCAACTTTTGTCTTTCCTAATTTCTGTATCTTATTTCTAAAATCTAGCTCAGGGCACTGTGTTTTCTGACCTTCTCAGTCCCTGAGCTTGGTTCCCTGGGTTCAGAAATCTCTTTCATCTGATGGATAATCTTTATTTAAAAAAAAAATGTTGGATGCTTACTTCCTCTGGCACCCATTCCCTCTTCCTTTTAATACCCCTGTCTGCAACACACTCCAAACCCCCAGAATTGCTTTTCTAACATTTACTTGACAAAAATTCAGAACTGATAAACCACAGTAAATGAGAAGTGTATAAAAATGCCAACTGCCCAATCCCTGGCTGAATGCTACATAAACTTCCCAAAATAATCTTTTAAATTCCCTGGACCTAGCTCAGCTTCTAGGATTTCCTGCAGGTCAATTGTTGTGCTCTGCCTCTGTGTGAATACTGTCTTTTATTGGCAAACATAGTAGAGTGGCTTGCCATTTCCTTCTTCATTGGATTAAGGCAAATAAAGGCTTAGTGAGTCGCCCAGGATCACACAGCTAGTAAGTGTCTAAGGACATACGTGAACTCAGGGCTTCTGCCTGCACAGCCAGCACCCTTATCCACTGAGCCACCTCGCAGCCTCCTGCCTTTTCCCCTCCTGAGGACCTACAGCACAACGAAACCTGTACTGGCATTTCTCACTCGTTTGTTCCTATTTTCAAATCCTAGGCTTGCCTTCAGGTATTCATTGGTTATGAAATTCCCTTTTCTCTTATTTAAGGAAAAATCCAAGCTATAAAAGTGTTCCCATCCCCTCCAAAATCAGAACTCTTCAGGTCCACTCCCAGAAGCCAAAGTGCAAAAGGAAAGCACCTCATTGGTCTGAAAGGGAAGCTGGTTTCCACTTCAGTTCTGTGGAGCCAAGGCTTGTTTCCATTCTTAGCTTCGATTGGGTTTTTTTAAATACAGAAGTGAAATTTATGTGTTAGCCTCCAAGTCATAATGAAAGCCTTTCTTCTTTAAGAACTTAATAAGTACTTTGAGACGCACCAACGGGAGGAACACACATTCCTCCTCTCTCGGACATTAGGCTCCACGCAAGCTCTTCGGCGAGTCCGTCCGCGAGACTGCGGGGAGGGAGGGGCTGCCACTCCCGTTACCGCGCATTTGCACTAGGCGCCTCCGGTCCTCGGTGACCTTGAGCCCACCTCACTAGAGCCCTCCCTGCGGTGCGCAGCCCGCCCGCCGCATCGCCCTCCCGAGGCGTCGGGAGCGGCTACGGTGACGCGCCCGAGCCCTTCCGTTCGGCGGTCGGGATAGGTGTCGAGAGCGCGCACGCTGTGCGTTCCGGGCTCGTGCCCGCGGACTTCGGACTCAGCTCGGGGAAGCCGAAGAATCTGAGCCGCCATGTTCCTCTGCTCGTCACTCCGGGCGGGGGCCGCCGGTCTCGTCGCCCACTGGGTAAGGAGGCTCGGGATGGATTCTTGCACAGCCGCCGCCCGTCCTCTACCCTCTCTTCATTTTGGGCGCTGGGCGGGCCTGCAAGCCGGGCAGGGACGCCGCGGCCTTGCTTTGCTCCCGGGGGTGGCCGGCGCGGGGGGAGCGTCGGCCGCCGGCTGGCCGCCTTTAACTCGGGGCAGCAGCGGAGGCGCCCCAAGGAACCCGCTTTCCCCCGTGCGGTGAGGGAGTCTTTTTGGGGGGTTCATGTAACGTTGACCCCCGAACGTGTGCCCGAGAGACCATCCGTCCGCGGCGGAGGCTCACGGTGCAGCCCACGCCCGCCGTGCTCCCTCGTGCCCATAGGGGGCGTCCTAGCCGCGCGTCTCCTTGTGCTTCCGAACGTGGGTGACCTTGTGTCGTCGTCCTGGAGAATCCTCGTGGAGCTGGCGGGGGCGGGGGGGGGTCACTTTATCCGCAGGAGGACTGGCGAGAGCCATAGGTCACAGCCACGCGCCACATCCTTCAAGACAGGGGAGGCCTCCCTGGTCACCCGGCTGTTTGCAGATGCCAGAGCTCCGTTTCTTGATGTAGTCCTTGGGCCCGTATTAGCTGTGCATCCCTATAGCTGAGCCACTGAGCCGGGGTCACCACGGCCAAGGGGACAGTCTGATATCTGGAGACAGACACGTTAGACCGGAAGGCAGCCAATGACTACAAGGTAGAGGCAGGCGCATTTCACTCGAGCCCAAGGAATAATAACAATTGGGGCTTTCTGAAACGGAAATAGGCTATTTCTTGAAAGGTGATAAGTTCCCTGTTACTGCCAGTGCTCATGCTCCTTGCTTTTCTGTCAGGAATGATGTAGAAAGAATGAATGATGCAGTTTGGACTAGACAGCCTCTAATGTTCTGTGTCATTTAAGATACTGTTAACTTGTCAGATTGAAACTGCTTCCTTCAAACACTTAATTCTCTAATAATAGTCAGAGGAGAAGTGTTTAACTTGGCTGGGTGAAAGCCAATATATTTTGTAAACTTTTGAATCTCTAATCTGTTACAGTTATTTGAGGGAGTCAGTATGTGGGCAAAAGACAAGCCGTTTATGTAATTCCAATGGTTCCTAAACAAAACAAAACTGAATTATGGAATTGGAGCGGGTGGGTGTTTGTTACGAACTGCAAACTGGCTTAAAAAACAGACAGACTAGGATAAAGGAACACTTATCTGAGTGAAGAAATGTTAGGATCTCTGGGGATCAGTTTTGGGAGCAACTTTGACATTTTATAAATGATCTTGGAGGGTGGAGGTGGAAATATGAAATCTCCATATTTGTAGATGATACTAAGCTCTTTCAGTTAGAGAAATGATGCATAGCTTATGGGACCACAACAGAATTATCTCATACAGCTGTGTGAGTGGGCAGAAAAGTAAGGAGGAGGGCAGAGTAGTAAGTCTAGGGGAAAATAAGAATTATGCTCATAGACGTCAGATTTAGAGCTAAAATTTGCAGCCCAGGCAAGGGAACTGTAAATTGTCATCAGTTCCCTGAAGAAGCCAGCCATATTAATTTCAGCTTTCATGTATCTATATTTACCATTTTACTAAATTTGACAAAACATTTTAAAGCACCCCCTATCTACCAAGAAAGCATTGTAGTAGGTGCCAGGAATACAAATAAAAAACCTAAAATACCCTGCTCTAAAAGAGCTTATGTTCAGAAGGGATACCATTTGCAGGCAAATTAACACAAAGCAGCTTCTAGAACAGAGTGCATTTTTAAAAGCAGGGGAGTCCAATCAGTCAAGGCTTTGTATAGGAGATGGCATCTTAAACTGAGCCTTAAAGGAAGCCAGGGACTCTGAGATATAGGTGAAAGAAGAGTACATTCAAGATACGAAGAATTACTTGTGTAAAGGCATAGAGGTGTGAGATAGAATGTCATGTCACTAGCTGGCCAGTTTTGACTGAACAGAATTTGTGAAGGGAAATAAAATGAAATAGAAGTGGGAAATTAAGTGACAGCCAGATTGTGGAGGTCTTTAAATGGTAGGCTGACAATTTAACATTTTTATCTTAGAAGTGTTAGGGAGCCATTGAAGGTTTTTTTGGTTTTTGTAGTAGAGGGCTTCACGTGGTCAGATTTGTGTTTTAGGAATATCAATATGGTGGTTTTGTGGAGGATGGTCTGGAAAGGGATAAGGAACTAGGGACCAATTTGGAGTCCTCTGCTATAATCCGGATGAGAGGTGATAAGGGTCTATATTGATGTGATGGCTGTGTGAATGGAGGGGTGGAGATACGGTTAAACTACCTGGAGTAATACCAAACAAAATTTGGGATTTAATTGACGGAGAGTTCAAGGAAGTCTAAGAGTCCAGAATGATTCCAAGGTTTTGAAGCCGGATGACTAGAAGGATTGATCATACCATAGATAAAAAATGGGGAAATTTGAAGGAGAGATAGGTTTTTGAGGAAAATTAATTCCATTTTTGATATATTGAGTTTGCAATACATGTGGGACATAAAGGTAGAGATTTCTAGCAGGCAGTTGCTAATACAAGAGTAGAGTTCAAGAGAGAGATTAAGGCTGGTATATAGATCTGAGAGTCTTCTACATAGAGATGATTATTAAACAAAAATTAAATGTGACCTCATGAGATCACCAAAAGAGGGAATGGAGAGCCCACTGCTGAGCCTTAGTCCCACCCATACTTAATGGCAGTAGGAGACCAAACTAGGAAGGGAGGCTGAGGAGAAATGAGGCTGGTAATAAGAGGACCAGTAAAAATCAAGAGAGTGTCCAGGATGAGGGGATGTTTGAGAACAGTAACAACTGAGAAAAGGGGTTTTAGATTTAGAATTTGAAATTTTTTGGTGACATTGAAGGGAGCAGTTTCAGTGCAGTGGTTGATTCAGAAGTCAGATTGCAAGGAATTGAGAAGTGAATTAGAGGAGAAGATGGGTGTATGAAGTCTTGAGTCCAAACAATCCTTTCTAGAAGTTTGGCTGGGAAAAGGAGAAGCATGATAGCACAGTAGTTTGATGGACTAGCAGGATCAAGTGATGGAGATCTGTGTATGCTTATATCTGGCAGAGTGGGGGCCAATGGATAAGGAGTGGAGAAGCGTGTGGTAGAGAGGATGAAAAAGGGATAGAGGTGGGCACAGCAGGAGTTAGGATGAGAGGGCGAGGGATTCATAGAGTGGTAATGGCTGAATTGGTCAACCAGAGGGTCAAAACTAGATTGGGGGAGAGAAGGGAAGCCAGAACAGGGATGATTGACAGGGTGGGGTGGTGGAAGAACAGGAGGTCACAATGAGTTTGAAACTTAAGTTTAGGATGGATGAGGCAGAAGGAGATATTGAAGGATAAGAGATTATAGATAGAAAAAAAGAATTCCAGGCTTCTGTTTTATAGATGTGGAGCAATTATGAATAATTACTACAGCAAGAGAAGACAGGACAACATGGACTTTATGGTTACAAAGCTCTTGAGATACATTATTCAGTTTTCAATCTTAATACCCCATGGATTTAAGTAATAATATCCTTCCTTTTATAAAAGAATTATCTGGAGTTCACAGGTCATATAGCTATTGGCAGGCATTTGTAGTATAATGGGGAAAATGCCTATATTTAGAGTCAGGACCTGGTTTTAAATTCTCGATTTGCTATTAATCTTTGACTGCTGGTGGGTTTATTTCGATTTAGTTTGCAGCTGTAAAATGAAGGGTTTGGATTGAATGATATATATCCTTCCAGCTCAGACACTTATGATCTCTTTAAGGTGTTTGGATACAGGAGATAATTGGAACAGACATAATTTGGGATCAGAATCTTGGTCAGTCCATAGTTCTTTCCACTATATCCTATAGTTCTAAAAGAAGAAGTCATTGTGTTAGACTATTTTCTTTCCTTACCTCAGGTATTTATGAGTTCAGTAATTATCAGGAGGGTATTGGAAATAAAACCATAATACTAACATTAATAAGTACTATAGCCAAGCACTGTGTCCCACATAAGGGATGAAAGACACAAATGAAACAAGGAGCTTACATTGTACTTATGTGCGTGTACAATTGTGCGTGTTTACCCATCTAACCAAATACAAAATGTATACAAAATAATTTCAGGGAGAGAGTGCCCTAACAGGTGAGAAAGGTCTCATATAGAGGCTGTCTCTTGAGCTGAGCTTTGAAGGAAGCTACCTCACAAAAGCATAAATAAAGAGGTAGTGCATTGCTCTGTGCAGAGGCCTGTAGGCAGGAAATGAAATGGCATGCATGAGGAACAGTGAGAGCTATTTGACTAGAAAGTAGAATGTGAGAAGGGAAGTACCCTGTAATGAGCCTGAAAAGCCAGCGTGGAGTCAGGTGGTGAAAGGATTTAAATTCTTAACTGAGGAGCTTATATTTTATTAACTTGATGCAGATTTTGAGCAGGGAATAGCTTGGTCAGATTTGTGCTTTAGGAATACAGCAGGGGGGTGAGTGGAAGATGAATTAGAGTGTCAGCCTTGACGTCTGGAAGGTACTCTGGGCAAGTCATTTAACCCTAATTTTTAGCCTCAGTTAAAATGGAGATAATAGCACCTACCTCAGGATTATTTTGAGAATCAAATGAGAGAATATATCATGTGCTTTGCAAACCTTAAAGGCTATGTTAGCGTGTTATATTTATTATTATTAGAGAAGGGAGGAAATCAATTAAGAGACTTGCAGTCATCTAAGCAAGAGGGGATGAGAACCTCAATAGAAGTCAAATTCTGTAGTTTTCTTAACTTGCATGGCTAACCTCTTTGAGAAGGCCATCTATTTTCAAAACCTCCTCTTTATTCTTACTCTCCTCTTAACTTTGTTTTCAGACCTCTGACCTCATCACTCAGTTGAAACTGTTCTGGCCAAAGTTACCAGTGAATTCTTAATTGCCAACTCTAATGGCCTTTTCTCAATTCACCCTCTTTACACTCCCTTCTCTCTGGGTTTATGTGACACTGTCCTCTCCTTTACTCCGACCTAACCAACTCTTTCTCCGACCTAACCAACTCTTTCTCCCTCTCCCTTGCAGCTTAGTCTTCCAAGTCTTGCTTCCTAACCATGGGTGTCCAAGCCACTGTCCCAGGACTCTGTATACTCCTGTTCTTAAGGTTCTGATCAGTTCGTATGCATTCAGTTAGCCTCTCTATGCCTTTGAGTCTCAAATCTCTGTAGCTAACCCTGATTTCCCTCCTTACCTTTATTCTCACATCTCCAACGACCAGTTGGTTCTCTCTAACTGGATGACTTATAGACAGACATCAGATTCGGTAGGTGTCATCCCCAATTCCTTAGTACTTTAATCTTTCATATTCAACTCTCACTGTTTCTGCTTCTGTAATCTCTTTCACATATGCTGCCTTCTCTCCTCTGACACTGCCACCGTTCTGGTCCAAGTGGTCCTCCTGTCACACCTGGACTATTGAAATAGCCTACTGGTTAGTCTCCCTCCCTCATGTCTCTTCCCATTCCAGTCCATTTTCCACTCAGCTGTCAAATTGATTGTCCTGAGACAAAGGTCTGACCAGATCACTGCCTATTCCATAAATTCCAATGGTTCCCTTTCACCTTTGGGATCAAATATAAAATCATGTTTGACCTTCAGAGCCCTTCCTATCTTTCCACCTTCCTTGCTTTTCCTCAAACATAGCATTCCATCTCCTGACTTAGGACATTTTCTTTCTTTTTGTTATTTTTTTGTTTTTGCTTTTTGGAGGGGGGAAGGCAGGGAAATTGGGGTTGTGACTTGCCCAAGGTCACATGGCCAGCAAGTGTTAAGTGTCTGAGGTCGCATTTGAACTCAGGTCCTCCTGACTCTAGGATTGGTGCTCTATTCACTGTGCCACCTAGCTGCCAAATTTTCTTTCTTTTTTTAAAAAAATGTTTCTTTTTGCTTTTCATTTATTTTCATAAGATTTTGAGTTCCAAATTTTCCTTCCTCCCTTTTATCCCTCCACCCCCAAAAAGCCATGTGTTCTGATATAAGCTATATATAACCATTCATATTAAATATATTGTCACATTAGTCAAGAAGAATTAGGACCTATGGGAGGAACCACGAGAGAAGAGAAACAAAAAAGAGCAAATAGTATATTTCTGCATTCAGACTCCATAGTTCTTTTTCTGGATGTGAACAGCATTTTCCATCATGAGTGTTTTAGAGTTGTCTTAGTTCCTTGCAATTGCTGAGAAGAGCTAAGTCTATCAGTTAGTCACTGTACAATATTGCCGTTGTTCTGGTTCTGCTCATTTCACTTAGCATCAGTTCATAGAAGTCTTTCCAGGTTTTTCTGAAGTCATTTCTTATATGTATTCCATTACATAATAGTATTCCATTACATTAATATACCACAAGTTGTTCAGCCATTCCCCAATTGATGGGCATCCCCTCAATTTCCCATTCTTGACCACCACAAAAAAAGAGCTGCTATAAATATTTTTTGTATATGTGGGTCTTTATCCCATTTTTATGATCGCTTTGGGATACAGACCTAGGCATGGTATTGCTGGGTCAAAGGGTATGCACAATTTTATAGCCCTTTGGGCATAGTTCCAAATTGCTCTTCAGAATGGTTGGATCAGGGGCTGCCAGGTGGTGCAGTGAATAGAGCACCGGCCCTGGAGTCAAGAGGACCCGAGTTCAAATGTGGCCTCAAGACACTTAACACTAGCCGTGTGACCTTGGGAAAGTCACTTAACCCCATTTGCCCTGCCTTCCCCCTCCAAAAAAAAAAAAGAAAGAAAACCCCAGACTGGTTGGATCAGTTCACAACTCCACCAACAATGCATTAGTGTTCCAGTTTTTCCACATCTTCTCCAGCATTTATGATTTTCCTTTTTTTATCATGTTAGCCATTCTCATAGGTATGATGTGGTTCCTCAGAGTTGTTTTGATTTGCATTTCCCTAATCAGTAGTGATTTAGAGCATTTTTTCATATGACTATAGATAACTTTAATTTCTTCATCTGAAAACTGCCAGTTCATACTCGTTGCCCATTTATCAATTGGAAAATGACCTCTATTCTTATAAATTTGACTCAGTTCTCTATATATTTTAGAAATGAGACCTTTTTCAGGGATACCGGTTGTAAAAATTGTATCCCAGCTTTCTGCTTCCCTTCTAATCTTGGTTGCATTGGCTTTGTGCAAAAAATTTTCAATTTATAATGTAAAAACAATTATCCATTTTGCATTTCATAATGTTCTCTGTCTCTTGTTTAGTCATAAATTCTTCCATTCTCCATAAATGACAGGTAAAGTATTCTTTGCTCTCCTGGTTTGCTTATGGTATCAGCCTTTACATCTAAATCTTGTACCCATTTTAACTTTATCTTAGTATATGGTGTAAGATGTTGGTCTGTGCCTAGTTTCTGCCTTATTATTTTCCAGTTTTCCCAGCAGATTTTGTTAAATAGTGAGTTCTTATCCCAGAAAGTGGAGTCTTTGGGTTTATCAAACAGGAGATTGCTGTAGTCATCGACTAATGTGACTTAGGACATTTTCACTGGTTGTCCCCCACGTCTGTAATTCTCTCCTCACTTCATCTACTGATTTCTTGGACTTCTTTCATTTTTTAGCTAAATCCCACCTTGTGCAGAAAGCTTTCCCTGACCTCCCTTAACCCTAGTGCTCACTGCTCCCTCTGGTTGTTTCCATTTTGTTTTGTGTATATGTCTTGCTTGTACATTATTGTTTGCTTGTTGTATCCCCCATTAAAACTGAGCTCCATGAAACCAGTGACTGTACTGCCTTTCCTCATATCCCCAGTGCACAGTGCCTGACCCATAACAGGTACTTAGTAAATGTGTATTGACTAACTGGAAAGATGGTGGTGTGATTGACAGAAATAGAGAAATAACAGAAAAGGGTGGGTTTTGAGGGAAAGATAATGCGTTCTGTTTTGGACATACTGAGTTTTAGCTGCTTATGCAGTTATAAATATCTACTAGACAATTGCTAATGTGGGATTAGAGCTCTGAGGGGACTGTAGGACTGAATAAATACTTTGGGGAGGAATCTGTATAAAGATAATTGAGTCCCTGGGAGCTGATGAGATCACTCAGAAATGATGGCTACAGAGAAGAGGATCTAATAAATTCAGGGTGCGGTGGGCTGTGGGTGATGATCAAGCAGAGGAGCCCAAGAAGAAACATCAGGGAAGAAAAGGGTTCCAAAATGTGACACAATTTTATAGGGTAGAAGTAATGTCGGGTACTGAATACCAGGCAAGAAAAATAAAGACTGAGGAATGCTACTATGGCGATTAAGAAAGGAATCATTCCTGACTGAAGAGAGCAGTTTCAGCTGAGTGATGAGGTTAGAAGCCAGACTGCAGGACATTGAGATTAAGAGAGTAAAGGAAGGCCATAGCATTTTCTATACATTTGACTGAATAGAGGGAGGTCCAACATGAGAACTCAAGAGGCAGCATGGACCTGGAGTAAGGAATACTTTGATTCAAACCCTGCTTCTAACAATTGTTAGCTATAGCAAATCACTTAAATTTTCTGAACCTTAGTTTCCCCATCTGTAAAATGAAGGGGTTGGTCTCATGACCTCTGAGGTCCCTTCCAGCCCTACATCTGTGATCCTATGACCCATGTAGGGGTGACAAGAGGAACAGAATGGGGATAGGATCTAGGATACAAATGAGAGTTAACTTTGGCAAAAAGAAGGGCAATCTCTATTAGAAACTGAAGGAGAGAATGGGGGATGATGTCAAAGGCTTTTGAGATGTAGAATAGGAAAGGAGGTAATGGTGAATGATATCTATTTTACTCAATAAAGTGAAATGTACTGTGCCAAAAATATTAAACATAGTTCTTACTGCACCTTAAAAAATTATGAAGCTAGAAAAGGAGAAATAAAATAAAGCTAGACCAAAGAGATTAGGATTCAAATTCTGGGAACACGAAAATTGATGAAGATGAAGTTATGGACTAAGTAAAAACAGTTTAGAAGATAACCCATAATGCTTGAAAGTGATTATCATAGAACAAATAAAAGGAAATACTACTTTATAATGTGAACAGTGAGATTTATTTTTTTTTTAAAGCAATTCGGGTTAAGTAACTTGCCCAAGGTTACATGGCCAGTTTTTTTGTGTGGGTGTTAAGTATCTAAGGCCAGAACCGATCCTGGGTCCTTCAGACTCTGGGGCTGGTGCTCTTACTGCGCCACCTAGCTACTCCTATTGAGATTTATTTATGGATAAAGATAATTATATTCATGGCATGATTCTTAACCTTTTAGGTTTTGAGGAAGTGCCCCAAGCATCCTTTGATACCACTCCCAGATAGATTACTGTTGGATCATTGGTCTTACATAGAATGCTGTTTATTGTAGTATTGTGTTTATTAGTATTTTGAATATGATTCTGAAAAGCCACATGCTGTACATATTTGAGGCAAAGATTTGGGTGCAGTGTATCCTAAAGAAGCAAATGCAGTATTTAGCCTGTAAAGTGCAATGTGATCATGGTTTACTGAAGATACAGTGCAACTGTAAGTTCCATTTTGTACCCTTTTTTTTTTTTTTGCTTTTTGGAGAGCAATAGGGGTTAAGTGACTTGCCCAAGGTCACATGGCTAGTTTTTGTGTTAAGTGTCTGAGGTCGGATTTGAACTCAGATCCTCCTGACTCCAAGGCCAGTGCTCTATTCATTTTGCCACCTAGCTGCCCCTGTACCCTTATTTCTGACCTTCTATGAATAAAGGTGGGATTCTTCGTGGAGGTCATTCATTACCTAAAAGAAGAGTTCCTTGACTTTGTAGATAAAAGAGGTAAATAAGTTTCAATTAATCAAAGATCAATCTTTCAATAAGTTTACTATATGCTTACTAGGTTTAAAATACTACTGTAAGTGCTAGGGATAAAGAGATAAAAATAAAAAAAATCCTCAAGAAACTTGTATTTGAATGGGAAGAGAAAACGAGTACACATAAATTTATACAGAACCTATACAAAAGTGAATATTAGTTAGCTTTGGGAGGGGGTTCCTCAGCAGTTATGGGGACCAGGAGTTTTTTCAAGAACAGGCTTGAAGGAAACCCAGGGGTTCCAATAGGTAGAAGGGAGAAGGAAATCCATTCCAGTTTAGGGACAACCAGGACAAAAGCTTGGACATGGAACATCATTTGTTTTGTTTTGTTAATTAAATAATTTATTTTTAATTTAAATATACAGTTAGAAAGGAAAAATATATTAACTTAAATATTAAAACCTGAATACAAAATAAAAGGAAAAAAA
Source organism: Petaurus breviceps papuanus (assembly GCF_028583685.1). NCBI lineage: Eukaryota > Metazoa > Chordata > Mammalia > Diprotodontia > Petauridae > Petaurus > Petaurus breviceps. The sequence continues at coordinate 23,945,824 of NW_027186304.1, read as the reverse complement.
AGCATTGCCATGTGCACAGCAGAACTTGAGAGGATTCAAAATACACAGCAATAAATTTCCATTTCAAGAAAAGCTACCGTGTTTCCCCGATAATAAGACACTGTCTTATTAATTTTTTGGACAGAAAAACACCAGAGGGCTTATTTTCAGGGGAAGGCTTATTTTAATGAACATTGACAGCAATTTTAATAAACAGGTAAATGTGAACAAAAAAATGTACCTTTAATAATGAATTCAATAAAGAACAGGCTCACTGCTGCAGCTCTGATTGGATGCAGCTCGGAGCGCGGTGTACGTTTCACGGGGGGGGGGGGAGACGGCACAAAAAGGGGGGGGACCGTAATGTAGCGTGTAGCGCAGGGGATCACCTTCACTAC
>NW_027186304.1:23944772-23945347 GCF_028583685.1 Petaurus breviceps papuanus | reverse complement strand
CTTTCCTTCCTTCCCTTCTTCACCAAGGTACACAGAAATACCAGACAATGTAGAGGTGAAGTGGTAAGTTTTTTCTGGATATCAATGGTGGCTGGACTGGAGTCTGGAGGACCTTAAGGCAAATCCGGTCTCCAATACTTACTACCGTGTTTCCCCGATAATAAGACACTGTCTTATTATTTTTTTGGACAGAAAAACACCAGAGGGCTTATTTTCAGGGGAGGGCTTATTTTAATAAACACTGACAGCAATTTTAATAAACAGGTAAATGTGAACAAAAAAATGTACCTTTATTCAATAAGCAAATCACTGGGGAAGAACAGGATGACACGCTCACTGCTGCAGCTCTGATTGGATGCAGCTCGGAGCGCGGCATGCGTTTCGGGCAGGGGGGACAGTGCATACAGAGGGTACCGTAATGTAGCGTGTAGCGCAGGGGATCACCTTCACTACAGTAGCAATCTCAATAGGGCTTATTTTCGGGGGAGGGCTTATTTTAGAGGAATCTTACACAGTAAGGGGAGGGCTTATTTTCGGGATAGGTCTTATTATCGGGGAAACACGGTATATAATAA
>NW_027186304.1:23903591-23944372 GCF_028583685.1 Petaurus breviceps papuanus | reverse complement strand
AGGGCTTATTTTAGAGGAATCTTACACAGTAAGGGGAGGGCTTATTTTCGGGATAGGTCTTATTATCGGGGAAACACGGTATATAATAACTACTAAGTGTTGTGTTCAGAGCTGTTCTTTTCTTTCCTTGTAAATTTTCTTTTGTTCTCTTCCGTGCACTTTTTACTTTGTTCTTTTTTGGCCCTTCCTCCCCCAAGAAAGTACAATTAGGGGGCAGCTAGGTGGTGCAGTGAATAGAGCACCAGCCCTGGAGTCAGGTGGACCTGAGTTGAAAACCAGCCTCAGACACTTGACACACAGCTGTGTGACCTTGGGCAAGTCACTTAACCCCAATTACCTTGCCTTCCCCCCTCCAAAAAAAAAAAAAGAAGGTTCAATTAAGCATGGACACACACACAGGAACATGCATACACATACATATACTTATATGTTTATAATCATATATATAGAGATATATAGACATATATATACAGACATTCATACGCATCTATGCAAAAACATACTATACTAATTTGTCCTCTGTTACTCTGAGGGTGGATTACCTATTCCTTCATAAATCTGAGTCTTTCTATAGTTTTCTTAAGTTCACCAGCTCGTCATTTCCTATACCACAGCAATAGTCCATCCTTATACTGTCTAGTTATTTTAAGTAATCTAAAACAATATTGATTAGAATGGATGACATATAGTGTAAGTTTCCCTATTTTTCTCTTGTGATTAAATGTATTTTAGCTTTAGCTTTGCCTGAGATCATGATTACCATCCCTGCTTTTTTTTTCTTAATAAATTCTACTCCTGACCTTTATTTTATGTTTGTGTGTATCTGTTATTTCGTTTCCCTCCTGACTCCTCTACTTCTACCCACCTTTCCCATTAATCTAAACACCCTTCTGTTACACCCTCCCCCATCTTACTCCCTCCCCCTCCCCTCTAGAAATTCCTCCCCTCTCCTCTCCCCGCTTTTTATCCCCTTACCTTTTTATTTCTTTCAGAATTTAGAAGACTTTTATACCCTTCTATCCTCTTAAACCCATTCCCAATGAAAATCGGATTCCAGAACTACCAGCCCTCCTCCCCCATCTAATTCCTCAGTGTCAGTTCTTTCTTTAGAGCATCATTTGTATAAAATTATTGCTTTCTACCTGTTCCTAAAGTTTTATTTTTTTAAATCATATCATATTCGGTCTACCACAATACCCAATTACTAGTAAGAATCTTAAACATTTTACATTCTCTCATATAAAAGGTAAACAGTCTGTCCTTATTGAGTCCCTGGTAATTAGTCTTTGAGATGTACCTTATATTTCTCTTGGATCTTATATGTCAAATCTATTAAGTTCAAGGTTTGTTTTTTTAATGAAATCCTGAAAGTCTGACAATTCATTAAATGTTTTTTTTTTTTATTCAGGATTATGCTTAATGTTTTTTTTACCTCAACCCCAGTTCTTTTGCTCTTGGATATAATCGTGTTCCAAGACCTGTGGTCTTTTAGTGTAGCCTCGACTGTGTAATTCTAACTGTGGCACCACCATATTTAAATTGTTTCTTTTTTTATGTTGTTGCTCATAATATTTCATCCTTGAGCTGGGGATTTCGGAATTTTACCTGTTGGTTTTCCTCATAGAATGTCTTTCAGGTGGTGATCAGTGGATATTCTAAGCCTTAGGGCTTGGAATATGTAGTAGTTTTATGTAAACATTTTTCATTTTTCTCCTGACCAGTTGTAAAATTTATCGTTTGAGTTTTACCATTAATTTTTTAGTCTATGTTGATTTTTAAATGTTTAAAACCTTTCCAATTAAAATTCTACTGTGGTTCTGGGTTCCAAAAGGGCTTTGCAAGATTGGCAACCAGGTGATTAAAATTTTTCTGACAGCAGTAATTTCTGTAACCCTGTATAGAATCATGGAGGGATTACATCTTGTATTGGTGGAAGGAGTACATACTTGGATGAAATCACAGGTCTTTTATTGTAGGATTTTTAAAAATAAATTGTAATGAAAATATAGCTATTACTGCCATTAAAAATTGAAAACCAAGAATTATCTATATAAAACGTAAATGTTGTGACACTTGGAGTCATGGTAAGGATTGCTAGGATTGCTAAGAACTGAATGAAAAAGTATAGATCAAGAGGTTTAAAATGATAGGTAGCTGCTAATTTCTAGTTTGAACTCATGTACCTCTGCATAGTGGTCAAATCCAAAAGTAGTCATTAATGGTTAATAGTCATTAATGGTGAACTTAGAAGGCAGTCTTTAAGAGAGTGCCCCAGGTATTAATTTTTGGTTCTGTGCTATCGAATATTTTTATTACGTCTGGGGATAGACTTTTCCTGGAATATTTATCAGGTTTTCAAATGATGAGACAAAGCTAGGATGGCTAGATTGCAAATTGAATGAATGACAAGATTATGTCTTTCTAGATAGGACATTGAGCTGAAAATAAGATGACATTTAATGTTATACTTCCATTTTGGTTTAAAAAATTAGCTTAAAAATTTTTTTAATTAGCTTTCCTCTTTGGAAAGCTATCATTTCATCTTTATAAAAAAAAAAGATCTGGGGGATTTAGTAGATTGCAAGTTCAATATTAGTCAATGGTGTGATAGAGAATAGTGGAAAGAATTCTGGATTTGGAGTCAGAGGATTGAAATTCAAATCTCACCTCAGCCATTTGCTACCTGTGTGACTATGCAAGACACTTAATCTTTACAGGTTTCATTTTCTCATTTTTAAAAAGGTTGAACTAGCTGATCTTCCAGGTATCTTCCAGGTCTATGTCTATAATCCTCAGTATGGAATTAGTGAGGCAATGTGTAGATAGCTTCTTTAAACAAGAAAGTAGGAAATATTTGTTACTTCAAAATCGTTTACTTTAAAATATGAAATCTTTGATTTTGTCATTTCTGGAGCTCTTAGTTTTGCTGCAGGGGATATCAATCCTGAGAGGAAATAATATGCTCTCTAAAGACCATATTGCTACAAACGGTACTGTAGAGAATCCTAAAATTTTCTTTATTCCTTTTGAGGCAGTTTGGTTGTTAAAGTGAGTAAGCTGGAATTGGAACCCTACATTATTACTTCTGCTTTATATCAGGACATGTTCTTACTAGGAAAATTATTTGGATTTTCTGTAAACATTTATACTTCTCATTTGGAACTTATTGAGTAGGTTGTAAACATTTCATAGTCTAGTGGAAAAAACTTTATATACTTGGAGTCAGCCCAGGTTAACTGGCCTTTTTTCTCTACCAAAGGCCTGCTGCCTACCTCTAATAGGTATTAGAACCATTCTTTTGTCCACATGAGATGAAACTGAGATTGTCCATCAAACAATGCTAATTCAGATACCTAGGATCTTGGCTTTTTTAGTTGAATGATGGTTAAAATGATTTGTTCCTTGCAAATCTAAAGTGGATTTGAGAATAAATGTGGTGATACAGGCGAACTGCTTTAAATGCTAAATATAAAATTATTATATTTTATAAGGGAGTTGTGTACCCACTTAATAACAGTTTTGTGAATTGAGAGGTACTGATTTTGTTAGTTTTTGTATCAGTGTACTTTATAATAGCATATCAGAAGGTCATAATAGTGTAATATCTTTATTTTTAAAGTCAGGCAAAAGCTTTTTTAAATAAGTTAAACTTTTAAAAAATTCCAAGTGTAAACACCAAAAAACCAAAAATGTCCTTTTCCATATACAAAGTAGGACAAATGAAAATGGTGTATGAAATTGAGAGTCCCTATTAGTATACAGTATTTTTTCATATGTATGTGGGCTGGAACTTCATTGTGTTGTCAGAATCAGATAATTTGAAGCATTATTGTTCATTATTTATAAAATTTCCTTTTGGCTCCCACAGTGGAATTGCGTTTACTAATTTTAATTTGCAAGATTGCTAAAAAGTTAATTTCTATTGTTTGGTTGTTTCAGTCGTATCCGACTCTTGCTAAAACCCCATTTGGGATTTTCTTAACAAAGTACTAATGTGGTTTTGTCATTTCCTTCTCCAGCTCATTTTACAGATAAGAGAACTGAGGTAAATGTTAAATGACTTGCCCAGGACACACAGCTAGTAAGTGTCTAAGGCCACATTCGAACTCAGGTCTGCTGACTCCAGATCTGGTGCTCTATATAGTGTACTACCTAGCTGCCCAGTGAATAAAATTTTCTAAAGAAAACTGATGTCAGTCTTGGTAAACTTAATTATATTCGTATGTGTCAGGCTGATCAGATGTAGTGCCAGTGAACAAACCATATAACGCCAGAGCTAGTAATTTACTGGAAATGATGTATTCTATTTTTGATTGTGTGCATTAATGGGAGAGCAGCATTAGGGACATTATAAAATAGTAGATATGTACTCTGTCCTGTCAGGAACATAGTTCAGGAAAGGCCAACTTATTCTTGTCTATCTAACCTGTCTTTCTATCCCTTGTAGCTCTTAATTTCTCTCATAATAGTTTTTTTTTTTTTTTAAGATTTCTGCTTTTCTTCAGGAACATTGAAGCAATCAAAATATCAGATTTGGGAGGCAGAATGTTTTCCTATCTTGGCGTGAGGAATGACCTTGGTTTGGCATTTAGTAGTTAAGGATCTAGGTCAACCTTCTCAATTCTACAGTTGAGGAAACTGAGGCCTAGGGAGTTTGTGACTTGTCTCACATAGTAAGTTTCCGAGTGGGGATTAGAACCTAAGTCCTCTTACTCCAGAACTAGTGCTCTAAGCATGGTCATCATGAAGACCAGTGGAATACACAGAGCTTCGGGCAGATAGGGCACATTGGTTTTTATATCTCTACCTTTTAGTGCAATGCCTGTCACTAAGTGAGCATATATGCAAGGTTATTGTGATGAACAAATAGAAGGCATGTAAAGTATTGTATAAAGTGCTGATTTTATATAGTAGCTGTTGTCACTTATCTGTGAATAATAACTCAAATTTATATAGACTTTTTCCTAGAAGCAGTTCTGAAGTAGGCAATACAGTTATCATCTCCATTTTACAGATAGAAGTGAGACCCCATTAGGTTAAGGAGTCTGTTTATCACATCTCCCACACAAGGAGTGTTTTTATCCACTGTACGATGTCTGCCTCTCAGAGTGTTTAGGGCTACTTAAATGATGGAACTAATGCCAGGTTTTGGTTTTGTACGAATTTATCCCTTTCTCTTGACACTAAAGTTATTAATTATTCCAGGTAGATGACATTAGTTTTTCTTTTCTCCTCAGTGGGAGAAAGGAAGTTGATCTAAGAGGTTCATATTAAAGGGAAATAGAGAAAATCATGGGGCTGTGTATGGCAGGGGCTTTGGAACTCAGCTGCATAGTAAGGAAGAGACTTCAGATCCTAGTATATCAGAGAATATGTTGTAAATATTAATGTAGGTATGATAATAATTCAGTATCTAGAAGTCTTTTATCTAGCAGTCTCAGCTATCTGAGAAAAAGGAAGTATCCTTTACTACTTCACTAGCAGATCGGTGATCTCAGTCAATGGATATTAGGCATCTACTACAGGCCAAGCACTGTGGTAAGTGCCGGGGATACAGAAAAAGACAGTCCCTACCCTGGAAGAGCTCACAGTCTAATGGGGGAGATCAGATAATACACCAACAGCTAGAATCTCTATGTCAGTGGTAGCATGAGGAAGTAGCAATTATCCGATAGATTATGCCTTAGCCTGAAGAATTTAAGATCCTTGTGGTTGTCAAAAACATCCTACACAAGAATGTGCAAGTGCAGGAAGATTTCAATGGTCTGTTCTTTCTGTAAATATGAAAAAAACTGTCAGAATGGATCTTAAATAACAATCCCAAGTTTAAAAAACCTTTTGCATTTACTTTTACATTTACTAAGTGGCTACAATAAGGAAGGCATTGTACTTAGGTAGCAGAGGATGCACAGCCAAAAATAAAACGGTCCCTTTGGGAGCAGGGTTGTGTGTGAAACCATGTATTTATATAAGAAAGTAAATACAAAGTGACATTTTTGAAAGCCCACACTAACCCCAGGGATGATCAGAAAAAGCCTCTCGTGTAAGAGGTAACACTGGAGCTGAGCTTTTAAGAGAGCCCAGTATTCCATAAAACAGAGGTGAGAAGGGGGAGCATTCCAGACCTGGCAGACACATTACACACATCTCATACACACAGAGACATGACAAAGGCTGGGAGGTAGGGCATGAGAACTGTGTTCAGAAAACAGGTTTTGGTGGATTGTAAAGTGTAAAGATCAGATACAGCTTTTTGAGCAAGGGAAAACTTTTTTTTTTTTTATAAATGCTTGCAGTTTAATTTTTTTTCTTAAATCTGATCTTCAATTTCATTGGTATATGAAGCTCCTGGTGAGGAAAATCCCTGGACAAGTGCAGAAAATGTTCTGCAGATGCCTTGGGCACTGAAAGGATGTGACTTTAACCATGGTCACACAGCTAAGCTTGTCAAAGGGAGGACCTATGTCTTCCTGACTGAACTGACTTGCTATCCACTTTGAAATGCTGCTTTTTGGTTTCAATACTTTTTTCTAATATTAATTATTATTTTCATCTAAACTTGTTAAAAATGTAGAATATGATATTTGTTTTCTTTAATATTTCTTGCTTTATGGAGTCATTGAGTTCTTTTTGTTTTTAAGGAGTCTGCTACTTGGATAAGGTTTTCAAGTTTCTGTTCAAAGCTGTGTCTTACCTCTAGGGCCTAGCACAGGACCTGCATTGACCTGTTATTTCAGTTGTGACTAACTCTTCATGACTCCATTTTGGGTTTTCCTGGCAAAGATACTGGAGTGGTTTGCCATTTCTCTAGCTTATTTTACAAATGAAGGAACTGAGGCAAACAGAGTGATGTGAGTCCCCCAGGGTCACACAGCTAGTAAGTGTGAGGCCACATTTGAACTCAGTAAAATGAGTCTTCCTGACTTCAGGCCTGGCACTCTATCTATGATGACACCTACTTTTCAGGCCTCCTCCCCAATTGATATGCTTTCACTAAGTATTTGTTGAACAAATTGATTATTATATATAGTGTTAGGTGGTAGTCACATTTACAATGAGATTTAAAAGACTGGGTTTTTAATAGTATAGAGATAATTTTTAGCTGTTCATTGTACTTTAACCTCCATACCTTCTGTCATTCTGTTTGACTCTCAAAGTCCAGATTCTGTTAATGACAAATTTGGTGGGAAGAGAAAACAGTATGTGTGTAATCCAAAGACTATTGAGACAAGTTAAAGAGATAAAGGTATACATACAATCTGTCTTGTAAATCAGTGTCTTCTACTGTACCCCTTTGTCTTTTCAGTTATCCTATATTTAAATAAAACCAGTTGGTCCATCTAACTACCAACCCTAAGACCACTTATTTTCTTCTAGTTGAAAGCTTTCTGACTGGGGAAAATTCTTTTTTTCCTTGGTCATTGTTAATCCTTACCTCCTCTCTGCTTCCTGTTTATCCTCCTGAGTTGCACAACCCTTTGCTGTTCCCTTGAAACTCGTGTTCCACTGAATGTTACTATTAAAACTCATTGAATTTACACAATACCATCTTTAGGTGGCTCTGTCTGTGAAGCTGAAGTTTGTTGTTAGTCTTTGTAGGTTACTGCAATTAAGAATCTTTGTTGCTAGGAGGCTTTTACTTCTCACCAGCTGTAGGAATAACAAAAGCTTTGCTGCTTATGCCCTAGGGGAATGAAGTAAAAGATAATCAATCTGATATCTTCCAAAACAAATCTTCTCGGCAAACATCTATTAGTGCTATAGCTAATTTATAGGTACTATTTCTAAACCTGAGTTACTTAATTGATTTGCAGGGGAGTATAGTTGACACTTGCAAAATAATATCTATTTTATTATGGAATGATGACATGTTTACAGTGATCCAAGCTTCATTGTTTAATTGGGAGAAACTTGCATCCAAACTGATCATAAGGGGAAGTTATGTCAATGGCACATTAACACTCCACATGACAAACTGTAGTGAAAAAAGATGTACTAGCCATTCCATTGTCTGATAAACAAAGAATTAGACTAGATCGTTGCTAAGGTTTGAATTCAGCAACCAGCTTTAAAATTCTATGATTATACTCTTTCTAATCTGGGTCTGGGAAAAGTGTAAAATTGTGCCCAAGGCATGTAATTTACTAAACCTAATTTTATTTGTAGGGGAGACAGATGAGATGCTTACACAAAACAGCTGTGCAAAGTGGAGCTGGAGGAGCCTTATTTGTGGTAAGTCATTTCCTAGATTATTTCTTAGAAATGGAAAGGCAAACATTTGAAAACTTGGGTGGAACCCATAGCATTCATTAATTACTCCCAAGGTTTTTAGACACACAGTACATTGGTTTACACTGACCATTTATCCTTATTGCCATTAAGATAACTGCCTAAAGGACCACTGCTCACTAGGTACAGCTCTAGTTGGATTACCTTCTATGACTTCTGGCTGTGGTTTATCTTAGCATAGGAATGTCTCTAGTCCAGTGGTCACGTGATTTTTTGGAGTTGGTTCTCGCGGCGGATAGACATGTTTTATAACAAAGAGGTCTTTTGTCTTTACATCATAATTGGCACCCCCTCCACAAGATATCCCTGTTTATTATGAATACTATTTTACATTGATAAATTTTATTTGGCATTCAGAAAGACTATAATCCTTTTCCCTGAGCAAGGGGCTTTATTTAAGAATTCATAAAAGTATTTACATATACAATTTATGTTTAATTTAGAGGTTATTATAATCAGTGTATTTTTATTATTCTTGGACTGTTAATAGATGAAAAATATTTCAGAGCTTTATGACAGCAAATTTACATGGATTGCCACGCACCCCACCCCCCAAATTATTTCCATTTAAATAAAAACTGATTAATATTACAGATGAGCTGATATTTGTAAAGCATTTAGCACAGTGCCTGGCACGTAATAGTCACTTAATAAATGTTTCATTCCTTCTTTGAAAGTTTGAAATCTTTGAAAGTTGGTATCTTGAGGAATTATTAGGGTGTTCTATTCTCCATCCAAAAAATATATAGAGTAGTAGTTCTGTTTAAATGCTAATCTCAATGTGATAATGGTTTCCTGTTGATAAGCAATTTCTTGGACATTATTGAAGCGGATGTACTGTGTAGTTTGTTTTTTAAGAGAAAGAATAAAGCCAGTTAGTGTTAAGCTAATTGTTGTTTGTGGCTAGTATTTGGGGAGAGAAGATATACTTTCACTTCCCCTATAGAGTTTATGCAGTGCATTGAGCATTGGCCCTGGAGTCAGGAAGGACCTGAGTTCAAAGGTGGCCTCAGACACTTCACTGGCACTGGTTGTGTGACCTTGGGCAAGTCACTTAACCCTGGTTGCCAAAAAAAAAAAGTTTATAAACAGGGTAATCCTGTATGATTAATATAATATCTAATGAAGTACCCAAATATTTTAACATTGCATTTTTTTCAATTCATTTTTAAATGCTGTCAGGATCCTCATTTATAGCAATTTCCAGACAGGTTTTAAGTATGTAGTTACTTAACTGCATTAGTCAAAGAATTGGACAAAAAAATGAAATAGATTGAGAAAAGTCAATGTGAGCATTTAAACTCCACATATTGTTTTGTCCTTTATTCTCAAAGAGGACCATGACATCAGGACAATGACTTGCAAGTGTATTGGATTTGAGTGAGGGAGAGCTGTGTAAAGTCACCACCCTCACTTTCTCCTCCAGAGCCATCTAGGTCCAGGGCAAGGTCAGGGTGACTGGAGACTAGACATGTCTGAGATACCATCTGGCTTCTTAACATTTTACAATTCAGTGGTCAAACCCAGTATTCTGTTTGTAATTGTAGGACAAAAGGGGGAAGGAAGATTCCTTTTTTTTTAATTTTTTTTGTGGGAGGACATGATAGCTTTCCATGGCCTCTACTTTTTAAAAGTTAAGAATCTACTCCAAAAAATCCCTAGGTTTCCTTAATCATTCACTACAAACCTCTACTATTATATGAATTAATCTAAATTATTTCTAAACCTACTTATATTTAAGCCTTTTATCACTTCTTTGCATAATTTCATAAATTTATTCATCATTACTGTACTTTAATGTAGAAAGTACTAATTTATGTCTCAACTGATATTTTTACATATCAAGGATACAGTGCTTATTGATGCTCATTGTAGTAATTCCAAAACACATGATCAGATTCTGATGTACTTTCTGATTAAGGCAGGGATTAGGTTTTTTTTTGTTTGTTTTATATTCATGTTTTGAGGGCTTAGCAGTTTCTGGCACATAGTAAAGTGGTATAATAAATGCTTGTTGACTTGATTGACAAATTAAGTTATATTCACGATAATTTCATATTAGCACTAGATGTACTTTATAATACTCAAATATTTTGAAGACCCTATTTCCCAACTATTCTGTGTTGTAGTTTCTTTTATTTATCCTAAGATGAATTCTCAAAATGTCTTTCTTTCCTTCCTTCCTTCCTTCCTTCCTTCCTTCCTTCCTTCCTTTGCTTTTTGGAGGGGGGGGAATGCTGGGCAATTGTGGTTAAGTGACTTGCCCAAGGTCACATGGCTAGCTAGTGAGTGTTAAGTGTTTGAGGCCACATTTGAACTCAGATCCTCCTGACTCCAGGGCCGGTGCTCTGTTCACTGCGCCACCTAGCTGCCCCAAGTCTCAAAATTTCAAGGGAATGTTTGTATGTTTACAGAATTTGGGAAGGGGAAATCCATGTTTAACCTATCATATTTATCTCTGTATTTCTAGAATTGAGCCCCAATTTTTCGGTCAGTCTTCATAAGGAATCCCTTTCATCCTAATCAAATGCACAGTTTGCCATTGTCATTGCTGTATAAGCTAATTGAAATATACTAACAGCAGAAGATTAGCTGTCATGTTCAGCTATAATTATATTGTGTTCAAAAACATTAATTCAACAAACATTTGTTGAATATAGAATTATATATAGAGATGTACTTGATATGCTGTGTGCTGGAGAAAATTATTATAGAGTAAGACATGGTTCTTGGCCTTCATAGAGCTTAGTCTAGTAGAATAAGAAAATGAAGTAAGAAATAGATAGGTACTGACTGGAGTGTTGTATGGATTTAAAGAAATGTCCAATTTAAGGATAGTAATCTCTATGAAAGTTCTATTTAGATATTTTAATGTGGAGATGACCCTGGGTTCTCAAAGGGATTATGCTAAGTGGAACACAAAGTCTAGCAAGTTCTTCAATGTTAGGAAGGCTGGCTTACTTTGAGTATGGGTCTTATTGTCCAAAGACTAGCCTAGCTAAGTTTTTAAAAGCTCGTAAGTAGAAGCTTGACTAGTTAGGTGATATTTTTTTTTTAGCATAGCAGTTCATTTAACTGAAGTATGGAGCATTTGAAAGTTGCATTGGTGAATAAAAAGGGTATTGAAGAACACACCATCAGTAGATGTGTAAAAGCTGATTTTTAAAATATTATTGCTTCTACAAGGACTTTAAAAACCATGAAATACTCTTGGGAAAATTACATTTTAAGCAATTTGCTTTAAATTATTTTTTTTCCTTTTTATATAGCATAGAGATACTCCTGAAAATAACCCAGATACTCCATTTGATTTCACACCAGAAAACTATAAGGTATGCATAAATTACATCATGTTTAATATAGAAAACATTGACTCATTTGGATATGACAGGTGCTTTTTTCTTTTATACAGAGGATAGAAGCAATTGTAAAGAATTACCCAGAGGGACATAAAGCAGCAGCTGTGCTTCCAGTACTGGACTTAGCCCAAAGGCAGAATGGATGGTTGCCCATCTCTGCCATGAACAAGGTATCTAATACAATTTTGTTGCTTTATTTTATAATGAGTAGTACGATTTAAATAGTAGCTTTTAATGAAAAATTCTTATGTGATGTAAAAGTTAGTGTCCAATTGTAAGAAAAATTTCTTTTATAGTCTAGATGTTTCCCATTGGACAGTTTTATTTGTATTTATACTGGTCTCATAGAAAATGTCAGGAGCCTTGAAAAGATGCGTTTTTTTGCACTAATAGGAAGGGAATAGTGATGATAGCATTCCTATTGCAATTATATAATGGCAGAAAAGTTACATAATGTAGTGAAAAGATACATAGACCAAGGTTCCACAGAAGTTATAAACTATATTCACATGATAATAGTTCTTTGAAGAAAGAAATGTAGTTAAGTGTAATAACTGGAGTGCAGCTAGGTAGCACAGTGGGTACCTAGATAGAGTACTAGGCCTGGAGTCAGGAAGATGAGTCTTCCTGAATTCAAATCTGGCTTCAGACAATTACTAGCTATGTGATTCTGGGCAACTCACTCTACCCTGTTTGCCTCAGTTTCCTCATCAGTAAAATGAACTGGAGAAGGATACGGTAAATGACTTAAGTATCTTTGCCAAGAATATCCCAAATGGGGTAACAAAGATTTAGACAAAGCTGAAGAGCAGCAGTAAGTACTGGACACAGGATAAAAATAAATAATAAAATTGTATCTTACAGTATGAAAGAAAATGTGAAAATACTGTCTTGTCTTATTTTGAATCAAGGTTTCTGATTGTATCACCACTTCACAATTAGTGATTTTAATTTGAGAATTGAGCCAGAAATATGTAGACACGATGGTAGCCATAGAAGAGACACTACTGGGGGAGAAAAAGGAGCATTTTTTTTTTGTATTTTTAAATAGAAAATAAGTCACAGTATTTGAAAGCATATTTTAATAATAGGTCCAAGAGAACTGCAAAAGTGAGATTATTTGTGTTTTTTTGCTTTGGGTCACTTGCTTCCATAACTAACCCTCACACACTTTTAGCTATGACCAGAGTGGTAACTTTTGAATCAGATGTACACACACACAAGATTGATGAATAAACCTATCTTATCATATATAATTCAAGGTCAGGAAATCTCTATTTGAGTATATTTTTTTCAGTATCTTTGATATTGGAAAGTTCATCATTTTCACCTCAAGTGTCTTGGTAGAGCCCCACCATCATAATAGGGTATAGAATGTTTGGGGTTGAATCATAAAACTTTATAGACTAAATTAATAATATTAGATTGCTTACCAGAAAATAGCTGGATTAGTTTTTGAGATGAGTAAACTACAATAAAAAGCCATCTCATTTTGTACAAGATAGAGATGTTTTGCATTATTGTAGTAAAAAGTACAGAACAATAAAAGGGCATTCTTTTAAAACTAAAAGAAGACAGATAATAAGAATATTCTTGGATTCAAGGTACATTTAGAATGAGAATGTTAAGTAGTAAAGAGATAGTGGGTGTATTCTCTCATATCTGAGTTAGAATTCTCTCCTCTCATAAAGAATTATTAGGCTCCATTGAAAAAGTTGTTAAAGGTTTTATTTTTACTAGTAACATATATGTAGCAATTGCCTCATAAATAAAGAAGCAAGCTCAGAGAAATGAAGTTATTTGCTTATGCAAGAATTGAAAATCAGGTCTTCTGACTCTTAGATTCAGAATTCTTCACTGTGCTATGATTTAAATGGAACAATTAAACAACAACACTAATGATTGCTTCAGATACTGTAGTTGAATTCTTGCTGTTCAGATTAAATAGTGAGTAAATAAGTCAACATGTATTTAGTTCAGTGGACTACAAAGAAAAAGCAAATCATTACCTTCTCTCAAGGAGCTTACTTACCTCTGTATAAGGGGAGAAATCATCTATATAAATATGTAAAAGAGTAAATGGGAGATAACGTCAGAGAAGGTCCTTCAGCCTAGGGAGGGATTTTGGGTGGTCAGGAGAGGCCTCCTGCAGACTGTGACCTTTGAGCTGAGTCTAGGAAAGTAGGATCTAGAAGGAAGCAAGAGAAGCTCAGAGGTCATTCTAGGCAGGGAGGATCATAGTGTAGAAATGGGACACAGTGTGAGTGAAGAGCAGAAGGTAGGTTAGTACAACTGGGTTGTGGAGTTCTGTGGAGGAGAGTAGTTAGTAGGAAGAACCAGGTTGTGAGGGGAGCTTTAAAAGCCAAACAACAGAGTTTAAATTTGATATAAGAAGTACTAAAGAGCCACTCCAGTTTGAACAATGACAATCAGATCTGTACTTAGGAAAATCTGTTTGGCAGCTGTGTGATGGATGGGTTCATTGTCAGGAGTGGGGAGAGATTTGAATTAGGGAAGACTTACTAAGCTAGAGGAGAGGTTCAGGTGAGATATGAGGGCCTAAATTAAGGTGATAGCTATGTGAATAGAGAAAAGGAGACAGGCAGAAGATGATAGAAGATTTGGCAACTGACTAGATATGTGAAGTGAATGAGACTGACAGGAGGATAACACTGAGGTTGCAAACTTGAGTTAACTGAAATGATGGTAGTACCAACAACAGCGATAGAAGTTTAGAAGAGAGATAGGTTTTGGGAAAAAGACGAGTTCTGTTTTGGGCATACTGATTGAGATCTTAGATTGTGCATAGAGATAATTGTACCCACAGGAGCTGATAAAATCAAGTGACTGGAGTATATATAGGGGGAAAAAGGCCTGAAACAGAGACTTGGGTAGGAAGGAGAACCAGGAGAGAATATTTGTGGGGATAAAGGTAGTCAATAGCTAGCACTTAAAGGATAGCCATTAAGTGGCGAGGTCAAATTTAAACTCAGTTCTTCCTGATTAGGTTCACTCCACTGTATCACCTTGCTGCTCTCAAATGCTGCAGAGAGGTCAAAGATAATGAACCAAACTTTAAACATGAGAGATACAAATATTAAGAGTAAACAATGATTTAAAAATTGAGAAATGAAACTATGAATCCTACTTTGGGGCATAGTCAGGTCTATTTGGAAAATTTTTTTCTAATTCATTAACAGTTGACCAGTTTTTCTTTTTTTTGTCAACATTAGGCCAAATTTGTCCTTTCAGAACTTTCTGGTTTCTAGAAAACTAAGCCAGTTCTAAAACCAAGGACTTTTGGACATACCCTCAAAGCACTAATTTATGATCAATAAATATTTTGTTAATTTTTCTCAAAATGATCTTGTGTTCTAGGTTGCTGAAATTTTACAAGTACCTCCAATGAGAGTATATGAAGTAGCAACTTTTTATACAATGTATAATCGAAAGCCAGTTGGAAAGTATCACATTCAAGTCTGCACTACTACACCCTGTATGCTTCGAGATTCTGATAGCATATTGGAGGCCATTCAAAAAAAGCTTGGTATGGGACTGATTTTATTTGCACCATTAAAAAAAAGAAAAAACTTGTTTTGGAGGGGTTTGACATAGAAAAACCTGATTTCTTCTTTGGCATTCAGCTTAATTTGCTATAAAAATGTACATTATATTTTTGTGCAACTAAAGTATAAAAATTGAAACTAAAACGAACCCAAGAATACAGATTTCATAGGAACACTAGAGAGTATTCTACCAGGCCTCTATTTCCACCAAGTTACCTTCTTAATGTTTATTTTCCTTCATCTCAGCCCCATTTTTGCCGCCTTCTCAGCCTCAAAACCTTTTCCCCTTCTAAACATTCCAGAAAATACTATTTTATCATGTTCTCAGTAGTGTTACCCAAGGATTCATTGAACAAATGAAATGTGTATTTCAGTAGGCATTGGAATGCTTCAGTGAGAGAAATCTTAAAATGTTACAGCAATGGCACATGTTCTATAAAGTGACCAATACATAAATTCATTTGTAACTCATAAATTTGCCCTCCTGGTTATCCCTGCTACCTGACTCCTCAGTCTCATTTACTGAATAATAATCCATGTCACATCCACTCTAAATATCCCCTAAGTCTCTGCCTTAGGCCCTTATATGGATGAAGAAACTGATACGCAGAAAAGTTCTATCTTATACTACATCTAGTTGGTTGGCAAAGATGGTTGATTTTACTTCTTCCACTTCCATTCCTTCCTCTTTACTCAAACCATGACCACCCTAATTATTTCTTACCTAGGTTCTTCATAGAACTGCAGAAACAGCCTTATATAACTACACAGATTTGACCATATCACTCCCCTAATCAAAAAACTTTACATTTCATTTAAGATACTGCAAATAATCTAGATAACTTTTAAACTATTTTTCCCACATTATTTCCTTTTATGTACTTTGCAAGTGATTTATATTCTTCAGCATCTTTATATACATACTGGCCATTCCCCTCACTCACATTCTCCCCATATCTCAAAGAATGTCACAGTTAGAAAGGACTTGAGAGACCATAACATCCCGGTGAGAAGAATTCAGTACCTTCTGAGGCAGCCCACTTTGTATTTGTAAAACTCTAATTATCGGAACTTTTTCCCTTTTCATCAAACCTAAATTCACCTCTGTCAATCTTTACCCAAATGTACTCCACCATGCTTTCCCTATTTTTGTGTCTGTACTTACTCATATTTGTATTTTCTTAACATATCAAATGCTACTCATCCACCTTCCTTCCAAATACTCATTCTTCTTTCGAAAAAGATATATACTTAGCCTTATTATAGTCATGGTTCTTATTCTACCAAGTTTCAGTGATGTTTTAGAAGTCAGATTTAACTTCCTGAAAATCTAATTCATCTCATTAGTTACACTTTGTGTTTTTATTTTATTTATTGGGGGGGGGCAATTGGGGTTAAGTGACTTGCCCAAAGTCACATGGCTAGTAAGTGTGTCAAGTGTCTAAGGTCAAATTAGAACTCAGGTCCTCCTGACTTCAGGGCTGGTGCTCTATTCATTGAGCCACCTAGCCAACCCCTACCTGATGTGTTTTCATATCGACATCTGATTACTGCTTTATTGGATTGTTTCCCTTGTGAATAAGCATTCATTTTTATTGCTATTCACACTATATTTTAGCTCCTCCCTCTGTTTCTGGCTTAGTAAATACATATTGGATCTTTTCTCCTTTTGCCTTTCGTTTTAATTAATAACCTTTTAAATGACATCTGCAAGACTCCAGTCAAATACATTCTTAGCAGACCTTGTTTGGCACACCCATTGCTGACCTTAGGCCAGTTATTTCTTATTTTAAGCTGAGTCTAGAAATTCACATCCCATTATTGGACACCATCTTCTTAATCAGAGCTTTATTTCCCAAATGTGCCTCTCTTCTGAAGCTTTTGCACAGTAATGAAAATATCTTCAGTGCTCCTGAGGACTTTTCTTGTTCAGGACTTGTTACTTTTTGGTAATGCTTTCTAGGTTCTTGCTCGAAGAATCATTTTATTCCTCCATGAATTACCAGAAGTGAATAGTAGTTTTCCAGTTTGACAAGTCTTGGGAGTATCTCTAATCTATACCAGCCTGGAAGCTGTCTTAGCTAGGTCTCCTGAAGAATTCTCCTTACATACTTCCCTCTCATGTCATGTCTTACTAACATCTCCTGTTCTTCTCTTCCTCTATTCTTCTTTAAGCTCTTCAAAATTGTCTTTCTTGCCCCTCTAACTTATTGAATCTCCCCTTCCACTTCTTAAATTCATTCTTCAACCTTACCAATTATGTCTGCTTATCCTTTTAGCTCCATTTTTCTCCTATTGCCCTCTCGCTGAAGTTACAGAATTCTACCTCTTGAAATCCTTTTCATCCTTCCCAAAATGCAGTTTAGGTGCCCCCTTCATCTGGCTTTTCCCTGATCTTCATCAAACCCTGCCCCTCAGCTGAAAATGATCCCTCTTTAAATTTTTGTAGTACTCTTGTCTAGACTGTTTCCTTTATCCATATCATATTCTACATTGCATCATATTCATTTCTATTCCAATCTTAATCCACCTATTAAAAGCAAGTTCCTTGAGTACAGTGACTGGAGTTTGTTTTTTTGCCTTCCTTGACTCAGTGTTGTAGTAACGGTGGGTGCTTAATAAATGTTTGCTGAATTGAACTTAATTAAAACTTAACCTTTTCTTTTTAAGACTTAGAATGTTTTGAAATGCTCTGTACTCAATATTCAAAATTGGCCAAATCCCAGAAGGTAGATTTTTGTGTTAAAATATGACTTTAGTAATAATCATTTCTTTTTTTAGGTATTAAGGTTGGAGAAACTACACCTGACAAGCTTTTCACACTAATAGAAGTAGAATGTTTAGGGGCCTGTGTAAACGCACCGATGGTACAAATAAATGATAATTACTACGTGAGTATTTCACTTTCATTAAGTTTAGAATTATGTGGGATAGGGGTGGCTAGGTGGCGCAGTAAGAGCGCCAGTCCGGAGTGGGGAGGATCCAGGATCGGTTTAGGCCTCAGATACTTAACACCCACACAAAAAAACTGGCTGTGTAACCTTGGGCAAGTTACTTAATAACCCCAATTGCTTTAAAAAAAAAAAAAGAATTATGTGGGATAGTCTCTTGAATGCTTTTAAATAAATGGTTTTGATTTCCTGTGTTTTCCCTACTTTGTCTAGTCAGGAGAAATGATTAGTTATTACCTCCTTTTCTAAGTTCATCCTTAAGACATGTTCATGTTAGTAACTTGTAGTAGAAGTGAGTTTTTTTCCATACCCATGCAAACATTTGAAATACTTAAAAGATGTCAGTTATGAAACACTGTTTTCATATTCTTAGCATGTGCCAGTTCACAGTAATGATAATGTTTTATTCTGTTGAGAACATTAGCATTTTAATCATTGGGCAAAAAAGTAAAATGACTAGTAATTTAAAAAGACAAAAATAATCCTTAGTCTGCCATAGTATATTATAAAGTTGCATTTTCATAGAAGAATTTTCTTTTTCATGTGAGGATTAAGCTTTTATGAAACAGATTTATCCAGACAAGTTTATCGTGTAATAGTTTATTTCAAAAATTTTCATTTGTAATATTTGAAAGATTTCATTGTCTTAGCCTTTTCTTTTCAACATAATTGCTGTGCCCTAGTGATCATAACCCCTCTTTTAGACATATATCTGATAGAACTTTTTCTGTTATAGCTTACATCAAATTCTGCTTTGGTACTTTAATACATCACTTTAGGACTGCATGGATGTGTAATTTCACTGTTATGGAATTCTTATATATAATATTTTGTAGTTTGTAAACTGTAAAGTGCTATGTATATGCTAGTGTTAGTTAACTAGATCCTCATGTCAGTAGGGATGGGTGTGTGGGTGACATGGTCAAGACTTATACTTCAGGAAACTCACATTGGGAACTGAATGGATTGTAGTTATGATAGACTTGAGGAAGGGAGACGAATTAGAACAGGAGTTCTTAATCTGAGCCCTATCAACTTGTTGTCTAAAATATTTTGATAACTATTTCAGTAAAATTGGCTTTCTTTGTGATCTTTTGTATGTTAGGCATTTACACATGACTCTAAGGATTCCATCATTAGGCTGCAGAAGAGTTCATGATAGGAAAAAAGTTAAGAACCCCAAAATTAAAAGGTTATTTCAGTCATCCAGATGACACAGGATCAGGGCCTGCCTGTACTAGGGTCGTAGCTTTGTAGATAGAAAGAATGGGCCATATGAAAGTAGAAATGACAAGATTTGGAAATAGATTGGATATTTAAAGTGTGAGTGAGGAATCAAGGATGACCTCAAGGCTGCAAAGAGGAGAATAGTACTGTCTTCAGTAGTAATAGGATATCTGATAAGAGGGGAAAGTTTTGGGGGAAGAGATTTATATGTTTAGTTTGAGATGCCTATGGAACATCCAGTTCAAGATGCCCAAAAGGCATTAGTGATGTGGAACTAGTGCCTCAGGTGAGACTAGTGCTAGATATATAGCTCTAGGAATCATCTGTGTAGATATAATAATTGAACCTATGGGAGCTGGTGATCATCAAAACTGAGATAGAAAGTAAAGAAGGAAAAGAAAAAAAGCCTTGAGGGACATCCAGGGTTAATGGACAGAACTTTAAAGTACATTCAGCAAAAGGCAATGAGGAATGGTCAGAAAGGTAGATAAATCAGGATAGAGAAGTGTCAGGAAAGCCTAAAGAGCAGCTTACGTTCTACTGTGGGGAAGAGGGGAATAGCATGTAATGCAAAGTAATTACAAGCAAAAGATAGTTCAGGATAATGAGGAAAGACCTTGTGGAGAAGGAGCACCTGAGCCATGCTTTAAAGAAACCCAGGGTTCTTTGAGGTGGAGATGAGTATCCTAGACTTAGGATACCACTTGTGCAAATGAACAGAAAGGAGATTAATTTCACATTCAGAGAACAGCTAGCAGACCAATTTGACTGGGAGAGGAGAGTTTGTAAAGGGTAGTAGTATGAAAGAAGATGAGGAAAGTAGTTGGGAGACAAATTGTGGAGGAATTCAAATGCTGGGCTGAGGCTTCTGTCTTTTATCCTAGAGGCACTAGGGAGTTACTGAGGTTTTGAGTGAATTGATTAGGAACAGCCATGACATGGTCAAATCTGTGCTTTAAGAATATG
Source organism: Petaurus breviceps papuanus (assembly GCF_028583685.1). NCBI lineage: Eukaryota > Metazoa > Chordata > Mammalia > Diprotodontia > Petauridae > Petaurus > Petaurus breviceps. The sequence continues at coordinate 23,924,014 of NW_027186304.1, read as the reverse complement.
AATTTGGCAACTGTAAAGGATTAATTGTACAGGTGATGAGGGCTTGAATTAGGACAGAAGCTATGTGAATAAAGAGAAGCGATCACAGCATCATAGATTTAATGTTACATAGACCTTAAGGTCATCTAGCTGGCCACCTTTTCTTCCCCCTCCCACCCCCCCATTTTAGAGGTGAGGAAACGAGGCCCATATTAGTTAACTGACATATGTAGGGTCATACACACTTTGTAACAAGATTGAATATGGGGGCTGAAGAAAAGTGAAAGAACCAAGGATGACTCCAAGGTTTTGAAAATGAGTGACTGAAAGGATAGTATAGCTATCAACAGAAATAGGGAAATTTAAAGGATTTAGAGAATTTTAATCAGTTCTGTTTTGGATATGTTGATTTTAAGTGTCCGTGGGTCTTCAAGTTAGAGATGTTAGGTTGTTGGTAATGAGATTAGAATTCAAAAAAGAGATTCACGCCAGTATAGATTCTGATAATCATCTTTGTATGGATGGTTATAACTAAATCCATGAGAGCTGTTGAGAGATCATCAAAGAAGAGAGCCCAGAAGAGCATCTTGGGGCATGGTTGGCCAGGAAGGAGAGAAGAGATAGAAAACACATTTAAGTAAAGGAGGTTTAGAGTAATACTGATGATTGTATCATATCATCTGCAAGAAGAGATAAACTAATTCCTTCTACTTTTTCTTCTCTTGTTGCTATTGCTATGATTTCCAGTATAATATTGGTGAAAGTGGGCACCCTTCTTTCACAGCCTGATTTTTACTGAGAAGGCTTCTAGATTAACCTCATTATAAATATTACTTGTTCATTGGTTTTAGGTAAATGCTTCTTATCCATTTATGCCTATACTTTCAAGTGTTTTTAATAGAAATGAGTATTGTATTTTATCAAATGCTTTTTCTGCATCTCTTGATGTTATCATGAGTTTTGTTACTTTTATTGTTGATACAATCAATTATGTTAATAGTTTTCCTTATGTTAAACCATCCCTATCTTCCTGGTATGAATCCCATTTGGTCATAATGTATAAAATCTTTGTAATATATTTATTGAGGATTTTTGCATCCATATTAATAAAATTGGCAGATGATTCTTCCTCTTTTTACTTTTCCTGGTTTAGGTATCAATATAATATGTTTTCTTTTTTTGCAATTTGCAATTTTCTGTCAGAAATTTTTTTAATTTTTGAAGTTTATTCCACCCAAAAAGTTGTTTACCTCTAACAGGCTAGAGAGGCAGCATGCCATACTGGATAAAGAACTCACTTAAGAATCAGCAAAGCATTAAGTCCCACCCTTAGACACAAACACAAAGTCACTTAATCTTTCAGTGCTTCCAGCAGTCTTTTAAGATTACACAGAGCAGGGGGCTATTATCTTCATTAATAGTGGGAGTTTTCTCATCAGGACTGACATCAGTGATGTCAAATAAGAATCCCTGTTGTCCTTACATCAACTTAGTTCTAAAATGTAATGTTACCTATGTTTTACTGTATTGCTAACTATTTCCCAATTACATTTTAATCTGGTTCAGGCTGTACTAAGTAGAGTGGTGACAACCTCTGGTCTGTAACGGTGAAATCCCAGGTGCAGTCTAGGGAAAAAAACCATAAAAACAAAGAAAATTTTCCTGAAATGGACATGCTTGGTGGTTAAACTCTTGGAACTGCCAAGAATATTTTAAATAATTTGAATTTGAGCAGTGTCTTCATTTCAAATATGATATCTCTGATAATGGCATGTAATAGGTCACATTTACATCCCTACAGTCACCCTACAATTGTAGAAGAGGAAGAAACAGGCTCAAAGAAGTGTTCTCTTGACTACCTTCAGTTCTTTATCATGTACTGTGCTGCCTACCTGCCCCCTCACGTACACTAGATCCAAGTGAATGGAAGTGTTCTCTGCCATCCCAAAAGAAAAAAACCTTAACTGTTATCTGACCAAAAAAAGTATTTAAAAACTTGGGGGTCATGGGGGATATGAACCTGCAGCCTCAAGGCCACATGTACACAGCCTTTTGACTGAATCCAAACTTTACAGAACAAATCCCCTTAATGAAAGGATTTGTTCTGTAAAACTTGGACTCAGTCAAAAGGACCTAGAAGGCCACATGTGGCCTTGAGGCTGCAGGTTCCTCGCCCCTGGTTTATGTAGTATATAAAAATCGCATGTTTAACAACGTAAAATAATTTTAAATCTTTTATATTTTGTTCATAGGAAGATTTGACACCTAAGGATATTGAAGAGATAATTGATGAGCTGAAAGCTGGCAATGTTCCAAAACCTGGACCAAGGTATGTTTGTATTTATATAACACAAATTTAAATGTTTACATGTCTTTAAAGGAGACATCTGTTCTTTCAGTTTAGAAGTGTTGGAAGTGACTTCAGAGGTCATTTAGTCCAACTTTGTCCCTAAAGCAGGAATCCTTACTACAGTTAACATCCCTATCAGATTAAACCTCTCCTTGAAAACAGTGATAGGAAATTATCTCATACATTAAACCCATATAAAGTTATTTTGATCCAAAATATGCTTATTATCTTCTGCCACTAGAAGCAACACAAAATATCTAACTTGCTTCTTTCTACATGGAAGCACTCCAAACATCTGTCATGTTTCCCCTAAAGTCTTCTAATTTTTTCTTTGCTGGGCTAAGCACCTCTAGATTTTTTTCCTCACGTACCACAATTACCACACCTTCTAGCGGTAGTACTTCCTCACCACTCTTTTATGGGTGTTTAGAATATGACACACTCCAAATATGGCCTCAGATCCATAACTTACTAAATTCTTCATTGTTCTGCATAACTATTATTATGTTCCTTGAGCTGAATATACTAATCCTTCTATGAACTTTAGGTTACTTTTTTACTTTATCAGCTACTTCAAACTTAGCTCTGCTGAATTTGAGATCTACTAGAATTCTCATTTTTTTTCCCCTTGTGGAAGTGCCATTAAGTAAATAAATCTTCCATTTTATACTACTACTACTACCATCACTACTATCAAGTTTCTGTGCATTAAAGCCATTTTCCTAGATCTTTTTTACTTCAGATTCTGCTAATGTTTTTATCCCACCTTTGTCTCATCATTTTTAATGAGGGTTTTTTCCTTGTCTTTAAAAATGGTGAATGATAAGCTAAGGCATACCAATTACATAGTTCTGTGGCATTCCACAAGAAAATCTTCCTTTGGGTTGACAGCAGTTCATTCATCAATGTTCTTCAAGTTTTGTTGCTCAAAGAACTATCTATAAATCCACCAAGTTATATAGTCTAGATTTATCTTACCCAAGGGACCACCAAATGCCTTGCTAAAAATCAAGATATGTATATCCTGTGTCTGTCAGGTCTGATAGCACCACCAAAAAAAGGGCACAGTTCCATGTGACATGTTCTTAGGAAAAAAGAAGTGTTTCATAGGAACCAATATGCATTCATTAATTGCTCACAACATTTTTTTAATATCAGTTTTAATTTTTATTTAATATTGTAAAATAAATTTTCAACATTCATTTTTACAAAATTTTCAGTTGCAGATTTTTCTCCTTCCTTCCCCTTCCCAAAATGGTAAACAGTTTGACATAGGTTATATATGTGCAATCATGTAAAGTGTATTTCCATATTAGTCATGTTGTGAATGAAGATCAAAAGGAAAAAAATAGCTAAAATTGTATGTATGCACTTTGATCTGCCTTCAGACTCCATTCTTTCATTCATAGTTGATCATCATAGAGTTGCTGTTACTGTCATACAGTGTTTTCCTGGTTCTGCTCATTTTACTTTGTATCAGTTCATTTTGTATCATTTTACTTTGTATCAGTCTTTCCAGGTTTTTCTGAAATCCACCTGCTCCTCAGTTTTTAAATTTTTAATTGGCTTTTTTTTTTTTTAAGCAATCGTGGTTAAGTAACTTGCTCAAGATTACACGGCCAGTTATTTCTGGGTGTGGTGCTGAGTATCTGAGCCCGGGATTCGATCTCCAGGTCATCTGGACACTGGAGCCAGTGTTCTTACTCACTGAGCCACCTGGCCGCCCCTAAGCAATTGGGGTTAAGGTAACTTGCTCAAGGTTACACAGCCAGGTGTTTCTGGGTGTGGTGCTGAGTATCTGAGCCCGGGATTCGATCTCCAAGTCATCCTGACACTGGAGCCGGTGTTCTTACTCACTGTGCTACCTGGCCGCCCTTTAATTGGCTTTTTAATGCCAAGGGTCTGCATCATTTGTACTAGTCTGTATACTCTTGGACTTGTCTTTTTTATTTGAAAACTGAGACACTATTTACCTGTCTCTATGGTCTTTTGGCACTTTTCCTCTTCTTGATTCCCCAAAGTTAAATCTTTCCATAGGATCACATCTAAATTCAATACTTTGTGATGTTATTTACCAGAATCTGGAGACTTGGTAGTGTGCTGTCATTACTACTACTTCACCCTTGTTGGGTTTTATTTCCTTTCCTTTTTTTGTTTTTGAATTTTAGAACCATTCTCCTTGATGCAAAGTTACTGAGTATGATTCCCTTTTCATCTATTAATGTTATATACTAATTGGCTCAAACTGTGGGCCTGACCCATTTTTCCTTTTCTTATTATTATGAACAGGAAAAATAAGTCTCAGCTTCTTCTAGACTATTTAGCTTTTATGATAATGCTCTGATAATTATGTCCTGCATTTGTATTTATCTTTGATGATAAGTGTGATTTCTTTCATTTTTTTTGTAGATGTCATTTTAAAACATCATTTCAGATATCTCCCTGTTTAGGCATATTCGTGTCTTTAATTGTTCCCCTCTTTTGAATAATAATTCTTGAGATTTTTTTTTTTCATTTTGTTGTGATCTCTCTATGCTCCCTTTCACTATAATAAACTGCTATGGAAATCTTCAGCTGCCATATTATACCATCATATTTTCATTATTCCATAACCCTAAAAATAAGGGACTAAAGTACAATAATTCAGTATCTTCTTCCTTTTTTTTTTTTATCTCTGCCAACCTTTGTGTTAATTGCATTTGTATACAGTGCCCTTGGAGACTAGATTGAGGTCAAAAAGTGGTACCTTAGATCTTGTCGACTAGGAATGGATCTGAGCCTCTGACTTAAAATGGAGACTTTACAAAAGAATTTGTTAACCATGCCTTCTTGCATTCTATTTGGGAGACCCCATCCATTATTTATAAGGTAGAGATTGTTTCATTTAGCATATTGTTTGGTGACATAGCTCCCACTAATGAACTCTGTTTTTGAAGTTTAATGGAACATATTAAGAATAATCTCAGCATGTCTAAATTTTTTTAAACCTTATAAAATTGGGGCATCTTTTCAATTCCTTTTAAAAGTTTTAGAAGTTAAACTTCACAGTTACAATGACCAAGTTTTTTCTCTAAGAGATGATAAAATTCACCTCTCTTTCTAATCCTTTGCAGAGGTGTGGGAGACTTAAATGCTATGTTGTTATGTTGCTTAATTTTGAACTGCTTGGGTTTTTTTTTTTCTTTACAAGGTGTAAGGGTTGGAATTTGGAAATGAAGATAATATACAAACAAGAGAATAGTAAAATTAAAGTTTTTTGCTGTCTATTTTTAGTCATTTCTGAATTCCTTATAGTACATCCCATTTAGTGATTGACAATACTGCAAAGTCCCTTTTCAATTATTTATTGATTATGGTAATGACATGAAGAGAAATGAAATCCAGGTACAAAAATCTCCAACCTTCAATTTCTCTCAAATCTTTTATCAGTACTAAATAACAAGATTCAGTAGCTTTGGTTAACACCCAACTTTTCTTTGTCTGCATTACTTCTGGAATTTTTTTTTAAGTTTTTGGTAATCAAGAAATAAGTAAATACAAATGAAGTTTGGTGAAAATGCGTTCTTTTAGTCCAAGACCACCTCTGAATTGACCAACATTCACAAATGTTTGGAGTTTCTATTGTCGATGGAAGTGTTTCAGAAAGCAAAAAGCACTCATTGCCTCTCATGTTAGAAGTGGTGGGTTCAGATCTTGCCTCTGATGTTTGCTACATAATAGGATCTTGGACAATTCCTGGGCTTCAGTTCCCTTATCTATAAAATGAGAGGGTTGGATTAGATGACCTAAAAGATCTCTTCTTTCTCTAAATGTATGATCTTTTGATTTAGTGTTTATTAATAAATTAATAAACTCACAATAGAAATAGAAAAGCATGACTTCCATTTTGATTTAGGTACCTTTAAATCATATATTTGAGCCCCTGTTATGTGAAGAATACTAAAGTTAATTCTGAGATTTGTCATATTTTATACTGAGTGGTGTTCTAAAACATCAAAGTGCTCACTGTGGTTAGCTTTTATAAGATTATTAGATAATAGATTAGGGAGTAGATTTTTTAAATCCCATTTAAATTTTTCCTCATTGAATCTAATGAAGTTATATGGCTTGACAATCTTGTTTTATAAGGCAAGAAAAGGGGAATTACAGAAAAGAACTAAGACCCTATCACATCACCTTTTTATATTAAAAATAAAATTAGTGCTACTACAGTAGTATTAAAGGATTGGCAATTAGGGGATTTGGATGTGAAATGCTATTTTTTATAATTTTCTGGTCCTCCAAAGGCCAAGTTTGAGAGTTTGGATGTGTTAAAGTATCAGTGGGGGATCAAATTCCTTTGCTTTTGGAATTGTAAAGAAAATAGATGGCATTTTAATCATGTACATTAGGGAAATAATCAATTTCATACAGCATTTAATGTGGGAAAATCCTAGCATGAACTGAAGAAATTATGTTTATTATCCACTTGGAACTTCAGTTATTTTCTGCTGTATTGAGATTCTGCATTGAGATTCAGATCCTTGGTTTAGACATTTTCATCTTTTCTGTTAACAAATATGTTGCACTAAAGAACTGATAAAATCCGTATCTGAAAAGGTCACTATTTGTCTAAGTGGAATAGAGGTATAAAATCAACTAACAGGAAGTACTTTAGAAAACCAAAACACTAAAATTAGATACCAGTGTTGCCTTCCCCTGTGAAAGTATCATTAAGAGAGCTAGTTTATAAAAAGCGGAAAGCTGCACAGATAGTGACAGTGTATGATTTAGTAAACCTAGGAGTGAGGGAAGAAAAGGAGGAGAGGAGGGAGGAAAGTTAGAAATGGGTTAGGAACGACGGAATGAGCCAGTATCCATGAACATTTTCTGAGTGAAGGCAGGATAAATTATCAGTCAGAAAATAGCTGGGATCTGTTAATGGATATGATACAGTGTTGAGATTGGGAAGATGATTTTAGGAGCAAAAAGCTGAAGATAGAGTAAGACAGGTTGTTACCTCTACTGCAACAGTGTTTCTATACATAGATCTTTATCAAAATATTAAGCTCTTTGAGAGCAGGAATTGTTCTATTCTTTGTATCCTCTCAGGGCCTAGCCCTTGTAGGTGATACATCAGATAATTTTGTATTGATCACTTTAGAACCTGCAGTTTTTCGTTTTCACTTGTGTGCTAGTCACCTTGCTTGCTCCAGTAGCTGTACTGTTGATCCAAAGGATATTTTTAGATAATCCTAACACCAACACATCCTCTTATCAAAAAGTGCCAATTACAAGTATGCTTTGCCTTTGCTCCTCATGACCCAGAGGCATTATTTTGAAGCAACCCAGAAAATATTCTCAAAGCCACAAAGAACCCAGTACTTCTGTTTCCAAATATAGCCATTTTAAAGAGAATTATATGCAATGCTGTCTAGGCAGACAGGCTAAACCAACAGGCCTCAAACCAGTCAGTGAATTAGGGCAATGTCTACCCCATATGTGGAGACTTTCTCAGCAGAATGGGCAGATGAAAACAATTTGTTCCAACAGCCATGAAGAAGGCAGTTGAAAGCAGGTGCTGTGGATCACGTACAGCCTGGTCAGACACTGAAGATGCCAAGTTATCCACCACATCCTGGTCAGTGGCCAGTCCTGACTTTTGCCTTGCCAGTTAACTTCCATGACTGGAAGAGAGAGAGTGAGGCTGATGACTGTGCAACTCTGCCTCACTTAAATCCAATTCTTGTGTAAATCAAGATAATGACCTTGTGAGGCCTTTGGTCTTCTTCAAATACAAAGGATGAACAACATACAGAAATATAATTCCTTTTGTTTGTTGTAACAGATCTCAATTAAAAAAAAATCCAAAATAAAAGTCCTAATTTCATAGATTTAGAATTGAAAGGGACTTAAAAGTGAACAGGTACAACCCCTAATTTTACAGATGAGTTAACCTAAGGCACAATGAAGTTAAATTTTTTGCTCAAGGTCAGATGACTAGTTAAGAGCATACATGGTGTTCTGTCTAGTTTTTGAAAACTCAGTTTTCAAAAAATGGCTTTTGGTTTATTCCATGCCACTGTTGTTCATTTGCTTGAATAATAATTTGTTTTTTGTTCCAATCTGTTTTTGTCATCTTTTCCTTGTAGAATTGTGGTAAATTTTCATGCATCTATTACTATATCTTTCAGGAGTAAAAAAGGAATGAATGACAGTTATTTAAATCAAGCCAGTTACAGGTTGAAAGATGATACAACCTTTAAGAATTTAATCCGTTATTTCACTTTGAAATGACTGAACAATAAAGATTTGTTATTTCATTTCTTGGGTTTTGAACTTGAAAAAAGACTATTCCCCACCTACCTTTCTGTTTAATAGTTTAGCTGAGACTGTTTAAATTCTTTAGGGATATTAGTAAAATGTCTTGAATGTTTTTTTTTTTTCCCCTTTAAGGAGTGGACGTTTCTCTTGTGAGCCAGCTGGTGGTCTTACATCTTTGACTGAGCCACCCAAAGGACCTGGTTTTGGTGTGCAGTCAGGCCTCTAAGTAATTTGTATGACTTTGTCTTTTAAAAACCCCAAACAGACCTGTTAAAATATTTCTCCGTACATTTAAAATAAATTAAAACTAATCTCCCCATCTATGCAAATGTTTAATATTGTATATTCTGTTTTGTGTTTATCCTGGTGGTGATATAGCCTTTACAGTTGTAAATACCATGTAAAACTACAAAATATTCTCTTAAAACCTTTTGTGTGCAATAGCTGACAAGGCATTATTAAAACTTTTTTCCAACTATATCCATTTCAGCAACATATTCCATTTACATCTGATGTGAAAAAGCATCTTATGACACTTAGTAAATACGGTTTTATCACATTTCAGTTTTTTAATTGTATTTTAATATTCTATTGCTATTACAATAATTTCAATTAATTGCATTTACATAAATGTTCTCTAAATCTTACTTATGTCAGCATTTCTTCAAAACAAATAATAAGGTTATAACAACAACAACAACAATACTAATGATGGTAACTAACATTTATATAGAACTTAGGCACTGTCCCAAAGATGTTTATGTTCACACCAATATATTATCATATATTCCAAATGGCTAATTTACTCCAGGTAAGCTTTAGGTGGTGGGATAAGGAAATTATCTTGTTTTCAGAACCATCATTTTAAAAAAAAAAAGCTTCCATCAACGTATAGACACACTAATGTTGTCTTTGCCTATTTTGACGCAGAAAGATTACTAATACTCGTCAGATATTCTTTTTAGATGTATAGATAGCCACACAAAATGTATTTTGTATTCAAATTTTAAAACCCAAAAAATTATAATAATTTTGCAGAGTTGAAAAGGTTAACAGCTTTTACCTTTGCATACAAATATCTATTACATTTATTTATGGGTTCCTCAAAATTCTTTGTCTTTATAGACCAACTGAATTTTTTGCTAGCACACCTTAAGAGCCCAAAACCACAACTATGTTCTCTTAACCCATTCCTGAATGAAGTTTAAAAATATTATTTTAGAAATATTCTGTTCTCTTCTGAAGCCTTCTATGATAACCTTTTTACCTTATTGACAAAATTTTGATACATAAAGGCATAATATAAAGGTATGGTTGGACCTTTTTTTTTTTAAAGTAATGTTAATTTAATGCCTAATATACAGAAATAGTAAATATTAATTTTTAAATAAGAAAAATAAAAGAGCTGTAGCAGGGACATTGAAACATAAAGTGATCTAAAGCCCATTAGGCATCATTCTCTATATATGTGTTAAGGGAATAGAATGGAAGACAGTATTTCAGGTAAATGTCACAATGCCTTAGTGCTCTAAAGATCTATAATTTGTCTTCCACCAATGCAGATTGCAAATAACCCTTATATAATTTAGTAGATGATCTTTTAGAGTTACCGTACAGTCAGTTTGTCTTTGAGCCTTCCTGAATTAAGCTAGACTGGTCTACATACATACAGACTCCCATGAGGCTCAAAAAACTCAAGAGTTTTTCTAGTTTGGTAGGACCTACTTGAGTTTATTCTTTGCTTACATAACCTTCAGAAACCTAGGGTGTAAACTACATCATAAGGCATCATAGGATTTTAGTTGAGAAAACATGCTAAAGATGTTAATATATATGATAATTTTGCTTCAGATTAAAGTTTCAGATAGCTTAGACCTGCTTACAGTGTGTTCAGAGTACAATCTGTGCTTCATACCTACAAAAATTACCAATTTGCAAATTTTATCACAGCATACATATGATTAACACCTGAATTTTGCAATTTTATATTGCTAAAGCCAGGAAACCAATTTCAAGGGTTTCTTTTATTTATTTTGTATATACTTATATAAAATGTAAGCTGCTTTGCAGGCAACAAGTCTTTGTATTCCCAGTGCCCTGAAGTGTAGTGCCTGCCATACAGGGGCCACTAAATAAATGCTTGTTGAGACAAACTATCTAGTATTAGTAAATTCAATTAATAATCTATATTGTTTTTCAAAATAACATGAAATCTTTGTAAGAAATCACATTTCTGAATTGCTCAGTTAGTAATGAAAACTGTTCCCCAGTGAGGTCATGGCAAATTAGTCTAGGTAAGAAAGATGCTGTGAAACCGGTAGGGAGTCATCATATACTTCCTGCCCTTAAATCTTTTGCTTGTTTTAGTGGGAGAGTTAAAGAGCAATTTACTGCTTGTTTAGCAGCAATCTGATTAGCCCTTTGAAGAGTTCAGCTTTTTTTTCTTGTATCTATTAGTACCTTTTAGTACTTGTCATGGTCGGTGACCATTATGAGGATAAGAACCAAAAAAAGCATCTTGGTCAAAAAGAATTTTATTGTATGAATATAACAAAAGCCAGAAAGTTTTCAACTCTACACAACTGTGTGAAATTTCTTGCAACTAAATTAACTATTTCAAGGATGCAAAAATATTTGCTCCGTGGAATTCTTCCTTATAGTAGTACATATTTCAACTATGTAGTTAAATCCATTTAATAATAAACTGCTAATATTGTACTTTAAGGTTTGCCGATCACCTAGCATTCTAAAGAAGCCGGTGTTATTACCCTCATTTTACAGTTGAAGGAACTGAGATTTAGAGAGGTTAACATGACTCCTGTATTCCATAATCATCCAGAACTAAGTGTCAGAGGCAGGATTCGAATTCTGGTCCATCTGATTTTCAGACTTCACATACTGCTTCTCACTCACACACACTGGCTGGTTAATCCTGGGCAAGTTACTTAACCTTTCAGTGCTCTAGGCAGAGGTATCACCCCTTGTTTCTTATACCAATTAAATCACAGATCCAATTTCCTTCTTGTATTTATAAGTGATTGTTTTTAATGGCATTTAAACCAAAAGAAAAGGGCACAAACTCACTCAAACTACACAAAAGTACATAGTATGATAGAAGCCTTAAATTCAATGAGTTCTGCATTCAGAGTAACTATAGGTTCAATAAGATGTCTTGAAAATTCAGAATTAAATGATAAAAACCTGAAGTAGAGCAGGGATTTGGTGTATTAGGTTTTTAATGACCCCACATATTTTTGGTACATAATGAATTTTTTAAAAATGTCTTACTCCTGAAGAAGTTTCTACCAAAGAAAGGCACTGCTGTCTGTCAGCAGCTACTTCAGTGTACAAATGGGGAATAAAAGCTTTTTTTTATGAGGCTTATTACCAGAAGACATACTTCTATCGACTATCTTAGAAAAACTGTCTTCCAGGGCCTACCACAATGCTCTTCAAAGATCACATACTTAAATGTTTTGTTGAATTTGACTATCATCCAGGTCTGGCTTTAATTTCTGTTTTTTCAATTTCAATTACTAAATTGAGTGGTTTGTAATCCGTTTCACAATTAAGAATAAAACGAGTTCACACTAAATGGTGAGTCTCCATTGCTTCCATTTACTAAGGTCATGATTAGCTTAATGCAAACCTCCACTGATCGGCATTAATTTCAATATTTCTTAAATACTGTTTTTGTGCAAGTTCTACATTGGATCCATTTAATCAGGTATCTATCATATAATGCCTAGGGCATTCTCTTTAAAACACATCTTGTGTGGATGGATGTTTAGTCAAGATCTAGGCCACCTACAACTTCCTAGCTTGTGTGACCCTTAGGCAAGTTTACTTCTGAGCCTCGGTGTATTCAAATCTAAAATAGAACTAACAGTACCTACTTTACAGGGATATTGTATCAAATGAGAATATATGTAGAGCTTTGTAAACCTTAAAGCACTACATATGAACTTAAGCTATTTTGACATTTAAAGATAGCATAAAATCCAAATATTCTTCAACTTCATTTTTCATCCCAATGTGTCTACCTTTTTTCTAAACCGAAATTATGAACAGGTAAATTGATTTTTTTAAGTTGATAAGGCTACTCTGAATGTATGCACACACAAACATCTATTTCAACACAGTAAACCAGCAGCAAAGAGATGGAAGCTTCAGGCTGTCAAGATGTACAACCTGATTTTCTACTTTTGGTTTTCACACACTGGCAATTTTACAGCTCAACTAAAAAAAATACCATTAAATTCTGTAAAGTGTACTACGTGGAAATAATTATGATCACAATAATAACTGAAAATTATAAACAAATCTACGTAGAATGGTCTCCCTTTGATCTTGATTTTTAATCCCATTCATCAAGCATTTATTATGCACCTACTAGCTGTGCTAGACCAACTTCTGCCTCCTTAAGATATTTACATTAAGACATAAACAAACAGAACTGCAGTCCCTGCCCTTAAGGAATTTACAGCCTATTGACGGGATGAAGCCGGTACACTCAACAGTAAATAACAAAGCTGGTGGTACGTCAACTGCATTGGGCAGTTGGAATTGTACCGGGTTATTATCAGGGGAGCCTCTGTCCTCGAGGACACATGTGGCCTTCTGGGTCCTCAGGTGCGGCCTTTGAGTTAATTTAAACTTCACCGAACAAATCCCCCTAAAAGGATTTGTTCTGTAAAACTTGGACTCAGGCCGAGGGTTCCCCACCCTTGGGCCACTAGATCATTAAAGCTTATCCTCCAAACTGCTTTGACGATGCTTAGGGAAATGCTAGAAAATTTTTAAATGGATTTCTTTTGATCTTTGTGCTCCTTTATATTTAAAGCTCCATGCCACACATCCTGCAGTTTGGACTGGCATAAGACAGACATGGGAAAACGAGAAAATAATTCTGCAAACCAATACTTTCTACATCAACTATATTAGTAACGAATCTCCTATCTACACAAATCCTCACCTCATCATGTTCACTGGGAACACAAAGCATAAATTGGGGTCCGTGCCCTTAGGTGTTTTATTCTTAACGTGAAAAGGAAAAAACAGCTGCCAGGTTGGCAGACGCCAAGTGCCACAAGCGGCCAGACTAAGCGCTCACTGGCGGGCAAGTGGGGTGGAGGCCTTCCCATCGGAGGAAACGCTTTAAACCAACGCATCGATCTACTGGCCTGGCTAGGGTACATTTTCCCCGACGCGTTTAACCGCCAGGGGCCAATCTGAGGGTGGCGCTTAGCTCGCTTCTACAGGACCCAAAGGGTGCACTCAGAAAAGGCCCGTTTACACCCTCCATCCCCAATCAGAAAAGCGAGGTGACGAGCCGTCCGAATCGTTCTAACTCCACCCGCTCCTAGAGGATGGGGTTCCTGGTCTCCCCTCTCTCCGCCTCTCATTGGCCCAGGCATGGCGCAGGCGCATTAGCGCGTTACAACCACAGCAGGCCCGACCGTTCCCATTCTTTGGGAGCTAGCTCTGCCTCCTCCGCCCTTCGGCACTAGCCCGGGCCAATTCGTTTGGCTGTAAAGCCCAGCGCAGGCGCACTGCCGGGTGTGGAAATACTCACTGCGCAATCGGCCCCCACCTCACCCCTCCCACCCTAGTCTGAAGCCAGCACACCCGAGGCCGAGCATTGAGCAGTCAGAAAGCCCGCATCTTCCCCAGTCACTTAGCAATTTTACCCGAATTTAGGGCACGCAACAACACCCCCACTACAAATACAACATACACATATACCCCATAAAGAAGCTCGCCGCCGCTGCCGCTTCCAGAAGTTTCCAGTTGCAGCCGCAGCCACGGTCGCCACGAAAAGCTAGAATGGAGGCCGTTGTGGCGCCGCAGCGTCAGCGGCGCCTGCGCTGCAACCTCCCTCCCTTTGATCGCCCCCTCCCACCTTGAGTCGAATGACAGGGGGAGGCTGGAGGGAGAGAGGGAGGGGGTGAGGAAAGGCGGGGGTTACCCTGGGGTGGACGGGGGAGGCACCACTTGCTTCCCCAGCGAGCAGCATAAGCATAAAGGGAAGGGTTAAAGTGCCCACCCCCGGCTGGGGTTCTACACTTGGTATATCCCAGCTCCCTCCCCTCCCCACGTCCCCCCCACCGAAGTGTTCGTTTCTCGTTATCCGTACAGATGAAGGGGAAGGGGATAAGAGGGTAGTGGAGGGGGGGGCAACTAGGAGGCGGGGTTGTCACGCCGCGTGTCCCGTGCCTGCTGGTGAGTCACGTGCCAGAAGCGCAGCCAATCGCGGGGCCGGGCTGATCCTGGGAGCGAGGAGGCTGTGGTGAGGGACGGGCGAAGACAGGAGATGTTTTCAAACCCGACCCCGGCAGTGGTGTTAGTGGCGGTTGTGGCGGTGACGGGGACCAGGACAGCGGCGACACTCAGCCTCTAGCTCTGGGATTAAATCCTTGGACACGGAACAAGAAGCGGGATAGGGGTGGGGAAGGGGAGGGGGGGCGTGGCGCGGACTGAGAAGCCGAGGAGGAAGGAGGAGCTCGACTGCGAGCTATTTCCCCGGCGCCCGAGAGGAGACCCCGCAATCCTGCTTCGCCGCTCGTCCCCCGCTTCTCCCGCACAAGGTAAAGGACGCGCCCCCTTTTCCTCAGCCGTCTTTCCCAGCCACGGCCATGGGTCCATCCCAGCCCTGGGCTGAGCGCGCTCTCCCCAGTGCGGGGCTGCGGCCGAACTGAGGCGGTGGCGGGCAGGGCAGTGACAGGCAGACCGTTAACAGCCCTCTTGCTCCCGACTACACCCGGGCTCGCCTCGCCTGGTTCTCCCTTTCCCTCCCGCCGATCGTTTCCCGACGCCCTCTCCACGCCTCGGGCAGCGAAGGGCTGAGCCGCCTGCCGGCGTGTGCAGCCGCCCGAGCACCGGTGGCTGTCACTGTGCCGGCGCGAGGGGTGGGGGGCGGTGCTGGGAGGGTCCTGGACGGTGGGTGGGGAAGTGGACGGGGCAGGGGGCGGGGGGAGAGGGCCCGCGGGGTGGTGGCTGCTAGGCTGGGAGGGATTTCCTCCCCGCTACCCGGTCCTCCCGTCTCGGGAGGTTTCCCGGTGCGGCTGCCTTCCGTAACATGGCGGGGGCTGGGGAGGGAGGGAGCGCGCGTGCCCGCGCGCGCCTCCGCGTGCCAAGGCGTGAAGGGAGGTGCCCGGGCGCGCGCGCGCGCTCCCGCCGGTGTTAGTAGACAGCTGGGCGAGGGGCGGGGGACGGGGGGCGGGGGCAGTGGAGGCATCAGCTTGTCAGTTCCCCTGCTGTAGCTTCCGAAATGAGGGGAGCTGTGCGGGAAGCCGGTGAATGAGGAAGGAAAGGGCCCCCTTGTTTTTGAGTGCCGGATACGTGTGTGGGGCCTTCTCGGTCGCTTTCCTTTTGTCCATTTGCGCGGTGATCTTCACACTGGCCGCCTGTCGCGCCCTCAGATTTCATTTTGAGGGAGAATGTTGCGTGACTCGTCCTGGAGGATCCCAAAGCGTTTTGTGCCAGCCGTACCGACAAGCGCCCAAAGCGCCGCTGACAGCTGCTTTAGTAACTGCACTGCACAACTGTCCAAGACGGAAGTTGTGTGTTACAGCCCGACGAAATCATGCTTAAGCTGTACAACTGGAACTGTAATTGGGCCAAGATATGGTTAAATTGAGAACTCCGCTGGAATGTACCTGAGCCTTTTTAGTGCTTAGAGGAGCTCGGGGATTTTCTGGCTCATTGCTCCGTGTAAGAGGTGCAGTTTTCTGTGTATTTTCAGTTTTAAATACTCTATTTTTTTTTAAAATGGAGGAAGAGGGAAATCCGGGAAATAATTTTAATAAGTTGTGAACTGTGTTGACAACAAATATTTGGATGCATTTTTAAGTATATAGGTCAGTGCAGGAGATCTTCCAGTTTCTTGAATCATCATGCAAAGGCTTTCCTAGAGATTAGCTCAGCACTGGCAGAACATAGGCTTTCTTGGCGCCAACTAGCTTAAAAAACAAAATGATAGGGAAGAGGGTGTAGTAGTTCTATTCCTAAGTGGTGGTGCTGGTGTTTTCATGATCATTTAGAGTATTTTAGATATTACCTGGAGGTTTTTTTTTAATGATTCTGTACAAATAAAGACCTTTAACAGGTGGCACAAGAACTAATTGGACTTTTATTAAAGTCTGAACGAACAATTACTATTTAAAGGCTTATCTGGAGAACAGATCAGATGATGTAAATATGGCATTAAGAAGAACATATGGTCTTCCTAGAAGAGAAATTAGAACAAGAAGTGACATACCTTTAAAACGCTATTTAACCTTCTTAGATTGTCTTTTGGGTGGGCTTGATAGAAGCAGCAAAGATGTTGGAGAGGGATAAGTATTGTGGGAAGTAAGAAAAAAATAGTTTATAGAACTGTATAAAACTATCTGGGGGAATGAGGTAAAGGAGTAAAGAATAAGAAATTCACGTGGGGCTACCTCTCTGATATTAAGTTAATAGCATCAGAAGAGAAAAGCTTATATTTGATTTGGAAGTCAGTGTAAGAATTTTAAGGGATTTTGATCTCTATAACAAAGATGATCCCACTGTTTTCTTTTTCTAAAAATATTACTGAAAAAGTTACGATTCTGTTGTCCCTCTAAAGCAGGTTTGATAAGTGGTAACTTGGTGGAAGCATTTGGAGAACATTTTATTTTCAGGGCATTTTTTAAATCTAAAGGATAGGAAGAAAGATAATTATGGAAAAGAGGCTCTTAAAAAAAGTCATGCCTTTTGTGTTTATATTATATGACAGTCATTTCTGAAATTCTTAAAAGCCCCCCACCCTTGAACTCTTTTTCATAATAAAGAAAAAAAAATAGCAAAAACACCAGCTACCTGCATTTCTTAGTCTGTGGGTTTGCAACCCACAGTCTAAAAAGTGCTGAAGGGATCTCAAGTGGAAAAAACTTAAGAAACCCTGTATAGGGCCGGCTAGATGTGGCAGGGAATAGAGTACCAGCCCTGGAATCAGGAGGACCTGAGTTCAATTCCAGCCTCAGACACTTAATACTTACTAGCCGTGTGGCCTTGGTTGAGTCACTTAACCCCAATTGCCCTGCCTTTCCCCCCTCCAAAAAATAAAAAAGAAAAGAAAAGAAACCCTGTATAACATTCTACCCTAGTAGTGCCCAGCCTTTTTGCCCTGAGAAGGTAGGTGTGTTTCATTATCTGTTCTTTGAGATTTTAATTAGTTTTTCACTAACTCAGTTTAGCTTCCTGTTAGTTATCTTTCCATTTACATTGTTGTAGTCATTGTGTATATTGTTCTTTTAGTTCCCTACTCATTTCATTTTTAATCAGCATATACAATTTTTTTTTTACTTCATTGAGTTCATCTTTGAATACTTCCACTGAATGCACAATATTCCATCAAATTCATATTACATAAGGCATATTCTTTTTAAACTAATATATAGGAATTTTAAAAATTATTCTTGTCTTTTGAGTTTTATTTCTGACAGGTGGACTATTTAGTTCCTTAAGCTTGACCTTTTTTGTAATAGTTTATTAGAAGCCTGCCCCTACCCCTTCTTGCTTTTGACTTTTTTGTACTTAGGCAAGTCATTTAACCTCTTTCCATCTGTTTCCTCATTTCTAAAATGAGGGGGTTAGATTATATGCTTTCAATCTTCTGAATAAGATTTTCTCTATGGAAAACTTTGGGGGTGGAAGGAAGCAGATTGATAGTCCATACCTGATTTCATTAGTGGAGGGAGTTTTCATACTATATGCTCCTGGTGTGGAAACTTCTGCCATACCATTATGCAAATTGACAAAACATTTGTAATTTATAGTCTGAATTGATTTAGGTACTTAGAATTTTAGTGATGTGTCAGTGGTCACACAGCTGGTTTGCATAAGAGGCAGGATTTGAATCCTTGTCTCCCTGACTCCAGTGCTAGTATTTTGTTCTCTGCTCCAGGCTTTCTTGTGTAAAGCTTCCCTGGCCTAGAGTGAGGTAGAACACTCTTCTTCCAGGAAAATGTGTTTGTATTTTCTACAAACTTTTATTGTTAACTGATTTGCTGTTGATTGAACATAACTTCTAATTGGTAAATTATCAACTTACAACATGGATACAATCTTAATACTTTCCTAGGTAGTTTTTATTTTTTTTAATGAGAATATGTGGAAGAGAACTGAGGTATTTTGTGGATTTCTTGGAAGTATTCTTAAAGTAAGTAAGGTGAGTAGCTTATTTAGTAGAATTTGAAAGATACTTTTGTAAAGTTGTGTTTCGGGTTTTTTGCTAGGGAAGGAGTTTAAAATATGGTACTTTGTCACTCATTTCTGAAAGCACTCAGACATGGCAAGAGTGGGATTTTACTTCTCATCTCTAGGTTCGACAGTTCATAGGGATGAGAAATATTGAGTGATTAGGTATTATGAATAGGAATAATGTTTTAATAGATGAAGGCATTGCCACTATTTGTTTTGAAATGTCCACTATGGATAGATCCATGGAAAAGCTTCTATAGCCTTCTAGGATTCTTGAATTATTTGGTTTTAAGCTGCTAGAGTCCAGGAACTGTATGTGTATTTTTTTTTTTTATTGTGTATCCTCAGTGCCTAAGTCAGCACCTTCAGTATAGTAGGTGCTTAATAAGTGTTTGATGAATTAAAGATAAATTAAGTATGAGTATAGCACAGTATTACAAATTTCTGAGATAGCAATTTTCTAGTACATCCTACTTAGGAAACAAGTTTTAAGTTGGATTTAAAATGCAGGGCTTTAAAATGGCAGGCCCTTCTCTTCTCCCCCAGCCACCACACTGCCCCAGACTGTTTTGTAAATTACCTAGTCCATTTTCTTTCAGTTATCCCTGGGGTGGTGAATGATGGAGGAAACTTTTACCAGAATTAACTGGAGAATTGGCATAACTTTTGATAAGCTAATTAGGAGATAACTGCTTGGAATCTTTCTTGACTCTTTCCCTTTCCCTTAATATTCTTTTTTTTTTATATATAAAGCAATGGGGTTGTTAAGTAACTTGCTCAAGGTTACACGGCCAGTTATTTCTGGGTGTGGTGCTGAGTATCTGAGCCCAGAATTCGATCCAGGTCATCCCGACACTGGAGCCGATGCTCTGACTCACTGAGCCACCTGGCCGCCCCTTCCCTTAATATTCTTATCCATAAGTTGACAACTCTTGTCAAATCTTCTCCAGTGTTTCTTCCTTCATGTAGCCTCTGCCTCATTTCTGGTTGGTCTCCCCAATTTGTCCTCCCATCCTGTTTCCATAAAGCCACCAAATTGATATTATCAAAACACAGGATTAACCATGAAAAAATATATAATCCCGAGCCTGGTATATAAAGCCCTTCATGATCTGGTTGCCTTCTACCTTTCTGGGATTAATTCATATTTCTGTCTTTCACAAACACCCCAGTGCGGTTAAATTTGTTCTGCTCACCTTTCTGATTACATGACATTCGATCTTCTGCCTCTGGGTCTTTCCCAAAGTGTCTCTGTGTCTGGAATGCACTGCCCCCTCAGCTCTGCTTTAGAGAATCCCTAAATTCTAAAACAGATTGGGTATCCCTTCTACGAAAAGCCTTTCCTGGTCTTGAAATTACTTTGTACCACTTTGCATATGCTTTGTATTTACTTCTCTGTGCACATTTTGTATTCTCTCAATCCTCTACTTTCCAAGTAGAATATAAACTTCTACAAAGCAGGGTATGGTTGTGGTTAGTATTTCAAAAGACCAGCCTATGAGCTACTAGATATATAGATAGATAGATAGATAGATAGATAGATAGATAGATAGATAGATAGATAGAT
>NW_027186304.1:23899865-23903581 GCF_028583685.1 Petaurus breviceps papuanus | reverse complement strand
GATAGATAGATAGATAGATAGATAGATAGATAGATAGATAGATAGATATAGATATAGATATATGAGCTACTAATAGAGCACTGGCCCTGGAGTCAGGAGGACCTGAGTTCAAATTTGATCTCAGACACTTAACCCAAAACTAGCCGTGTGACCTTGGGCAAGTCACATTACCCCAACTGCCCTACCTCCCCCTCTCCAAAGAGAAAAAAAGATTCTCATTCTCAAAGTTTATGAAAGTCTCAAAAATTACCTCTAAACACTGATATCTTTCAAAGTGAGGAGGTAAAAGAGGGAATAAACATTTATTAAGCACATACTGTGTGCTGGACACTATGCTCAGTGCTTTTACAAATATCTCATATTGCATAACAGCCTTCTGAGGTAGGTGCTGTCTTTATCTCCATTTTACAAGTTGAGCACACTGAGGCTAGCAGGTTGAGTGAGGTTAGTTGTCTAAAGCCTGTCTTCCTGATTCTGTAGGCCCAGTCGTCTACTCACTGTCTAGCTGCCTCTGAAGTAAAAGAGCTAAAGTTCATGGGATCTTAAATTTAGAGCTGTAAAAGAAACCATAGATGTCATCTAGTTCAGCCCTTCTGTTTTACAAGTAAAACAACTGAAGTTTACAGAGGCTAAAGTGATTTACAGTAGTCTGCTAGTAAATGCTGGAATTTGAACTTAGGTCCTGACTCTATATACTGTGTTCTTTTAAACTATACCAAGTTGTTTCTCTTCTCAAGTTGTGTGCTATTGAGCATCTCCTTATTTTTGATTCCTCTGTCAGAACAGATTGAAAATATTTTTGTGTGCCTCTTGACAAATCCTTTGGCATTTTGGTCAGTACTGATTCAAAGCAGTAAGGAGTTTCAAAATATTTAATGTCACATCTCTGATTGTCAATTTTTATTTTTACCAGAAGTTTGGGGAAAGCCTTTGGATATACTGCATGTAGTTTGTAAACTATTTAGTGATGTGGGGAAAGGGGACAGAAAGAGGAGGTGTATGTGAAGCTTTCTATTTAGAGAATACCTGCAGTTTTTTTTTTTTTTCAGATTTCAGAATTTTATCGCTCCTATTTGGATTCTGGTTTTGGCTGCTATTTGGCTTCTGTTTGGAAAAGAGAGAACCTGAGGTGGCTTCCTCCATTTCCTGAAAATAGCAATGGTTATTTAAGATTATCAACTGATCTGATAAAATGGAACCACAAATTAAGTACTGAGGCTAAAACTTTCCCAAGGGTAGCAGGATGGGGCATGCATACTCGTGTAACATTGATTATTTCATCTTTCTTCCAAAATGAATGTTCATACAATTTACATTCTATAAATGACTTTCTCGATGAGAATTTGAATTAGTAGGGTAGTTTGCTTTAAGAACATTCTTAAATTTAATGATTAATAGTAAGAGCTCACATTATGTGCTGTTTTTCTCTTTGGGAAGTTCTTTGCAAACAAGTCTTGTTTTACAGATGAGGAAACAGATTCAGAGAAGTTGTGACTTGCCCAAGGTCATATGGGGCTTAAATCCAGGTCTTTAACTCCAACCTTAGTGTTCTTCCTATTATAGTGTTCTCTCTCAAATAATAAAGACTGTCATTCCTTATATTTCTATATCATCTTTCTTTGTAAAACTATAAGAATTTGAGTCTTTATTAAAACCTCTCTCAGAATTATGGCTAATATATCTGTTCTAGAGAGAGGAATATTAAACTGTCTGAAGTATTTTTCACACTTGTGTAAATGAGGATAATCCATTTGTTGAAAATTTAATATGCAGTAAATATTTATAGATATATTTATAGCACCTGCAGTACTTTTCTACCAACTTGGTGAGGTAGGTAGTACAAATATTATAATCCCATTTTACAGATGAGGAAACTGAGGCACAGAGTGGTTAAATGACTTGATATTTAACTTGTGCAATACTAATAAGTATACATGCCTGGGTTAGAATCTGCTCCAATTCCAAATGCAGAGTTCTTTGCATTAAGGCAGGCAGCTTCAAGAATATTAGAGGCATAGATTCTGCTCTATAATGTTGTATCCCATTGTTCCTGTTGTGGCCCTCAGCCATGCCACCATTCTATTAAAAATTAAGTTATACTAAATAGTAGTAGGATTAAATGTTTCTAGTGGAACATTGTATCAAGGCACCTGGGGTTCAGATCCAGACATGTGCACTTAATAGTTTTATACAAGCTAAATATCAAGTCTTTTAACCATTCTATATCTATAAAATAGGGATCATAATATTTGTACTACCTCCCTCAGTGAGGTGTTAGAAACGCATTAAAATATATTTATGTATAAATGTTTATTGTCTATTTTATGTAAATGGAATGGAAATATCCTGTCTAAATAGTTAAAGCTGCTTTTCAAGTAAATGGAAGTGAGAATAATATTCTCAAGTAAAAGGCATTTTTTTGTTATTTTTAATTAAGATTATTCCAACCCATTGACATTTTTTCTTGAGGCAATCACACATAGTGATTCTTCTATCATCAGAAATTCATTATCATTGTTACATAGGTTTCTTTTTTTATAGACACTGATAAATGCTAACACCAAGTTACAGCTGAACACAACTCTTTCTGTTTGCTCTCACACATTTGAAAGTAAACAGAATTGGCTCTTAGCAAAACTGTGAACAGTCTCTGGTTTCCTCCTTTCATAGTTTCCTTGACCTTTGTCCTCCCTCCTCTGGTGGCTGTTCTACCCTTGTGAGGTGAG
The DNA here is from genome assembly GCF_028583685.1 of Petaurus breviceps papuanus. Taxonomy (NCBI): domain Eukaryota; kingdom Metazoa; phylum Chordata; class Mammalia; order Diprotodontia; family Petauridae; genus Petaurus; species Petaurus breviceps. The sequence goes on along the minus strand of NW_027186304.1, from coordinate 23,900,855 downwards.
ACCTTGGACCTTATAAAATACTGCCATGTATTTTTCATGCTGTGGTCCCGTATCTCTTCTTGCTTTTATAACCAAATTCCTAGGAAAAGCTCTACTGTGTGTTGTCTCTACTGCCTCTCCTCTGCTTTACTTCTCAACCATTTATTTGCATGCTGGTTTCTGTCCTCATCATTCAACTGACACAGTTCCCCCCAAAGCTCTCTCTTGCTGGATATTTTCTCTTCTCTGGTATTTCATGACATCATTCTCTCTTGTTCTCCTTCTGCTTGTCTTTTCCTCTCACTGTCCTTTGCTGAATCATGATACATATTTTCTGTCTCCTGTCTCTGTGCCACTCAAAGGCTGGGAGCTCTCCTCCTTTGTCTCACTACAGTCTCTCACTTGGTGACCCTATCAGCTATTTTGGATTTGATTATCATCCCTATCGAGGTTACCCAGGTTTATAACCTCAGAGTCATCTTCAGCTTCTCACTGTCATTCATCCCACATATTCAGTCAGTTGCCAAATTTTACCATGTAACACATTTCTCTGCAGCTACTTTCCCACCTCCCATTTTCCCTGGCTGGATAGGTCCCCAGAGTATGGTTACTTCTCCCGTCAGAGTTCTGAGGGTCCTTGAGAATGGAAGGGGTGGTTTTCTAATCCTACAGGTAGAATCCCTCGCCTTCTTCATTTGATTATCTGTTGATATCAATTAGCTAGCCAGACTTAACTAGTTTTTTGAAAGGGGTTTTTTATTAGGTGCTTAATAATTGCTTTATTGACTGACAGGATACCGTGTTTCCCCGATAATAAGACACTGTCTTATTAATTTTTTTGGAAAGAAAAACACCAGAGGGCTTATTTTCAGGGGAGGGCTTATGTTGTCCTGCCTCAGCTCTCCTCTGCAGCACTGCTCTCAATGGCGCCAGCAAGCAAATCACTGGGGAAGAACAGGATGATGCGCTCTCTGATTGGATGCAGCTCGGAGCGGGGCGTGTGTTTCACGG
>NW_027186304.1:23833909-23899765 GCF_028583685.1 Petaurus breviceps papuanus | reverse complement strand
GGGGAGGGCTTATTTTCGGGATAGGTCTTATTATCAGGGAAACACAGGTAGTAGAGTAAGAACCGGTGCTATAATGCATCCCCTCAAAAGTCTGTAGTACTAGCTTTCTCAAGAATATATAGAATCCCAAGGAAATTGGGTTCTAGATTAGAGCACTTGTGGTAAGGAGAGTTAAGTTACAGCTCCTGGAAGTCCTTTTGCTGGAGTAACTGAGATGTTCATGTTAGTCATGAAGTACCTTCCTGGGGGTTTCCTTTGTAGGGTCCTGGAGCTTTAGGATAGCTGTGAATTTAGTTTGTCCTCTCCCAATGCAGACACTGTCTCCAGTTGCTACTGTCCCCAGGGATGCTATCAAAATGCCAATGAAAAGTCCAAATTATCTGACCCTCCAAAATTCACAAAGTTGGGGGGGGGGAATGGTTGGAGAGACAGAGACTCAACTCCTTCCCTCCCCCCCACCAGTAATTCCTTCTCCAGGACTTGACTGGAACACTGCTCTCCCCTCTAAATTGCTAGACATGAAAATTAAATTGAGTTCTAAATTGGCTTGTTTTATAAAAAACTCACAGAACATACATTAGTGTAATGCTTTAGATTGAGTTGAGATTTTTTTCACCTGATAAACATACCAGGGTGTAGAATCTTCTTAGTTTAAGTAGGGTGGCATGATGGACTCAATGACCACCCTCCTCTTTTATAGTTTCTTCTGTCTCCACAACCTATGTCCCCTTCTTTCTACTCAAATGATTCTGCTTTAGACTATTGTAATAGTCTCCTAGTTGCTTCAGGTTCTTGCTTCAGGTTCCTTTCTTCTCCTGCCTTCCACACAATCACCAAAGTCATATTCCTAAAACTGATGTCTGACCTCTTCATTTCCTCAGCTTTGTAAACTCTAGTGGTTTACTCTAGTTCCCGGCCCAAGCTCTACTTCTTGGCTGTATTTTGGGCCCTCCTGGCTTAGAGTGCACAGCAAAGGTAACTGTTTCTCTTTGGAACAGCAACTCTGAGGGCCTTCCCCTCCTAGCTTGATTTTTTTTTCTTTTTTTCTAATTAAAGGGGCCATCCCTTCACTCACTTCTTAAAGAGACCTATTCATTTAATGGGCTGTTACCTCTCTCAGAGGGAGTGCCTGAAAAGGCCTTAGCCTAAAAGGGCCAGGGTCTCCCATTGTATCCTGAGTCATCTCCAGTCGTCCTGGTGGATATCCAGTCACTGGATCCAGATGGCTCTGGAGGAGAAAATGAGGCTGGTGACCTTGCATAGCCCTCCCTCACTCACATCAGTGTCAACCGAAAATCATGTCATCGTCTCCCTGATGTCATGGTCCTCTTCCAAAACAAAGGATAAACACAGCAACTTCTAGGATCAAATACATACTCCCCTGGTTGAGTGTTAAAGCCCAACATAACCAGGTTTTGAAGTATGTGTTACTTCCCTTCTTGTACTTTGACATCTAGGCAAATTAGTCTTCTTACTCTCCCATCTCCAGGTTTTGAACAGACTGCCCAGCATCTGGCATTCCTTTGTCACTTCTAAGTTTCTAAATCCCTAATTTCTTTCGGAGCCCAGATAAGGTGTTATCTTCCACATGAGACCTCATACCTGTCTCCCATTTGAGAGTGCCTCTTTCATTTTTTAAATTTTATATATTTGTTTATTTATCTACATATTGCTTCCCCCTGTGTAATAATATAAGTTCTTTGAGGTCAGGGACTGTTTTATTTTTAATGTATCTATACACAGTGCCTGGCATATAATAGGAGCCTAATGAGTGGTTATTGATTGATAATTAGATAATTATCCTTTTTAGTAAACTGATCTGAGTAATGTGAATGCCTTGATGTCTGTTACCTTTCCTAGATATTTGGTTGAAAAGCTTTATTTCTCATCAAAAGGATTTTCCTATATCAGTAGTCACTTGGGGAGGTAATTTAAGGAAGAGGACTCTCCCTAATCCAATAAAATCATAGTATCTCTAGACTATTCTGATTTCCACTAGACATGTGTCCCTGTTTTCCATGGGAAGGACAAGCTGCAAAGCTACTAGAAATATATTTCTATAGGTACTAAGGTCCCCAAGACTTGTTACCAGCTGTTGAATAAATATAACTTCTTCCTTTTGAGCTTTTCCTTGGCCACCTACCTTTCTGTATTTTCTCTGTCTGGACATGTTAGGGCCCCTCCCTCTGTTCTGAGAGTCTTAGATGCCTGTATTTAAGAGCCCTTTTGCTCTAACTTGCTAATACTTTGGGCATGTGTCTTCCCGTACCTCACCTTCAACTTGGTAATCAAGTGCTTACTTTCTATGCAGGCTAGTTATTCGAGTTGGATGGATGATCCATCATCTCAGGCCAGGTTCCTCAGTTTCTAGCTTTCTTTTATTTAGCACACTTGAACTAGGAGCAGATAACAGCTGACTGTACTATTTAAGGATCATTCAGGTGGTGGTTATGGTGAGGTCAGGAGAGCATGGAAGGAAGTGAAGGGATCCTTGGTTATGGGACACCATGACTACTGGAATAAAATTTAGACCATTCTACCAATTTTGGTGTGTTTAACCATCTCTATCTACCTGAAACACTTCCTTTCTTTGGCTATTAGGATGTTGCTTCCCTGATTGATCTGTGCTGAATCATTATTTGTCTCCCATCCCCTTTACATAGGTTTTCTCAAAGTGCTCAGTCCATAGGCTTATATGCACTTTCTCATTGTGATCTCATCCACCCTTTTGTGTTTAGTTGTCATTTCCCCCAGATGACTCCAAAATATATATGTCAAGTTCTCATGTTGTTCTACAGGGAGCCCTTCCTATTCTTTCTTAATTCTAGTTCCTTTCCTCTGTTGATTGCTTCCTATTTATCCTTTATATAGCTTGTTTTACATAATAGTTTACATGTTGTCTCCCCTATTAGATTGTGAGCTCCCAGGGGTCAAGGACTGTCTTTTCCCTGGCGCATAGTAGTTGTTTAATAAATACTTGACAGACTACTGTCTCCGACTCCACTTCTGTATCTCCATCTATCTATCTGACTGACATCTCACTTAGTATGTCTAAAATTTAAGTCATGATGTTCCCTGTCCCTTTACCAAACTTTACAGTTTTCTGGATGGGACCACCATCCTAATCATAGCCTTGGAATCACCTTTGACTCTTTCCTCTCCCTCATGGATCAGGTCCAGTCAGTTGTCAAGTCCTGATGATTTTACTTGCACAACATCACTAACGTGTTACCTTGTCTTCACACACATTGCCACTGCTCATGGTTCTGTTTTTCATCAGCATTCGATAGGCTATTGTAATTAGCCTCTTATTTCTTTCTTCCTAGGGCATTGGTCTATCCCATTGCTTTTAAAATAAAATATAAACTCCTTTGAAGCCTCTTACAATTTGACTCCAGACTAACTTTCCAGCCTTATTTCACACTGTTCTTTTTTCATCTTTTTATGCTGTAGCTTAACTGGACCCTTAGCTGTTCCTCAAACTCAGTGTGCTATTTCCTGCTTCTGTTTAAGCAGATGACTCCCATATCTACATATCCAATCTTCATCTCTATCCTGAGCCTCAGTTTTGCCTCTGCAATTCCTTGTGAGACATCTCTACTTGGATGACCCATAGACATCTCAAACTCATCACATCCAAAATGGAACTCATTCACTTTTCCTAATCTTATCCCTCTCCCTAACCTCCCTAGTTCAGTGGAATGCACTATGTTCCTAAGAGGCACCTAGGTTTGTAACCTAGGAGTCATCCTCAGCTTTTTAGCTCTCACTCTCCTCTGATAGCCAGTGACTTGCTAAATCTTTTTGATTCCATATCTTCAGTATTTTTCTCACCTGACCCTTCTCTCCACTCATGGCATGACCACTTTAGGTCAGGCTTTCAACACTTCTTATCTGGAATATTTCAGTAAACTCCTGTCCTTGCCCGTTGTAGCTGCTTAATAAATGTTGAATTTAATAGTGACAATAGGAAGTTATTATGGATGTTCTCAGCGTAAATTATGTAATGAAAATGGTCTTTTGAGGAAGAGAATTCTATAAGTTGTTCGAAGATTAGAGCAGGAAGAACTAGGTGGGTAGTCTTTTAATAGAAAATTGGGGTTTTGAGAATCTGAAGCAGGGTGGTAGCTGGAAAGAGAAGAGAAATTGTGAGGTTTTTAGTGTATAGTGAAATGGATTAAAGGGTAGAGGTTTTGAATTTTTGTTAATTCTCTCTACATTATATACTTTAGTAGAGTAAAATGTTTATTTAAAATTCATCTTAAAAGGTGTCTCCCATGGGTATGTCAAAATTATATTAGGCAAGGAATAAAACAAATAAATAAGTTTGATGTTCACCACTTTTATGGAGGTGGTCTGGTACATATTTCAAGTTGATGAAGTCATATGCTTGGTGAGGTTCTTCAGGTTCTCCTCTTTGTAGATGAAGTTGTGTTGATTTCATCAAGCCCTAGAATGTTTGGGGGCCTTCTGGCTGAAATCCATAACCAGTCAAAGGAGTATGTATGGTCTATCATCCACTCAGACCAACTGGTAACCTCACAGATTGACAAGGTGACAAAAAATGAAAAAAGCAATCTTTAATTTACTCATCATTCATATCATATAATTGTGGCATTTCCCCAAGGCTCCTATCGATTTAATTATCATCTCTATGCAGATGACTCCCAGATCTCTATATCTCCAGTGTTAAGTCTTTCCTATGAGCATCAGTCCTTCATCGTTGTCTATTGGACATTTTAAAGTGAACATCTCAAAGAAATTTTAAGTTCCACATAGACAAAACAGAACTCACTATCTTTTTCTCCAAACCTACTTCTCTTCCATACTTACCTGTGTCTAAGGCACCATTCTTCCAGTCTCCCAGGTTTGTAACCTTGGAGTTATCTTTGACCTTATTCTCCCTGAACCCCACATATCCAATTAGTTGCTACGTTTTGTTAATTCTACTCCTGAATGTTTCTCTCATCTGACTTCTCTATTAACACAGCCACTAACTTAGATCAAGACTTTATCACCTCTTGTCTGTACTGTTTCAATGTACAATTTCCCTAATTGATCTCTTTGCCTCAAGTTTCTTCATCAGCCACATGATTGCAGAAGTAATTGTCCTGAAACAATTGTCTGACCATGTGACTCCCCAACTCAGTAAACTCAAGTGGTTCGCTTTTTCCTCTGTGTTCAAATATGAGCTCTTTTGTCTTTTAGAGCCATTAGAATCAGATTTCAATCTCTTTTTTGGGGGTGGGGGCAGTTGGCATTAAGTGACCTGCCCAGGGTCACATAGCTAGTAAGTGTCTGAGGCCAAATATGAGCTCAAGTGCTCCTGACTCCAGGGCTGGTGCTCTTTCCTTCATGCCAACTAGCTGCCCTCCTCCTGAAATCTCTGTTAAGAGACTTAACGTTATTCCCTTTTTCACCCTGTATATCAGTACTGTCTAACTTTCTATTCCTCGTCCAGGACACTCCATCTCCCGTCATTGTGCCTTCTCACTGGCTAATCTGAAAGCCTGGAAATGAACTTTCTCCATACCTACATCTCATAAAATCCCTCTCTTCCTTTCAATATTCAGTTCAAGCAGCACCCTGTCTTGAAAACCTTTCTTTACCCCTCCTCATTCCCATGCTTATTCTCCCTAATTAACTTGTATTTATTTTATTTTTATATGTATGTATGTTTCTGTTGTGTCTCCTAATAAAATATAAGCTCTTGAGATCAGGATTGTTTAATTTTTTTGTCTTTATATACCTAGTGCCTGGCACAAAGTAAGTGCTTAATAAATGTTTGTTGATGCCCTTTATTCCAGCAGTCTTTAAGGGTAGGTAATACAAGTAGCAGAATTCCATTTTCACAGTGAGTAAACTGAAGCAGAGACAAATAGAGGGATTTGCCCAGTATCACGCTGCCAGTGCTATCACAGAGATGCCCTGCAGGGGCCTATTTGTCATGCTCTAGGTGACTGTAGGTTCAGTATTTGTTAGGTTTCTTTTAGCTTTAAAGTTTTCAGAGGCAGCACACATAGTGCAGAAAGAATTGCGTCAGAATTGAGAAGACGTGGATTCATATCCTGCTTCTAACACATACTGTCATTGTGACCCTGAGGATGTCATTTAAACTCTCCATGCTCTCAGTCAAATTTACAGAACAGTAAGTTGCAGAATTGTTGATCCCCGGTGGTAGAGGATGTTTACTCAAGAGTATCTACATCAGTGAAATGACAAATTTGGTTAAAAATACCAAGGTACCTTATTGGTGGAGTTGTGAACCGATTTAGTCATTCTGGAGAGTAATTTGGAACATTGCTTTAAAGGGCTATAAAACTGTGCATATTCCTTTGTATAATTTTTCAGGCATCTAGTTGCCTTGTTTTGTTTTACCCTGAAATACACTTTCCTTTCAGGCTAGGAACTCTTTAAGGATAAGGGATTGTCTTACCTGAACTTTGCATAGATTAAGGGCTTAACAAATATTTATTGAATTGGGAAAAAAAGATTTTTCAAGTAGACTTTCTATGATAAGCTTCTTAAGTTCATAGTCATGAGAGATGAATTCTTTTAGTAAACAGGTAAAATTACCCTAGTTATGGTTAACCATTATTTGAATGATGTAGCCTAGTACATTTGAAAGAGTGCTGAATTTGGAGTCCAGAAGTCAGGTACCAGCTCTGCTCCTCACTGTGTAACTTCAAGCATCTTCTGCTCTTAGGGTTTCACCTTCTTAATCCATAAAACAAAGAGATTGAACTAGGTGACCTTTAAGTTTCTTTCGTGTTCTTAGGTATATAATTCTGTGACCACCTAAATCCAATTGAATATCAGTAGAACATAGAAGAAAGCACTGTTGTTCTAAGTGTTTCTTGTTTTATGGAATGTTTTTTGAACTATAAGCAATACAAAAAGTGGTAATATCAGAACCACAAGAATCAAAATGGGAAGGAACTGTTTCCCTGAAGTCCCAGCTCGGTCGCTCCTTCTGGAAGCCTTTCTTGGACCGCCACCCAAGCGCTGATGCACACTGGGGTGCACGCGCACCCGTGCAAACACGCGCAGCTCTTCGTGTCGTGGCTTCCTCGTCATGGCTGAACTTTTTGAGGGTGGGGACTATTTTTTCTCATCTTCATATCCAGAGCACTTGGCACCTTGCCTGGCACGGGGTGAGCCCCAAATAAGCACGGAACTCATTTGGAATGTATTTGTTTCCTTCTCAACTTCCTCTGTGCAAGAATTACCTCAATAGGGGCAGCTAGGCGGCCCAGTGAATAGAGCATCGACCCTGAAGTCAGAAGGACCTAAGCTCAAACCCAGCCTCAGATACTTGACACTTAACTATATGTGTGACTTTGGGCAGGTCACTTAACTCCAATTGCCTACCCCCCTCCAAAAAAATTAAAAAAAAGAATTAACTCAGTAACATCCTTGACAAGTGGCTCTCAGTTCAGCCTTTGGCTTAAAGATGTCCTCTGACTCTTGAAGCAGGTTTTTTTTTTTTTTTTTGGATAGCTATTATTGTTAGGAAATTTCTCCTAATGTCAGGCCTTAATTTTCATCCCCAAAGTTAGGCCAGATACGGGTAATCCTTCTTTCACATGATAGCCCTTCAAGTAATTAGAGACAGCCACCAGTATACTCTCTATTTTCTACAGACTAAATATCACCAATTCCTTCAACCAATCTAGATATGGTACGGACTTTTAACCATTCTGCTTGCCCTCCTTTGGACTCTCTTCATTTTATCAATCTCTTTCCTAAACTGTGCCTTCCAGAAAAGAACAAAATTCTCTTTATGTGGTCTAACCAGGATAGACTCCTGCTATACGAGCTATCACCTTCTTAGTTTTGAACACTTGCCTCTTTAAATGCAGCCTAAAATCATATTAGCTTTTTTGTATTTGCTGTGTCATAGTTATTGATTGTTTCCTTGGTTCCTCAAACTGGATTGTTTTTTTTTTTTTAAGACATTGCCAGCTTTGTTACGGGTAAAAGATGATAATAAAGGAGTTAAATAAACAAGTATTATTTCCTACATGAAAAGATTTTCCAGTCTATTTACTTAATATTTCTTAGAATAATTAGGAGTTAATTCTAGTTTTTACTTCTTTAAAAATGTACTAATTTTTACTAAAGGTTACTTTAAGAAAAATCAAGTATACTAGAACATTTCACAAACTACTCACATTTTCTTCCTTTTGGCAGACCTGAACCAATTCTTGTTTGAGCTAATTATCTTTTGGCCTAGAATCAGGAACACCTGGGTTCAAGGCTGACTTCAGACACTTATTAGTTGTGTGACCCTGGGCAAGTTGCTTAAGCTCTGTCTGTCTCAGTTTATTTAAACTTTAAAATGGGAATATAGCACCTCCCTCACAGGGTTGTTGTGAGGATTGAATGGAGTATATGCTTACACAGTGCCTGGCTCATACTAGACTCTTCCTAATTGTTTCCTCCCTTCTGTTCTACCTAACCAGGCATAGATATTGGTCTGTGGAAAGGCTAGTGACTACCAAGGGCTAAGAAAAAAGGCATTGCCCTTACACTATAAGAAAAACAACTCCCTATTTCATTTTCATATATGAAGGTCAAAGACCTGAAGAAGAAAAAAGATAATTGTTGAAGACATTTCATATGTACTTTTATAAACATTCTGCCTTGCTCTGATATACTATGAGGTCAGCTATAAAAGTTGCCATATTTTTATAAGGTAAAAGTCTGGTAACAAAAGTTCTTTTTTTTTTTTTTGCTTTTTGGAGGGCAGTTGGGGTTAAGTGACTTGCCCGACATCACACGGCTAGTTTTTTTTGTGTTGTGTCTGAGGCTGAATTTGAACTCAGGTCATCCTGACTCTAGGGCCAGTGCTCTATTCACTGTGCCACCTAGCTGCCCCAACAAATGTTCTTGTTGTAAAATTCTTGAAGCTTTAAAAAAAATTTTAATCCAACATCCTCTCTTAATTTAGGAAGCTAAAGGAGCACACCTTCACAAAATCATGTAATTTCAGAGTTGACCAGGGATGGCCCTTGCCAAGGGCACACATTCAGTATATGTCAGAGTTGGGACTTGAACCATTTTTTCCTGCCCCTTAAGCCATCTCTATTTCTATTATATATTAATACTTCATATCAATTAAAGATACCACAGAGAAAGATTTTAAACCAGACTTTCTTTTTTGATATAGTTACTAAATTGATAGATCAAAAGAATACCATTATGAAATATTAATATAGATGTTCGTATACTTGAATTTCAGCTAAGTATTTGGTAGTCTCATAATATCTTCAGATAAGATAGAAAATGTGGGCTGAAGGACAGCATACAGTTAAAAGGCTTTGGAACTGGTTGAATGATCAGATCCAAGTAATGATGAATCAGTCTGTCATCATAGAGCCATTTTGTTTTTTGTTTGTTTTATGAGTTGCCATGACCCATGAAGAATTCTTCCTAGAGCAAGCATTCTACTGATGAAGACCCCTTCTGTACTTAGACATTCTTCTTAGTATGGTACTTGATCCTGAGAAGCAGTTTATTGCCCAGACCAAGAAATAATCATGCAAGAGAAGTGGTATAAAGGGCATCAGCAGAAAGATGTAGAACCAAAAAAGGGAGCGGTCTGATTATGTATCAGTACTGAAGAACAAACAATAGACTGTACATGTACCCCATAACTATCCATACTCAATAAACAGGTTTAGATCCAGAGATCTAAATATAGGGATTTGTCCTTAAGATGTTAAGTAAACCCCTGCAGAGATTTTATGAGAGAGCATGGTAAAGGGTCACATAGAATGAGAAGACATAGATTGTAGTCATTGCTCCTGGGGTGAATATCCACATCAATGGGGTTACTTTCAGTTAAGTACTAAAGTAATAAACCTGAAGTGATGTTAATAGTGAAGATGTACCCCAGGAAATATGTCTTAGGTCCTTTTCTCCTCGACATTTTTTAATCTATGACATGAATGATGAGGCATAGTTAGCATGGGTATCTCTTTTGTGCATTATGCAAACCTGGGAGTGATATAGACAACAGAATCAAGATTCAGAAAGATCTTATCAGGTTAGAGTACAGACTCAAATATAATACAATAAAAAAATTTTAAATGATACCAATGAAAATTTTATAAATTAATTTATTTTTAGTTTTCAACATTCACTTCCATAAACTTTTTTTTTTTTTTAAGCAATCGGGGTTAAGTAACTTGCTCAAGGTTACACGGCCAGTTATTTCTGGGTGTGGTGCTGAGTATCTGAGCCTAGATTTGATCCAGGTCATCCCGACACTGGAGCCAGTGCTCTTACTCGCTGAGCCACCTGGCCGCCCCTAAGCAATTGGGGTTAAGTAACTTGCTCAAGGTTGCACGGCCAGGTGTTTCTGGGTGGGTGCTAAGTGTCTGAGCCCAGGATTCGATCTCCAGGTCTTCTCAACACTGGAGCCGGTGCTCTTACTTGCTGTGCTACCTGGCCGCCCTTCCATAAACTTTTGAGTTTAAAATTTTCTCCCCCTTCCTCCTTCTCAGATGACATGCAGTCTGATATAGGCTCTCCATAGACATTCATGTTAAACATATTTTAACATTAGTCATGTTGTAAAGAAGAATTAGAACCAATGGGAGGAACCATGAGAGAGAAGAAACAAAATAAAACAAAAAAAAAAAAGAGAGATCAAATAGTATGCTTCGATCTGCATTCAGCCTCTGTAATTCTTTCTTTGGATGTGGACAGCATTTTCCATCACGAGTCTTTTAAGAGTTGTCTTAGATCCTTGCATTGCTGAGAAGGGCCAAGTCTATGAAAGTTAGTCATTGCGCAATGTGGCTGTTACTATGTACAGTGTCCTGGTTCTGCTCATTTTACTCAGCATCAGTTCATATAAGTCTTTCCAGGTTTTTCTGAAGTCCGCCTGTTCATCACTTCTTATAGAACAGTTGTATTCCATTACATTCATATACCACAACTTGTTCAGCCATTCCCCAGTTGATGGGCATCCCCTCAATTTCCAATTCTTGGCCACCACAAAAATTGCTGCTAAATTTTTGTACATGTGAGTCCTTTTCCTGTTTTTATAATCTCTTTGGAATACAGACCTAGAAGTGATATTGCTGGGTCAAAGGGTGTGCACAGTTTTATAACCTTTTTGCCATACTTCCAAATTGCTCTCCCCCAACAATACATTAGTGTTTCAATTTTCTAATATCTTCTCCAACATTTATCATTTTCCTGTTTTGCCATGTTAGCCCATCTGATAGGTGTGATGTGGTACTTCAGAGTTGTTTTGATTTGCATTTCTCTAATCAATAGTGATTCAGAGCATTTTTTCACATAACTGTAAATAGCTTTAATTTCTTCATCTGAAAACTGCCTCTTCATATCCTTTGACCATTTATCAGTTGAGAATTTGACTTATTCTTATAAATTTGACTCAGTTCTTATAAATTTGACTCAGTTCTCTATATATTTTAGAAATGAGGCCTTTATCTGAGACACTTGATGAAAGATTGTTTCCCAGCTTTCTGCTTCCATTCTAAGCTTGGTTGCGTTGACTTTGTTTGGGCAAAACCTTTTCAATTAAATGTAATCAAAATCATCCATTCTGTATTTCATAATGCAATAAAAATCTTAAAAGACTTCAAGAAAAGGTAAATCCTCTTTTAAAAAAAAAAACAACCCTGGTTTCTTAGACTGGAAGCACAGCAGAATGCCATAGGTATTCCTAGATTACAACATAGGCATTTAAACAAAACTTTCATCCAATCCTTGTGGATAAAGTAGGAAAGTGTGGACTAGAAAAGAAGACATTTTAGTTAGGGCAGGGGTTCTTTAAATTTCTTTTTGTACCATGAATCTATTTTGCAGTCTGTTGAAGGCTATGAACTCCTCCTCAGGAAAAAAAATGCATAGGTATACAAAGGAAACTTAAGTATAAAGAAGTAAAGATGTGATTTTTGCTTCTCATCCAAGTTCATGGAGCCCTTGAAATATTTCCATGGATGCCAGTATACCTCAGGTTAAGAATGTCCAAGTTAGGGGGGATTTCAAACTATTTAACTAGACTCAAAGGTGGTGATGAATGTGTTAATGTCAATTTGAATAGAGTCTCTAATGGAGTCCCTCATGGATTTTTCCTTGACCCTGTTCTTATCAACATTTTAACGAATGATTTGTGTAAAAGCATAGGTGATAAGTGCATCACATTTGAAGATGATACAGATCTGGAAGGGACAACTAACTAATTGATTAAAAGAATCAGTATCCAAAACTATCTCAACAAGTCAGAAAGATGGCCAGTTCCACTAAGGTGAAATTTAAAAGAGATAACCTAGTGCTATTAGAATATGTTAGCCTCCTTTCTTTTGTGCTTTTAAAAATTAATTCCAGGGTGGCTCAGCAAGTAAGAGCACTGGCTCCAGTGTCGGGATGACCTGGGGATCAAATCCGGGCTCAGATACTTAGCACCACACCCAGAAATAACTGGCCGTGTAACTTGAGCAAGTTACTTAACCCCGATTGCTTTAAAAAAAATTAATTCCCTTGATACTCTTGACATTTTCTTCTTCCCAAATGAATTTCGTTATTTTTTTTTTCTAGCTCTATAAAATAGACCTTTGGTGGTTTAATTGGTATGGCACTGAATATGTAAATTAATGTAAGTAGTGTTGTCATTTTTTATCATATTGGTTCAGCAAACCCATGAAAATTAATATTTCTCCACTTGTCTTTATTTTTGTAATGAGTATTTTGTAATTTTGCTCATATAGTTTCTCTTGTCTTGGCAGGTGGACTTCCCTGTCTACCATTTTATACTGTCTGTAATTATTTTAAATGGAATTTCTCTTTCTATTTCTACCTGCTGGATTTTGTTGGCAATAATACAAGAAATGATGATGATTTGTGTGGATTTATGTTCTGCAATTTTGCTAAAGTTGATAATTTTTTTCAGTTCTTTAGTTGATGCTATAGGGTTCTCTAAATAAACCATCATATGTACAAAAAGTGATCATTTTGTTTCTTCTTTGCCTGTATTTATTCCTTCAATTTCTTTTTCTTGTCTTATTGATACAGCTAGCATTTCTAGCACTATGTTGAATAGTAATGGTTGATAATAGACATTTTTTGCTTTAACACCCTTTCCTCTCCTTGATCCCCAAGCTTATTGGAAATGTCTCTAGTTTATTTCCATTGCATATAATTCTAGCTTCTGGATTTAAATAGAAGGCTGTTTACTCCTATGCTTTGGTTTTTTGTTTTGTCTGGTGCTTAGTAAGCTCTATATAAATGTTAGCTCTTATTTAGATTTTTATTATGTGACTGCAAAAAACTGGAAGCAACCTTAAAGTTCAGCAATAAGGACGAGATTAAATTATGGTACATTAATGTAATCAAATTCTTTAATACAATTAATACAGGAAGGTAAAAGGAAAACAAGTCTGGAAAACCTTTTTGAAATAATGAAAAATGAAAGAAAATAGAACTAGTAAAATGGTATATACATCAACTATAGTTAGATGAGGAAAAAGTAAATGAGAATAAAAAAGATGAGAGTTTTGATGGGGATTTGGAGAAAGTGATTAAAATAGCGTTATGCTTTTAAAATGAAACCTCGTTAACAAATATAAATAGCTACTGAGCAGGATTAGTTGTGATTTTCATTGCCACATTTCTAATGAAGCATTTTAAAAAGAAAAAAATTATTGCTGTTGTAATTTCTCTGTTTTATTTTGTTTTTACTTTATCATTGCATTCATAGTATTTTACTTTTCCTTTTTAGATATTTCTGTACTGATTTGGCCAGTGCTAAGCAAAGTAAAGAATTAAACCTGGTCACAACCAACTGATACTTACTACTGTGACCCTGCTTTTAGGTAATAGTTTTATTTGTTGTTTTTTGTGTGTTTTCCTGATTGTTGAGATAAGATTAAAAGTGTGAAGGTTTCCCAATAAGCATGCAAAAAAAATGTTTCTAGTTGTATTACTAGTGGAATTTTTGCATTAATGCCTCATTCTCATCTGGTGCTGCTAAAAACCAATGGTTAAAAATTGAAACAAAGAAAGTGACTTACGAAAAGTCAGAGAATTCTGTTTAGCTAGAACACTCACAGCCCATCACGATTATCTCCAATCCTGATTGGTCATTCTGAGAAAAGTGAGAATAAAAGTTCAAAGCCTGTTAATATTCACTGCTGTATTACATTACACAGGCACATTTACTGCATTATATGCTATTTCTAAGCTTCACAACTGTGGATTTCATAAAGCTTTTACCTCTGGAGTTTGGGGCTTAGCTACATTTAGTTATAGATTAGAGTACAAATTAAACTTGCTTAATAACATGCTAATTATGGGGTAAGCCTAATGTCTCTGCTTTTGTTTTATCTAGTGAGGCTTCTGACTTCTTTTTACATTCAAACTTTAGAGTCCAGAGTTATCTATACTCGTAAGAAAGAACAATTACTCTCTCAGCAAGTATTTATTAAGCATTTAGTGTGTTCTAAACACTCATTCTAAGTCAAAGTCATAAGTATAGAAAGGAAAAAAACCAAAAAAGTTCTTGCCCTCTTGGAGCTTATATTCTCATGAGAGTGACAACATACAAATAAATCTGAAAGTACTCACAAGATAAATGCTGAGTAGGGGCGGCCAGGTGGCTCAGTGAGTAAGAGCACCGGCTCCAGTGTCGGGATGACCTGGATCAAATCCGGGCTCAGATACTCAGCACCACATCCAGAAATAACTGGCCGTGTAACCTTGAGCAAGTTACTTAACCCCAATTGCTTAAAAAAAAAAAAAAGATAAATGCTGAGTAAATGGCACCAGCAGCTGGGAGAAACGCCTGCAGGAGGTGGCTGTTGAACGGTTGTTGGTTGGTTTTTAAATTTTTATTTATTTATTTTTGGTTTTCAACATTCACTTTTATAAGAGTTTGAGTTCTAAATTTTCCCCCTCCATCCTTTCTCCACTCCCCACCACAGCATGCAATCTGATATAAGCTGTACATGTATGATCATATTAAACATATTTCCACATTAGTCTTGTTGTGAAAGGAGAATCAGAACAAAAGGGGAAAATCACAAGAAAGGAAAAAATGGGAAAAAATAGTATGGTTCAATTTGCATTCAGACTCCATAGTTCTTTCTCTGAATGTATATACCATTTTCCATCATGAGTTCCTTGGAATTGTCTTAGATCATTGTATTGCTGAGAAGAACTAAGTCTATCAAAGTTGGTCATCGCACAATGCTGCTGTTACTTTATACTGAGTCTTAAAGGATGCCAGGGCTGTTAGGACTCTAAAGTGACTAGAGAGCATTCCAGGAATAGAGGGCCTCAGTGCAAAATGCACTGGATTATGTGATAGGAAGAGCAAGTAGATATGGAAGGGAGTAATGTATAAGAACACTGGAAACATGTTTAGGAAAGGGCCATATTGGAAAGAACTTTAAATACCAAATAGGCCATTTGATTTGAAGTCTCTCTTTTCCATTTCTCTTTATCTCAGAACCCCTTGACATCATCTCCCATTCTGTCCTCCTTTCCTTCAGTCTCTGCAAGGAGGTGGCCCCTCTTGCCAATATTAATTCTTGCATACATACCTTGATCCCATCTGCTTCTTTCTCCCAACAGATTACAAGTTCACTCATTCCCTTTCTATATTCTTTGAACCTATCCATTGGTTTCTTCCTATGTATTGGGCCTTCAAAAATGCCCAGTTGTCCTCAAAGTTTAAAAAGTCTTTACTAGCCTTTACTATTCCTTTAAACCATCATTCTCTATCTCTTCTCTCTTCCTCAGGCAAATTTCTCAAGAATTTATATCTCTGCCTCTTCGCCTCTCATGTACTCCTCCATGCTTTACAGTCTGGCTTATGACCTCATCACTCAACTGCAACTACTCTTTTGAAAATTATCAACAATCTCTTTATTGACAAACCTAATTGTCTTTTTTCTCAGTTCTCATTCTTCTTGACTCATCTGCTGCATTAAAATTGCTCATTATCCTCTCCTTTCGAATAAGTTCTTTCTCTGAGCTTTGCTCACATTACTGTTGCCTTGTAATCCTACCTATCTAACCACTCTTCAGTCTCTTTGGTTGCTTCATCATCCAGATTGTGCTCCATAACCATGGGTGTTCCTTAGGCCTCCTAATTTTTTTTTTAAGTCTCATTTCTTTTTTTTTTTTTTGAGGGCAATTGGGGTTAAGTGACTTGCTCAAAGTCACACAGCTAGTAAGTGTATCAAGTGTCTGAGGCCCGATTTGAACTCAGGTCCTCCTGACTCCAGGGTTCATGCTCTATTCACTGCGCCGCCTAGCTGTACCCCCTAGGTCTCCTTTTCTTCTCTCTTTCCACTGTCTTGGCAGTCTCATCAGCTCCAATTAATTTAATTATCATCTTATGCCAATGACTCCCAGAGTGTTATTCCCTGACCCCTCATTCTTCCTGATCATTTATATCCAATCAGTTGTCATATTATACTATTTATGCCTTCATAGATCTTTTTCATCTGACCTCTTCTCTCTACTCATGCAGCTACCTCATTGGTTGTGGCCACTATCACTTCTAGCCTAGAAAATCACAATAGCCTCTTTATTGGTGGTCTTCCTTCAGGTATCAACCATTCGAATTCATCTTTCACATTACTGCCAAAATGTTTTTCTTTAAACACAGATCCAACTACGTCATTTGCTTACTCAGTAAGTTCCTGTGGCTTCTCATTCTTTATAGCATGAAATATAAATTCATCTGTTTAACTTTAAAAGCCCTTCACAACCTTGCCCAACCTGTCTTTCCAGTCTTATACATTATTTTTATTTCTGCACAATTCTGTCCAGCCAAACTGGCATTCTCTCTTTACCTCACATTACTACATATCACCTGTTGCTGTGCTTTTGCAATAACTTTTTCCCACGCTTTTCTTCTTTACTTCATGAAATTTCTCAGTTCAAGGCACAACTCAAGCATCATCTTCTATGTGAAACTTTTCATATTTCCCTTAGCTAATAGGAACTCTATTCAAATTACCTTGAATTTAATAACCTTGTATTTGTATTTATTATTATTTTTAAATTTATTCTACATATATTTACACATGTGCTTATTGTCTCCCCGATTTAATTATACACTCCTTGCAAGTGGATATTGCTTCATTCATTGTATTTGTTTCTCTAGCACTCAGCACAGTGGCTGGCACACAATAGGGATCTAATAAATACTTGTTGATTGAAGCCAAATAGAAATTTATACTT
Source organism: Petaurus breviceps papuanus (assembly GCF_028583685.1). NCBI lineage: Eukaryota > Metazoa > Chordata > Mammalia > Diprotodontia > Petauridae > Petaurus > Petaurus breviceps. The sequence continues at coordinate 23,882,533 of NW_027186304.1, read as the reverse complement.
GACCCTAGAGGTTATAAAAAGCTATTGGAGTTTGAGTAGTAGGTGACTTGACATTTTCAGATCTTTAAGAAAATTAGTTCGGCAATTTTGTGGATGCAAGTATGGAGATATTTGAGGCAGAAAATCTATTTAGAAGGTTTTTTTTTTAATATTTCAGCTGAAAAGAGATGAGGGACTGAATTAGGATGGTGGCTATATGAATGAAGATAAAGTATCAAATGTAAAAGGTGAAGAGAGATAAATCGTAAGGTTTAACATCTGAATGGATATATGGGGTGAGAGAGAAGAGGCGAGAATGACCCTAAAGTTGTAAAACAGGATGACTGGAAGTGTGGATGTGCCCTCCACAGTAATAGGGAAGTTTAAAAGTGGAGTGTTTGTGGTGAAAGATAATAAAGTCTGTTTTAGACATGTTGAGTTTGGGATAAAGCAGAGAGAAAATATCCTATGATGTAGGACATCATTCACTAGTAGTGTTTTTGGCGGCTTACTTTTTTCACCCTGCCTCTGATTATCTGTTTGCCTCCTTTGTCTCTTGGGTGATGATCTTCTATCTTTATATTCCTTCTGTTCATCTGAATCTTTTCTTAGTCCTCACTGTGACCTCTAGTCACTTTACTCTTCCCTAAATCATCACTCCCTATACAGACTTTACTTTCTCCCCTTTACAATTTTGATCCCATTATATTCAGTCAATTCAACTATAATATTGTCCTCTTTGCCGTATTGCCACTTATCCTTTGTCAAATCTCAATCCTAAGTGACAACCACTATCTGCCTTCTTCACACTACTTGAATTCTTCTGTACAACAATGGTGAAAATCACAGGACCACATAGATTAGATTTACTACAAATATTTTATCTGATTTTAACTGAAATCTATTGCTGCATGACGGTTCTTTTATCCTTCCCTAATTGCTTCTCTCTTCTCCCCAAAATATCTTTTGTAAGTGTTCTCTTCTCTACATCACTTGTCCTCTGACCCCTACCTCACCAGGAGACTACATGTCAAGAGATTCCTTCTCTTTTTTCACATTTCAAAACCCCTCAATATCATGGCTTATTCTTGCCTTCTTTGCCCCAGTAGTCCTTCTCTTTACCAGGGCCAAACCATCTAACTGTTCCCTTGATTCCATTTCATGTCTCCTAAAAACTTAAAAACTTGCTCTTTCAATCAGCCTGAATCTTTTCCCTAATTTTCAGTCTCTATTGGCCTTGTTTTTGCTGCCTACAAACATATCTGGGTCTTTCCTCTTCTTTAAAAACTGTCAAAATAATCTTCCTAAAATATAAATGTATGAATGTCTCTTTACTGTTTAAGAATCTTTAGTGGTTTTTTTTGTTTGTTTTGTTTTGTTTTACTGTTGCCCTTTAGGAGAGAATTCATACTCCTCCTAAGCATGGCATTTCAGTTCATTTGGAATTTTATATTTCATTACTTTCCTTCACAGTCTGAGGTCTACCCATACTGACAACCTAATTGGTTTCCTCAAACTCAGCATTCCATTCCCTTGTGCCTGAAATGCATTCCCTCCTCATATCTGCCTCTTAGAATAACCTAACTTCCTTTAAGACTCAGATTATCCTCCAAAGAAGCCTTTACTGATTTCCCTATTTGTTAATGTTTTCTTCCTCCTTAAATTATATGTACTTGCCTGTTTCCTTGTTATATCTTCCCAATAAGCTCCTTGAGGTCAAAACTATTTTTCAATTTTCTGTTTTATCCCTACCACCTAGAAGAGTACCTTTGAACATAGCAGATAATAAATGTTTATTTGGTTTGGCTCAGCACCATCTGCTTCTTTTTCTTTGTTTTTTCGACTTCTGTGGCTTCTGCTTTTCTGCCTAGACCTGTTACTCACTTGGTCCCCATTATATTTGTCCTTGCATTTCTAGACCTATGATATCTGAGATGCACATTCACTAATCTCAGCTTAGTAAGATTCCTGTTTCATGCCTTTCCTGCCCTGATTTGTCCTTTTCATCTAGACCTCTAAGATGAGACTCAGTGTGGCATCACATCTGGATATTTGTCATCAGTTTACGCGTACAATATTTTGGTTTGCAGAAAGAGTTAAGTTCTTCAAAAAATTCTAATGAGTTTAGAATGTCAAGTCTACAGACATTTTTTGATCTATTATAGTTTAAAAGACTTGTTAAAGACTTTTGCTTCTAGAATGTAAATAAAAAACTATATAACAAGGGGATGAATAGTCTCTAAGGCCTTTTCCAGCTCTAATTTATTTTTATTATGTTATAATGTGAATTATATTAACACCTGGGATTACAATATAGTTGATATGACTAGTTAAATGTTTAAATTCCAAGTTTCAGAATGCTAAAAGAAATGGAAGCATTGTTGAATGCAAATAGGATGCTAGAACAAATATTATAGATAAAATATTTGCTTTCTTTTTAAATTAAAAAAATTATTAATACTCCTTTTAAAAAAGTCACTGTCCTACATCTCTCTAAGGGAATCTTCCTTTTTAACAAAGGAGTATAGTTGAGCAAAACAAATGAACCCATTGGCCAGATCTGACAACTTATGCCTCCGTTCCCATGAATAGGTCACCACATCTCTTTAGAGAGGAGAAAGTGGTACTTTAGAACATTCTTCTAGAGCAGAGATAGACAAACTATGGCTCAAGTGCCACATCTGATCAACTACCTCTTTTTGTACTCCATGAACTAAGAATGGTTTTTACATTTTAAAATGTATTTTAAAATATAAAAAACAGTTCTTAGCTCAGACCATACAAAAAACACATGGGCCATATTTGGTCCAAAAGCAATAGTTTGCAAATCCCTGTTCTAGAACCATGATTAGTTACTGTATTGATTATAGTTATGTAGCTTTGAGAATTATTTTTGTGGGACATTATTTTAGTCATTATGTAAATTGTTTTCTTGGTTTTGCTTGTTTTTCTCTGTATCAATTCATGCAGACCTCAAGTTTCCTAGGATTCTTTATTTTTATCATTTTCTAGTAATAATTATGATATTTCTATACTTCAGTACTTCTGTTCCTATAACATTATTTGTTCAGCTACTCCCCAATCAATGGGCATCTACTTTGCTTCTAATTCTTTGCTACTACAAAAAGGACTGTTATAAAAAATTTTCTAGCTATGTCCTCCCCTCTGTTAACCTCGCAATATATGCCTTCTACTGCTATCACTGGGTTGAAGGGTGTCACTAGTTTATTCACTTTTTTTTTTTAAGCAATTGGGGTTAAGTAACTTGCTCAAGGTTACACAGCCAGTTATTTCTGGGTGTGGTGCTAAGTATCTGAGCCCAGATTCGATCCCCAGGTCATCCTGACACTGGAGCCGGTGTTCTTACTTGCTGAGCCACCTGGCCGCCCCTATCTACTTTTCTAGAATAGTTCCAGGAAAAAAAAAAAAACAACCCATACTGTAAACTCTAAGACATACAGTGTTAAATTTAACAGTTTCACTGACAAACCACAAATTCTGTAAGTGATCAGGAGAAAAACCTTTAAATACCTAGTAAAGGAAATTTGAATAATATAGGAATATTCTGAACCCGCCAGAAACCACAGAAAAGAATGGAATAATGTGTTCCAAAGAGCATAGGAATTCAAAATGCCTCAGTTTGCTTCAGTTTCCTTCTCTGTAAAATAGGCTAATATTAGCACTGATGTCTCAAGGTTGTTTTGAAAATTAAATGAGATAATAATTGTACAGTATCTGGCACATAGTAGACATTATATAAATGTTAGTTATTGTTGTTAAGCTACATAATCAATGACATAGGAAAATCCCTATGGGACAGTAATTCACTGACAATAATTCTGTTTTATTACCTGCAATAACTGGTATTTCTAGGAGTGGGACACAATAGAAAAAAGGAAAGAGGGTATGGGTCAAGTTCTAGAAGGCATAGAACAGATGCTGTTTAGAAGAGGGAACCCAAAATAAGTACCTTAGAAGTTTTAATTCAGTTGAGAATATGGGAGTGAAAGAAAAAAATAAGTAAAAGTTTCATGGATCAAAGGATAAAAATCTAGAATAGATAGAAAAGGAAGTAAAATAATGAAGAGAATGAGGGAAAGAAATCCTTTTCAGAAAAAAGCACAGAAAGTGAAATAATTGAAACTGATAAAACAAGAATGGGAGTAGAAGGAAGGGTGATTAACTTAACTAAGAAAAATAACTAGATAAAAGGAAGAAAGAAAAAGGAACAGCTAGTTAAATCTAAAACTAGGGGAAAGAATTAACAAAGAGGATGAGGTGAGGCTTGAGGGAGAGGGCGAGAGTTAATGGGAATCAAGTTGCCTTATAATATATTAAGCAAAAACAAAGATAAAAAGTGCTGTCTTTTCATTAGAAGAAGGGAATAATCCTCAGGAAGAAGACTAAAATTACAGATAAATATGTAAGAAAATATAAATCTCACTCTCATAACTTTAAATGTAAACAGATTAAGCAGTCTGATAAAACAGAGAGCAATAGAGTAAATGAGAAAACAAAATGCCAACAATCTTTTTCTTAAAAGACACACACCTAAAAAGCGAAGCCATAAAAAATAAGGGCAGCTAAGTAGTGCAGTGATAGAGTGCTGGGCCTGGAATCAGAATGACCTGTGTTCAAATGTGTCCTCAGATACTTACTAGCTGTGTGACCCTGGGCAAGTCCCTTAACCCTGTTTGCCTTAGTTTCCTCATCTGTAAAATGAGCTGGAGAAGGAAGTGGCAAACCACTCCATTATATCTTTGCCAAGAAAACCCCAAATGGCATCAGGAAGAGGTGAGCATGACTGAAACAAGTGAACAACAACAGAAATGTAAAATAAAAATGAGGAGCTAGAACAAAATTTAGTATGCATCAAGTGAATCCAAAGAAGAAAGAATTGCAACCAGGCTATCAGACAAAATAAAAACAAAAATTCAAAACATAAAAAGAAATAAACAAGGAAACTAACATGTTGAAAGGAACAAAAGACAAGCTATATCGATAGTAAACTGATATGCTTCAAATACTTTAGCATGTAAATGAAAAATTAACCAAATTAGATGAAAATAGTAAATAGTGTGAGGAAATTTCAGTGCTCCTTTCTCAGTTTTGTACAGATCTAAGAGAAATAAAAACAAGAGAAAATATGGAATAGAAAAATATTGCTGGAGAAATTCGAGCTGAAAGACTTATCTTGTCTTCTAGTGAGGTTTCTTAAAGAATTTATTTCTTAACACCACATGAAACTTAGCAAACATAAACATAACATAAACAAAACGTGTAATAAAATTCTTTAAAAAATGAGTAGATCAGGGGCAGCTAGGTGGCACAGTGAATAGAGCACCAGCCCTGGAGTCAAGAGGACCTGAGTTCAAATGTGGCCTCAGACACTTAACACTTACTATCCATGTGACCTTGGGCAAGTCACTTAACCCCAATTGCCTTGCCTTCTCCCCTCCAAAAAAAAATGCGCCCCCAAAAGTGAGTGGATCAAAGAAGAAATCATAGAATAACTAAGTGAAGGAAAATTATAATGATGAAACAATATGTGAAAATATCTGGTATGTAGGTCTAAAACAGTGTTCTAGGGAAAATTTTAATTCCTACAAACACATTAACAAAATAGAAAAAGAGAGGCTTAAAGAACTGAATATGCATTTAGATACCCAGCCAATAAACCTAAAACAAAAAGCAAAATAAAATTATTAAAAATGATCAAAGGAAAGTGGAACCAAGATGGCACAGTAGCCAGAAACAGTGGAGCAAGTTTTGTCCCCAACAGCCCTCCAAACAGATCCAGAATGCCCACCTAATTGTGATGCAGAAATCCAAGAAAAATTCACAACACATTTTTCCAACCTAGATCAGCAGAGGGAGACAAAGAGGTCTACAAACACTGAGAAATGGGGATCTGTTTTGGGAGTACCACACTTGGAGCATTCTAGCAGCTAGGGAGACTAAGGTCCCAGACCCATCCTGGAGCACATCGATGGGGACAGGTGCCAGTTGACAACTTTGTCACACACTACCTAATACCACTTACAGATCCAGGGTGGGTGGAGGAGGAAATCCTGTGCCCCAGAGCCCCAGGGTCTGGTCTGTGTACTGAGAGAGGAGCAGATTTAGAAGCAAGCAGTCACAGTATGGCTCAGCTTCCAGGAGCAGATGATCACCCTTTCAGCTTCTAGCCCAGTCTGAAGCCTGCAAAGGAATAACCAGGGCAGGAATCCCAGACCAAAAGGGAGCCTTCAGTTCTCTCATTCAGAACCATCAGGGCTTCCCAAATGATTGATAGTGGCTAAGTCTAGAAGGAGTCTACTGTTGCTCAAGCCCAAACCTGGATCAAGAACTTGGGAGAGTTTAGACCACGGGGACAGAAATCCAACTTTCCTCTGGATTAGACCACTTTGGAAGCACTGAAAGCTTACAAGTCCCCAACTGAACTGTCCTTGAGATCCTGGAATAACATAACACTCAAACTGCAAGATAGGAGAAGCAAGACCAATGCAGACTTTTCTGTCAGAAGTACATATAACCTAGCCTTGATATCAAGTCCAAAATCAGGAAGTAGGCTAGAAGAAGGAACAAACAAAACAAAAAGAATCCCACCATAAAAAGCTATCATTGTGACAGGGGGATGCTCAACACACAAACCCGAGAAGAAGAGAATGACTCCAAAATATCTACAAGCAAAGCCTCAAAGAAAAATACACCATGGACACAAAGTCAACTAGAATTTCAGAAGGGATGAAGCAATAATTTTTTTTAACTAGCTCCATTTATGACAACTTAAAAAAACTCAGCAACAACTCAGTATCATTGTGTGGTAACACAAAATGAGGAGCAGAAACAGACCCGCAGTGGGAATCAAGCCCCCATTTAAAATCAACACTGTATCAAGTCTAAGTAGTTCTGTCCACTTGTGCCCTGGAGTGTGGGTCTTTGGAAGACCCCATTCTCCAAAGTTACAAGACCCCTGGAGCGGGGTCAACAAAAGAGTGCTACTTGAACTGGAATCAGAATGTTGGTGGCATGCAGAGGTACGTGGGTACAGTTGGCAGCATTGAAAAAATAATATTCTTGTAAAAAGAAATCGTATTGCTGGCATCTACTAGACTGAACCTTAAGTTAAAATAAAATAAAATGAAGGAAAGCAAAAAACTCCTCCAAAATAACATCTAGCTTTCAGTCACAAATCCAAAATCTTAATGACTAATTCAGCAACTTGTTTCCTGCCACCTCTGGGGGTCACCCTCAGCTGCCAGTCTTGAGCAGAGGAAGAGAGAATGCTGGTGTGGTGGCATTGCCCAGGCCTTGGGAAGATGGATTGAGGGAATGGACATTGCTGGGCTCACTCGTCTGTTTTTCTGAAGGGATGGGTGGGTGGGTATGTTCTTGCCAAGTGACATCTGTGTGTTCTGTCTTGAAGGGTCCTGTACTCAGGACTCTTGCAGACCTACCTCCATGGGTGAAGCAGTAATTTTTTAAAAAGATAAAAATGTTTTGTATAAGTAAAGGAGTGCTACAGTAAAAAATTGGGAAGTATTTGCCCTATTAAAAAAAGAATGTCCTAAGTTTAATAACTACTTTTTAATCACATGTTTCAGGGTATCTTGGCAATCTGTTTTGTCATACTAAATATGAGATGGATAGAATGCATAATTATTGAGCAAGGTATCTTGCAATGTCCATGTCTCAACCAGTTCAGTTCAGGCATCCTCTCTATCACATGACTTTCTTCTAGAAAGCTAGAAAAATTTTGCCTGTGTAAGATTAAATGAATGATGACTAAATAGCTTATTGAGGAATAGCAATGGCTTAATTTTTTTTCCAATTGTCAGTGACTTGTCATGTTGATTGTGTTAATCAGAGTATCTCAAGTGGGTAGCAATATATGTCACAATATGAATAGATATCTTCAGTTTTAAGGGAAATTACATAAATTGGAGAATTAATGATTTACAATGAAGATAGGTAATTGAGAGACTTTATAATTTCTACACAAGAAAAATAGACGCAAGAAAAAAGTTTGATGAGTGTCCTATAAGGTAAATTGTGTTAATCAGTCAGTATACATTCATTAAGCATTTATTATGTACCAAGCACCGTGCTAAGCAGTGAGGATATAAAAAGAGACAAAAGCCGGTCCCTGCCCTCATGGAGATTATCATCTGATGGGGAGACAACATGCAAGCAAATATGAAACAAAGCAAGCTACATATGGAGCCAATAAGAAAGAATTAAGAGAGGGATTGGAGAAGGCTTCCAGTAAAAGAGGGGATTTTAGTTTAAACTTAAGGAAGTTAAGGAGGTCTGTAAGAATAGTGAAGGATGGAGAGAGTTCCAGGCATGAGCAACAGCCAGAGGAAATGCCAGGAGCAGAGAGGAGAGACCGATGTCACGGAATCAAAGAGTTTGTGTCCGGAAGTAAGATATAAGAAGACTGAAAAGGTCAGAGGGTCTGGGTTTATGAAGGGCTTTGAATGCCAAACAGAGCATTTTCTATTTGCTCCTAAAGATAATAGGGACCCACTGTAGTTTATCGAGTATGGGGATGACAAGGGTTATATCTGAGCTTTGGGAAAATCATTTTAATGACTGAAGGATTGATTGGAGTGGGATGAGACTTGAGCCTAGCAGACTTGCCAGTAGGCTATTGTAGTAATCAAGATGTGAGTCATGAAGGCTTGAAATAGAGTAGTAGCAGTGTCAAAGAAGACAAGAGAGCATATTTGAGAAATGTTGCAAAGATGAAATCAACAGAATTTGGCAATAGACTGGATATGGGGGTTTTAGAGAGAGTGAGGAGTCCAGGATGACTCCTGGGTTGGGAGCCTGAGGGACTAGAAAGATGATGTTGCCCTTTATGGTAATATGGAAGGTAGGAAGTGGGGAATTTTTATGGAATACTGAGTTCTGTTTTGAACATATCAAATTTAAAATATCTACTGGACATCTAGTCTGAGACATCTGAAAGGCATCTAGAGGTGCGAGATTGGAGGTCAGCAGAAAGTTTGGGGTAGGATAGGTAAATTTGAGAATCATCAGCATAGGTAGCAATGGTAACTTAAACCTTGAGAGCTGATGAAAGCACCAAGTGAAGTAAAGAACAAATATTTTTGGTTTTGTTTATCAAAGAGAAATAAAAGAGACAAAGTTTTTTAGTTATGAAAAAAATAAAAAATGAATTAGTGGTTATAATTTTGTGGTTCTTTTAAATGGAAGAAAAAAATTAGAAATAAACAAGTCACCCATATTTCAAGACATTGAGCAAGTATTTTATATTTGTATATATATTGATTTTGTAGAGTGCTTTAAAATTAAAAAAAGATCAGGCTTAATAATTATCTTATGTGGCTCCATTTCTAAGAAGCATTTAGAGTGAAAAAAGTAATTAGAAATCTGCTATCCATTAGCTCTTAGCAAATTATGGGAAACAAGTAACTTAGATTATATATACATACATATGTGTGTATATTGTCCTTCTGTGTCTTACTTCACTCAAAGTTGAAGTGAAACCAAAGGAAATTTCTACTTTTACTGATTTAAAATCTCCAGCTTTTTTTCATATTGAAAAACGTTGTTCTTTACCTCAGGTTTCAAGGTTTTAGGTGGTTGAGGCTGAATTGAAGCCATATGAACTTTAAAGATAGGATATGGGGAATTATGATAAAGAAATCCTGCTGGCAAGCCCTGGTTGAAAAATAGTCTATTGGTCACTGACATTTTGAGATTAGCATGTTCTAACCACTTATTATCTCTCTAACTCAAAGTCTTTTGAAACGCCAGCAACAGTCTTGAGTCTTCAGTTAGAAAGGGCATTGTCCCTGTGACTAGTGTATCAATCGGTCAAGCATTTATTAAGCAACTACTAGATACTGGGCTTAGCACTAGGGATCTAAAGAAAAAGAGAAACATTTTTTTTTCCCCTCAAGGAGCTTACATTCTAAAGGGGAAGACTTACAACGTACCTATATAAATGAATACCTAGTAATTTCAGGGACAACGCAATGTGGGGAATCAGGAAGGGCTATGGCCGTTTTAAATGAACATTTGCAATATCTTAAAGTAGTGCACTTGAGGCTGTATTTTTACAATGGAACAGATAGGCTGCAATGAATCCTTTGGGGATCCTTGGTTTAAAGTATCTCTGAATATCTGTCATTTATTTTCGTATATCACAAATCAGGATTAGCAAGGACTTCTAACATTTAAATTGCTTCCTCATCAGTCTTAAAGTATTTTAGAGCAGTAGTTTCCAGCCTTTTTTATTCCCAATACACCTTGGATTTATACTAAAGTTTTCTGTATCACCTATTCACTATGAAAAAGAAATAAACTCTGAAGTTTATCATGTATTTTCACATAGGAGTAGAAATAGGTACTGGGTGTGTGATTTCATTGGTAAAAAGGAACTCTTTCTAATAATGGGTCAGCAGCTTTCCTGCAACTTAGAATCTTAAGAGAGTTGCTTATGAGCATTGAGCAGTTAAATGGATGTGTCAGAGGCAGAGCTTGAACTCATGTCCTGACTCAATAGCCAGCTCACTAGTCATTATAGAGTACTGCCTCTCATGCATATTAAAATAATAAAACAAACTAATTACAATAAGATAATACTGGAATTGTTTTTTTATAGTTCAAATAAAAAGCCCTTGTATATTCTATCCAGTTTTGTTAAAATGGGGCATGTACACTTTAGTCTCTTCATGCTTTCAGAGAGTATTATAACAAAGGTTAAAATAAATTCATGAGGAAGATAATCACATTACTATATTTTAATTACATCTTTTCTAATTATCAAGCATTATTTCCTCCTTTTGACAAAAAGAAAAAAAACCTTTAAATCATTGTAATCCATATGCAAAGTCAAGCAAAAAAGAAAACTATATTGACGATGTTAAATAATGTGTCTCATTCTGCGCATATATACACACACACACACATATTCCCCCATTTCTCTGTCAGAAGGTGGGTAACATTCTTAACCATTTTCTAGTTGTAAGTGATCATTGCATTAATTATAGTTCTTGAGTCTCAAAAATAATTCATTTTTACAGTGTTGTTATAGTATTTTTTTTTCTTGTCCTTTTCAATTCACTCTTCTCAGGTCTCTAAAACTGTCTGTTCATTTCTTTTAGCACAATAAATGTTTCATTAAATTCCTCTATCATAACTTCTTTAACCCGTTCCCATTGATAGGTGTTGTTGTTATTGCTGCTGTTCAGTTGTTTCAGTCCTGTCTGACTCTTCATGACCCTATTTGGGGTACTCTTGGCCAAGATACTGGAATGGTTTGCCATTTCATTCTCCAGCTGATTTTATAAGTGAGGAACTGAGGCAAACAGGAGTAAGTTACTTGCCCAGGGTCAAAACAGCTACCTGAGTGTCTGAGGCTACTTTTGAACTCAGGAAGGAGTCTTCCTGATTTCAGTCCTAGTTTTTCATCCTCTATGCCACCTAACTGCCCATCGCATTGGCAAGTATCCTAACTGAAAGCTAACAGTTTCTAGTTTTCTGCTACTACAAAAAAGTTGCCTTAAACATTTTCTTTACATGTAGTACCTTTTTCTCTTTCTGATCTCTTTGGAGTATGAACCTAGTATTGAGTGGTTTTGTCAAGTCAAAGGGTAGCACAGTCTTGTAACTTTTGGGGCATAGTTCCAAAATGCCTTGCAGAATTCACAGCCCAACCAACAATACATCAATGTGTCTGTTTTCCCCTTGTACTTCCATCATTTGTCATTTTCTTTTTTTTCTATGTCAAGTTAACAGGCATTTACTTAGCTCATACTATGTGCCAAGCAGTGAGCTAAGTGCTGGGAATACAAAAAAAAAAAAAAGTCAAGATAACAGCTCTCAAGGAGCTCATGCCATAATTGAGGCAGCTAGGTGTGGTACAGTAGATAAAGTGCTGGGCCTAGAGTCTGGAAGACCTCACTTCAAATGTGACCTCAGATATTTACTAGCTGTGTGAACCTGGGCAAGTTACTCACTTAAGCTCATTCTGCCTCAGTTTTCTCAAATGTAAAATGGGGATAATAACAGCACCCATTTGTCAAGGTTGTTGAAAGGATCAAGTGAAATTTTTAAAGTACTTAGCACAGTGCCTGGCACATAGTAGGCACCTTATAAATGTTAGCCATTTTTACTGTTATTAATATGATGAGGGAGACATTAATATGATCCTGGCTCCGAATTTGAACTCTTTCTTTCTGGTTATTTGCAGTATTTTTTCTTTGATCCAGAAGTTTTGCATTTTGGCTATGCCATTCCTAGAAATGTCCATTTTGGAGTTTCAGGATGTAACCAATGGATTCCTTTTAATTTCATTTTGATCTCTGCTTCATTCTAAGAGATCTGGACAGGGCTGGCTAGGTGGCGCAGTGAATAGAGCACAGGCCCTGGAGTCAGGAGGATGTGAGTTCAAATCTGGCCTCAGACACAACACAAAAAACTAGCCGTGTGACCTTGGGCAAGTCACTTAACCCCAATTGTCCTACCTTCCCCCCTCCAAAAAAACGAGAGAGAGAGAGAGAGAGAGAGAGAGAGAGACAGATCTGGACAGTTGTCTTTCATGATTTCTTAAAATATGATATCCAGTCTCTGTTTTGGGTCATTGACAAGGTGATTTTTAAATTATTTCTCCTTGGTCTATTTTCCATATCTGTTGTTTTTTATATGGAATACCCTATATTTTCTTCCATTTTTCAATCTTTTGACTTTATTTTAATATTTGTTTTCTTATAGAATCATTACATTCTATTTTTTTGATTTTCAGGGAGTCTTTTGGATAAGGTTTGATACCTCTTGTTACTTTTCATGACCCCATGTAAGGTTTTCATTGCAAAGATACTGTAGTGGTTTGCCATTTCCTTCTCCAGCTTGTTTTATAGATGAGGAACTGAGGCAAACAGGGTTAAGTGACTTACCCAGAGTTACACAGCTAGGAAGTTTCTGAGGCCAGATTTGAACTCATGAAGATTAGTCTTCCTGACTCTGGGCCCAGCTCTCTATCTACTGCACCACTTAGCTGCCCATATATCTCATTTCTTTTCCATTTCTCTCCTCAATAGTTCTCATTGTGTTTAGAATGTCATTTTTTAAAACTGATCTCATTTTTTTCCTAGGAATTCTAATTGATCTTTGTGGGTAAGCTGTTTTTTTCTTTGAGGCTTTGCTTATAGATGTTTTAGAATCATTCTTCTAGGTTTCTGACTTGGGCCTATTTGGTCTTATAATAGCGCTTTATCTTTTTCTTTTTAGTCATTTTTCCAGCACTTTGCTCTGGGCAACCCAAATTGAAAGACTAGTTGAGAGCTCTGGGGGTTCAGTCTGTGGTCAAATTTCAGAATGCCTACCATGATCATTTATATAAGTATTTCATTATGTCATGTAGTTTTCATTTTCTAAAATATTCCTTGATGCAAAATTATAATCTATTTATTTCTCAATCTACATTCCAAAATTATCTTGGCATAATATGTAGTGCATGCTCTAGTTTTATGTTGAAGTCATTTTACATATCTTTTTTTTTTTTTTTGCCTTTTGGAGGGCAGTTGGAGTTAAGTAACTTGCCCAAGGTTACACGGCTAGTTTGTGTGTGTGTGTGTGTGTGTGTGTGTGTGTGTGTGTGTGTGTGTTAAGAGTCTGAGGCCGGAACTGAACTCAGGTCCTCCCCACCTAGCTGCCCCCTACATATCTCTTTTTATTATCAGATAGCTCTGACCTGACCAAATTGTCGGTAGCACTGTTCTGCCTAATTTTTTGAGGTCCACCATCCTTTTTTTAATTATTGAGAACCTCATCTCCACCCATATTTTCCCAGTGTCTCCTTTGCCATCCCATATCTACTTTGGGTCTCACCTTTGCATCCCTCCATATTCTGAAAAAGAAGTCCAGTTTGACTTATATATTCTGCACGCATACATTATCTGTCCTTTGTGTTTATACCAGCTGCTGCTCTTTGCTAAGTGTCATGTGTTAGTGCCAATTTGTGCTTCTGTGTTAGCTCACTGATATATAATGCCCTAACCATGAATTATAATACCTTCATCCAGCTATTAAAAAAAATGTGTTTCTAAATTCCTTTAAGGAATAAATGGTGAAAATTCAAGGGGTTTGGCAAGCAGATAAAGTTGATGCTTTTAGTCATGTGGATCTTTTTGCCACTTTTTGAATTGTAACATGTAAGTAAGTTCCATATAGGGTTGATCCTGCCATTACGTCTTAATAAAATATTTGATAATACTGGACAGAATAAATTTTGTTTCTTTCCTTCCATACTCATAAAAATAGGGTCTTTAGGAGTTTTTTTAAACTGATTTCAAATACAGCTTTAGATTTCCCTCACCCACTGTTTTATTTGGAGCCAGTTTAATATTTAAAATTTTTTTTACTACACCATCTTGACTCAGCCTTAAAAAAAATTTTTTTTTTTTTGCTTAACAAAATGTTGTTCATCTAGCTCACTTAAACTTTAGGTACCATTGATTTACTATTGTATTTAACCTTTATAACATCCCTCCTCAGTGTCTAATTATAATGTGCTTGGAATCTCACTTGTCCTAATATCACTTGTAGATTATTGAGATTTCTTGAATGAAGTGTTCCCAGTACTGACAGCATCTGGATTTTGGAGGAGGAAGTCAAGGATCTAAGAAATGGACAGCTTGGTGAGATAATGGATAAATCACTGACCTTAGGGTCAAGAAGACCTGAGTTAAAATCCTGCTTCAGATATTTACTGTCTGAAGTAACTGTGACCCTGGACAAGTCACTTTATCTTCTTGAGTTTCTGAATTTCCTCATCTGTAAAATGGGTATAATAGTACCTACCTCAAAGAGTTGTAAATATAACATATGTAAAGTGTTTTGCAAACTTTAAAAGGATTATGTAGATGTTGGCTATTATTACTATTCACTAAAAACTCCCTTAACGCCAGGGCTACTTAGACACCATAAAAAATTCATTATTGTTCAGTTGTTTTGAGTCGTGTCCAGTTTTTTGTTACCCTATTTGAGGTTTTCTTGGCAAAGATCCTGGAGTGGTTTGCCATTTCCTTCTCCAGCTCATTTTACAGATGAGGAAACTGAAAGAAACAGGGTTAAGTGACCTTCCCAGGGTCACATAGCTAGTGTCTGAGACCAGATTCAAACACATGAAGATGAGTCTTCCTGATTCCAAGCCCAGTGCTTGATCCACTACAACACCCAGCTGCCCCGTGGAGTATTAATTGAAAATTCACCACTGAGGAAGCCCTTCCTCTTTGCCTTATCTTTTTCCCCTCCTCCAAACCTTCCCTACCTCTTGGGGTGGCAGGTTAAAAAGAAAGATACAGTCACTGATACTGCTTGGATGAGATAAGTCGTCAACTCTCAACTTTCTGGTGTGATGAAGGGACTACCAGTCCTTACCATATGTTCTGTGTGTCTGTTCTTTAGGTCCCTGGGCCTTGCAATCTGCTGTATAGCTTCAACCTTAGGACTGTTGAGCTTTTCCATCTCTCCTCTGCAGTTAAATTCTATTTTTGTGTTACTTCCTCCAATTAGAGCAAACTCCTTGAGAGCAGAGATTGTATTGATTTTTCTACTTGTGTCCGCATTGCTTTACATAGTGCTTGACATATAGTAAACACTAAATAAATACTTTTTCAACCATTTACTCCTCCCATAATTTTGTAGGCTTTGAGAAGATCATTGACAATTTCTTGACAATTTTTTTGCCTTTTAGTTTACCCAAAAGTGTTTGATCACTTTTAAAAATGATTTCCATGAAGCTAAACTTCATTCAGCTGTGTTTCAAAATTTTCATTTTTCAAAATTTCCCTTCTTTGAGGATCCTCAGATATCCCATTTTGATTTTAACCTCACTGACTCAGACATGTATTTTTCAAATAAAAAAAGCCTCCACCATTTCAATCCATCACATTGACAACAATTTTAACTAAAGCAATATGCAGTTATGTAAAATTCACTAATTAATGTGTAATTATGGTAAAAAAAAATTTTCATGAACCAACCAGTGGTAAGCTCAGCATATTTTTCTTTTTTGAGATTTTTCCCTTGAGTGGGCTTCTTTTTTAAGACAATGATATTTTTTTCTGTCTTTGCTATCCTATTCTCAAAATGGCAGCAGTATTTGATGTACTCTACTAAAAGCAATCTATTCTAAATGACTTTGTGATCTTAGCTGAAATAAAAAAAAATTAGAGTTTTTATTATATTTTAAAATAATGGATTTTTTTGCAAGAGAGCATAAAAATGTTCAGGACATGAATCTTCCCTTGAGAAGTATGATAAGTATTCTTTTATATCTGTGGGGATCTGAAAATGATTACTCTCTTGAATTAGGAAGAGGGCCTGGTATGTGATGCACTAAACCTTACCCTACCATGCTTACACGTGGATCATTATTTTTGTTTTGTGGGACTAAAGTGCATAACAAGAAGGTTCATAAACAGAAAAAGAAAATAGAGGGGAATATATGATCAAGTGTCAATTAATAGTATCAAGTATCAAAATACTTGATCAAGTATCAAGTCAGTAGTAAACAATGAAGAAAAACAACTCCTATAGTCATTCAGAAAAAAGAGGTATTGCTTGAGAATGGCTAAGGGAGCAAAGAGAGGGATTGAAACAAGGGGGGAAAAGAATGATATTTCTCTTCAGTGGTGGGAGGAGATTGATTCATTGAAGGAACTTGCTGGGGGGGGGAGAGATTCTATAATGCGAGATATGAACCTTATACTGGATATTTTTTGTAGTATTTTGGTGTTCAGGAAGGCCATTACCTCTGAGAATGTCATTCTTCCATGGATAGTATTCCATCTGAGAAGGGCAATTAGAGTTTCGGGAAGCAACTGACATCCAGAAAGGGGCAGGAGGGATTGGAATGGACCCAGAGAAGAGATTTCTTGTCAAATGAGAAGGAAAATAATCATGGGAGGGGGAGAGGATGGTAATTAACCAAACAATCAGAAACATAAGAAAATTTCTATTATCAAGTAATACTTCTATGTTCTCTCCCATATTTTTATATAGTTCTAAAATTGGTAGCTATAATAAGATTTTTAAAAGGGAATTAAAAGGCACAAAGGTAAGCAAAGAGATTTAAAATATCCCTATTTGCTAATGACCCTAATGGTATACTTAGAAAATTCTAGGGAACCAGCAAATATACTAATTGAGAATAATGTAGCTTTGGCAGAGTTGCAAGATACAAAGTAAATTCACAAAAATAAATAGCATTTCTTTATAGTAATAACATAATCTAAGAAGTCATACAAGGAAGAGAAATTCCATTTCAAAAATGGAAAATATTGCACAAAATATTTGGAGATCAATCTACCAAAACACACAAAATACTTACATAGATTTGGTTATAAAATACTACTTACAGAAATAAAGAACAGATTAAATATCTGGAAGAATATTCAGTAGTAGTTGATGAGCTTTGTTAACATAATAAAAATAGCAGTACTGTCAGAGTTAATTTACACTTTTTAATGCTATATCAGTTTATCAAAGGGATACTTTACAGAAAATAATTAAATATTAGTAGAAATCACTAACAGAAACAAAAGACCTAGAATATCAAGAGAAATAGCTAAAAAAAAAAGGTAGGGATGAAGGAGGAATTACCACTTCTAGATGTAAAACTATGATAAAGCAGCAGACTTCAAAACCTTTTGTTACTGCTTTAAAAATTAAAAAGCAAATCAATGAGACAGAAAATGATGGAGAATCATAAATAAGCTTAGTAGCCAAATGTTCAATAAATTGGAGAACATAAATAGCTTAGGAAATAATTTCCTTTTGATAAAAACTGCTGGCAAAACTGAAAAGTAGTCTGTTAGAAATTAAGTTTAGATTAACATCTTAAACCATATCCCATAATAAATTCAATTTCAAAATAAAGACTACACTATATTTAAAAAATGGAAGAGAAGCAGATCATGTACCTTTTACAGTTGTGAATAGTACATGTATTCTTCACTAAGAGGCAGTTTACAGAATCAATAACTTTGATTTAAGAAACTAAAAACTTCATTCTGTAAAATGAAAATTATTGTACCTACCTAGGATAAGAATGACCAAATGGGGGGAAGTTTTTCATATCAGATTTTTTAGATAAGGGTTTGGTATCCAAGATGTATAGATAATCAATTACATATATACATACATACCCAAGTATATGTAAGTATATGTAAAGACCAAAAACCATTCCTGACAGATGATTGGTCAGAAGATATAAATAAATGTTTCTCTGAAGAACTGAAAGCTATTATTAATATGAAAGAATGTTCCAAGTTACTAAGAATAAGAGCATTACAAACAAAACAACTTAGAGATTTCACTTCACACCCAGAAAATTGGCAAAATGACAAAAAGATGGGGGAATAGTTAATATTGGAGGAGCTGTGGGAAGATAGGCAGAGTATTGCATTGTTAGTAGAGCTGTGCATTAGCACAAACTTTTTGGGAAGCACTTGGGAATAATGTGAACAAATTGACTAAAATGCCTGTATCCTTCGACCCAGAGATTCCACTATTAGGTTTATACCCCAATAGACCATTGATAAGAAAAAAGTTTCCACATACACCAAAATATTTATAGCCACACTTTTTGCGGTAGTAAAGAACTAGAAACAAAGTGCAGAGGCCCATCAATTAGGGAATGGTTAATAAATTATGGTACAGCAATGTAAGAGACTGAGCTGTAAGTAAAAACAAAAATGATGACTACAGCAAATACTGAAATAATCTGATGTAGCATAATGTAATCAGAACCAAGAAAACAATATTCATAATGAAAACGTAAATGAAAATATCAGCAACCACAAAATTCCAAAATCAAATATTGCAAAATTACAAAGAAAAAGTATGGCACAAAAGAAGAGGTATGAGAAGATACCTTGACCCAATTTCTTTCTCAGAGTGGCAGGAGTCCATGGGTGGGGAACATTACATACATTTTTAGATGGATTTGATGTATTGTTTGGCTTTGCTAATTTCTTTCTCCCTTTTTCTTATTTTTTTCTTTTAAAAATATTATTTGGGGGCGGCTAGGTGGCACAGTGAGTAAGAGCGCCGGCCCCAGAGTTGGGAGGAACTGGGATCAGTTCTGGCCTCGGATACTTAGCACCCCCACAAAAAAACTGGCCATGTAACCTTGAGCAAATTACTTAACCCCAATTGCTTTTAAAAAAAAAATGAAAAAATATTATTTGATATATGGTGTGACTCTCTGGGAAGTGGAAGGGAAAGAGTACTGGGGGAAATTTTGGTGATTTAACAAAAGAAAAACATGGCAGTTCATTTCTGGATGATGATGACGGGGTCTAAACTTTGGCCTTGTGGTATATGAGGCTAAAGTTTAATGGATATGATAAAGATAAAAGTGATTTTTGTTCCTGTTTATGAGTACAGGGAACAGAGAAACAGCCACGTGTGTGTGTGTTTTTTATTGTCAATTCACAATTTTTGTGTGGTCTAATGATATTAATAAAGGAAGACTAGAGAAGACCATACAAGATACTAAGGACTTCTGTTACATAGTGTTTTCTTGTTTAAATACCCATTAACCCTAACCAGTTTGTAACAAATTGTTCTTTTGATGTCCCCTCCTTTCTTTTTATGCAGCTTTTAAAGTGCTATATGTATGTATGTTCTTTTTCTAGTGCTTAATAAATGTTTATAGACTATCACTCATTGTCCACCAACCCACCATTCCCCAGACAGAAGTCTTCTCTTCCAACAATTAGCCAAGCGTCCATATCCTGACTGTGCCTTTGTCCTGGCTATCCCACATTCCTGGTATGCTCCTCCCCCTCACTTCAGACTTTTAGTTTCCCTGCCTTCCATCAAGACTCTTTTCACATCTCTCCCTCTGTAGGAAGCCTTTCTCCTTCCCCTACTCCTACTGATGGTGTCTTCCTTCTGAAATCACCTTCCATCTATACCGTGTGTATCTGATGTCTACATATTTATGTACACGTTATTTCCCCGAAGAGAATGTGGAGGCAAGGATGGCATTTTGTCTTTCTTTGTATTCCTAGTGCTTAGCACAGTGCCTGGCACATAGTAAGTGCTTAATAAACGCTTGTTCACTTACTGATTGTGATTGGTTGCCACTTCACAGTTCAGAGGTCTTTCAGATTTCTTTCTCTTCCCATTATTTTGATCAGGTAAATTGTTATTTGGTTCTGCTCACCTCATTCTGTATCAGTTGATACAAGTCTTTATGTATTTCTCTGAATCTCATTCCTCATTTCTTAATGGTGCAATAAAATCTCACTTCATTCATATACCATGATTTGTTCAGCCATTCCCCGGCTGAGGGGCCCCTGTTTTGTTTTCAGTCCTTCCAAGCAACAAGGTCTGCTGTAAAAATTCTTGTATATGTAAATCCTTTCTGTCTCTCCCTTCTTTGGGACATATGCCCAAGAATAGCACCATCAGTAGTACTACTAGTAGTAGAGTAGTACCAAAGGCCATGAAGAGTGCAGTGACATTTTAGAATAATACCCATTGGTTAAACCGGCAACTGCTCCAGTAGTGCACGGATGTGCTCGTCTTCCCATAGCCCCTCCAAGCATTTGTTTTCTTCTTTTGTCATCTTTGCCAATTTTGATGGGTGAGTTGGACGTCCAAAGTTCTTTTATTTCTATTTCTTTCAATATTAAGTAGCATGGTATACTTTTTCATAGGGTTTTTGATAGTTTACTTTTCTTCTTTGGAGAACTAGAATTGCCTGTTCATGTCCTTTGACCAAATAACTATTGAGGAATGATTTTCATATATATTTGTCTCATTGCTTTATATATCTTAAATTTCTCTTTATCAATGGAATCTGTTGTTAATTTTTTCCAAATTATTTCCCTTTTGAATCTAACTGCGTTTATTTTCCTTGTTCAGAAGCTTTAATTTTATGTAATCAGAATTGTTCCATTTTATCTTTTATGATCATCTTTATCCCTTGATTAGGTAAAAATTCTCTTCTTTTCCGTCATGGTTGTTAACAATGACTCCTTACTTTGTCCTCTATTAGGTCATCTGTCCATGTATTTGGAGTTTACTGTGATATATGGTATATATATTGTATTTCATATGTATATTATATGTTGTATTTTTTTACTTGTATCTTAGCCGATTATTTAAGTTGCCCTTTCTTCTATGAATTTCATTTTGTTTTCACTTTCCCTCTTCTTGCTCTATCACCTTACATATTTCTCTAGCGATTTTAATATCTCTATTACATATAAACATATCCAACTAACTTTTTCATGATTCAGGTAAGAGTGCAGTTCATAAGATGTTTGCTCTTCTACCCCTGCCTCACTGTTTATATATTACAATTCTGCTGCACCCAGATTGTAAGGAATATTAAATTCATTCTTTGTTTCTTCCCTAATGTATTTTTTTTTTTTTTGCTTTTTAGAGGGCAATTGGGGTTAAGTACCTTGCTCAAGGTCACACAGCTAGTTTTTTTTGTGATGTGTGTTAAGTGTCTGAGGCTGGATCCGAACTCAGGTCCTTCTGACTCCGGGGCCGGCGCTCTACTCACTGTGCCACCTAGCCGCCCCAAGTGTTAAGTGTCTGAGGTTGAATTTGAACTTGGGTCCTCCAGACTCCAGGGCTGGTGCTCTATTTACTGCGCCACCTAGCCGCCCCTAGTGTGTTTCTTTATTCCTCCTTTTTCTTTACTCCGTTAAAGGAGAACATATAATAAAACTAAATTTCATGAAGTCCCTCAATTTATCTTAGCTCCCTCTCTTGCTCTTAATAGAGAAGTTTTCAAGGAACAGAGTTTTCCTTTATCCTTCTTGGAATGTAAACACTTAATTATCATTTAGTCCTTTCACTGTACTTAAAGATAGATTCCTTTCTGGCTTTTTCTAATCTCCTTTGTTTGAGTTTTAAAGATTCTGCATAACTATGGTTTTCTCAAAATGAGCACTTAAATGATGACTTTTCCCCCCAATGGTCTACTTTCCTACCTGTAGGTTATATTCGTTTTTGTAGGGTAAGTTATTCTTATAAGCTTTTTTCTTTTGTCTTTTGCTTGTTTACAGGATTGTCTTTTATGAAGTTGCTGCCAAATCTTGTGTGATCATGTATGTGATTCCTTGGTATTTGCTATCTTCATTTTTAGATGTTTGCAGTATTTTTTCTTTGAACTGGCAGTTCAGGCTTTGATAGTTCTAGGAGTTTTTATTCAGGATTTTTTTCAGAAGGTCATCAGTGGATTCTTTCTATTTTTACTTGGCCCTTTAGCTCCATTAGTTTTCTTGAAATGTGGAATCCAGGGTTTTTGTTGAGTCATTGTTTTCAGGCAATCCAGTGATTCTTGAATTATCTTTCCTTTTCTTTTTTCCCCAATTTGGCTGTTTTTTATAATAGTTCTTTGTGCTTCATTTCAGTTTTTAGGGTGTCAGATATTCAGGTAAGGAGTCTACTTTTTGCTCCAAACTCTTGATTCCAATTCCATGGGTTCAGATTTAATTTTTATCAGATTTCAGTTCTTCTATCAGTTCTTCCATCCCTTCTTATAGTCCTTGTGGTAATCTGTTCTTTTTTGAGGATCTCCCTGGGCTATATGTTCTTTTAACTTATTAATAGCATGCAAACCACTAGTGAAAAAAAAAAACACATGTTCATCATCTGTGTCAAACCCCCTGATTGTGAGTATGAACCCCCAAGGCTCTGTTTTGTACCTTCTTTTATTCCATGTACTCTCTGATTTAGTAATTTCATCAGCTTTAAGAGTTCAATTATCCTCTTTATATAGATGACATATATATGCATAACACACATGTGTCTGTTAATCCCACCCTAGTTTATCTCCTGAGCTTTGTTTATGCATCTCAAACTACTTATTAACTGTTGAACTGGATGTCCTGTGGACTTCTTAAACTTAACATGTTCCAACACTGAAATCATTATCTTCCATCAACCGCCCCACCCCAACCATTCCTCTTTCAAACTTCCATATTTCTGTCAAGAATACCACCCTTTTGCCATGGACGCAGGTTTGCACCTTGGTGTTACTGACTTCTTCTAGCTCTTCCTTGCTTCAATCAGGAATTGGCATTCCTTTTCACTTCCACTTTTTCAATATCTGTTATGCCTAACCAGAGAATATTCAGCATGGCAAAAAGGACTTAAGGAAAATGTGATAGTTACCTCAGGTATTTGAAGAGCCTTCTTTTGGTGGAGAGATTAGGTTTGTTCTCCTTGGCTGCCAAGAACAGTAAATTGAAGTTTCAAACAGGCAAATTTAGTCTTGATAGAAGGAAAAAATTCTTAATAATTAGAACTATCTACATGAAATGAGCTTCTTTGGGCAAGATAGTGGGATCCCCTCATTAGATATCTTCAGGCAGAGACTGGATGACTTCTTGTTGGGTGTGGTGTAGAAAGGATTTTTTTTCTAGGTATAAATTAGACTAGTCATTTCTGTCTTTTCCAACTCTTAAATTCTGTGATGTGACAAGGGCAGAATCCAGCTGAACGAAAAAAAACTTCATATGTGCCAAGCAGTGTATTGAGCTCTGGGGATACCAATGTAAAATAAAAATGAGATAGCCCCTGAACTCTAGGAGCTTCTAGGGAGACAACATCTAAGGAAATTGTTTCCAGGAAGGGTGTTGTAGTTTGGAAAGTCATAGGAATGTTGAGTAGAACTATGGAGAGTCAATTAGCAAGTTCTTCCCAGAAGCAATGGTAGTAGTATTGACTTAGTATTCTCTGAGGAAAAGGTTGACAGTGGAGGGAAGAGCAACATGGTCTTGAGTCTGGTGCAAGTTATATTAAAATTTGTTGTTTGGGGTTGCAGTAGATAATTCACCAATAAAGCCAGTGTGGCTCCAAAAAGTCCCAAAGGAACAGCACCAAGGTGGATGGCAAGGATATAGTTAGAGTAAACCTTCAGAACACTCAAATGAATCACATTCTATGGTGCCTATGGAGCTTGTGGTCTTAGATCCACTGTAGCTTACTTTTGAGATTTTAATGGAGACACAGTCAACAAGCATTCATTAAGCGCCCGTATGTTAAGAGTTGTTCTGAGTGCTGGAATACAAAGTAAAAAATGAAATTTTACCTATCCTCAGGAGGATTACACCATCTGTCTGGTGGAGACAACCTGCATATGTAGAAATATACTAAATAGATTCTAGGTAATTTTGGAGGAAGATTATCAGGAATATCAGGAAATGCTACATGTAGAAGACTGTGCTTGAGCTAATCTCTAAGGAAACTTGGGATTCTGAGAAGCAGAAGCAAGGTAGACAGCATTTCAGAGGCAGGTGACAATCAGTACAAAGTTTGGAAGAACTTAGAAGTGAGATAGTGAAAAGACCACATTGGCAGATGATGATGAATGCCTACTTTGGGAATGTTGCCATGATTTTGGGGGGGTAGATGTGGGACTGAATATGACCTCTTCAAATGATTCTATAGAGGAACAAAATATTTAAACATATAAAAATAACTTTTTAAGGGGGTTTCATTGGCTATCAATCCCAATAGCCCTAATTTATCCCATCCTTTACAGACACATGATGAGAAGACTGATACAGGACTCAGCTAGCTGAACAGCTATAAAATGCCCAAATCTGGGTCCACAAAACCAGTTCAGAGTGAAAATTCTGACAGTGACGGCAACATGGTAGAAAAACCATCTGGAAGAAAGGTAAAAATCATTCTATTTAAATGGGTTAATTATTTGGGAGCAGAGAACAACTATATATGACCATTTTAGTATTTTTGAAATATAACCAATCATAAAATCAAAAGTGGTAGTTTTAGCGACAATAATTAAGATGTGGGAGTTAAGAACAGTAAAGTTATAGCCTACTTTAATTATGTTAATGGAATATAGGGATTACATAAATAAATTAAATCCATAAGTAATTTAAAATTTCAGTAGATGGAGAATATATGGATAAATAGAACTCATAGATAAGTCAAAATTTCACTTTTCCCCCTAAAAACTACCAGAGCTATGATTGAAAAATTGTCTGATATTAATTTTACCTCTTTTCTTTTTCTTTACTCACATTCTGGGGATTTATCTGTACTTTTAAAGGACCTGCATCAAGTAATATGCAGCAAGTCTGATCCCATTGTCTCAGAAATAATAATAACTAACATTTATATGAGCTTTAAAGTTTGCAAAATACTTTTAAAAAAAATATTTCATTTTATCTTCACAATGGTAGGTGCCCTGTCCCTCTATAACCCTTCTATTTTCTAGAAGCAAGTTTTATTTTAAGGTTTTTGTTTGTATTAAAGTCTGTATTTGAGAGTCCTGAAGTAAAATTATCCTGACTACCTTGAGTTTTATTGTTTATGGCGTTACTTGAGTGAGATATACTAAGACTATACTTGACTTGCGTCAGACTTTTGCTGTCAGGGCTGCACAAAACCAAAATTTCCCCTTTAATACTAAGTAGCTAAGTAGTACAACACGAAGTAATTGACTTTTTGGAAGCCAGCCTCCTGTTGTAAATGGAAGTTTGGTGGTCCAGTATATCACAGTATGCTATGTGGGTGACAAAATGTGCTTTTGACAAGTGTTGGAGAGGAAGAACTATTGGGGTCTGGAATAGTCATAGAAAACTTAGAATTAGAGAATTATAAGATTTATCTCTAGAAAGGGACCTTAGAAACTATGTAGACTAACCCACTCATTTTACAGATGAAGAAATAGCCCCAGGGAAGCTAAATGACATGTGTAGTATCATGCAGGTCATAACACAGCTGGGATTTTACCCTAAAACTTCTGACTGTGAGTTCAGTTCTTTTCTACCATACCATGTATTTATAAGGGTTATGGGATGTAAGTTGAACCTTGAAAGATGGATAGGGTTTTGATGCATAAAAAGGAGGTTGTCCTTGGTTAGTTTAGAGAGCATCCAGATGAAGCAGTATGGTGTGATGGAGAAACTTCTGGACTCAAGAGATCTGGGTTAAATTCCTTTTTTTTTTTTTTGCTTTTTGGAGAGGGAAGGCAGGGCAGTTGTGGTTATTGTGACTTGTCCAAGGAGTCAAGTGTCTGAGGCTGGATTTGAACTCAGGTCCTTCTGACTGCAGGGCCAGTGCTCTATTCACTGCTCAACCTAGCTGCCCCCCTGGGTTAAATTCCTACATATGACATTTACTAGCTATGAGACCCTGGACAAATCAATTAGCCACTGTAAAATGGGTAAAACCAGTAAGTAACTACATGTTTCACAGGGTTGTTGTGATGAAAGTGTTAATTAATGTGAAGCACTGTGATAAGAAAACAAATTGTTTCCTAAGACGAGGTCACTGGAATTGGGGGGTTTGAAGCAGGTGATAGGGAATTAGACTTAGGAATCAACAAAGACTAAGTGCAAGGATTACGAACAGCATGAAGAGACCTTGAAAAAAATACAGCACAAATTTATAATATGACAGATTAACCCAGTTCCTTGATTATATCTAACAGAATTTTATGATCTAGGAATAGGAATAAAGAAAATAAATGAGAGTTATTCAGGGTTGGGTATTTGTATGATCAAAGGTCAAGGGTTGAAGTGGTTTTTGGTATTAGGGTAGCATTGAAATGACTGACCATAGAAATCTTGTCGGAAAAAAAAGAGTTAAATATAGTTCCCTTGCTATTAGGGTAGGGGAATTAGTAGGGTTTTTTAAAATATATAATCTATGGCCTTGATGAGACAAAATAAACGTTTGTATGTGTAGGGAAATGAGAAAGGTTTTAAAAGTAAGGTAATTGAGATTGGAAAGAGAGATTACACAGTCTTGGGAAGTTGACCAGTGCCTTCTTGAGCACCAAGTCCAGGTTTTGACCATACTGATAGAACAGGGATCAGTGGTACTTGTTTCATGGAGAGTGACATTATAAAATCAGTATGTCATGTGGCTGTCAGCAGAAATGAAATTACCAAAGAGATGACATGGAAGGAAGAATGAAACATGTGCTTAAAAATATCTAGGAAAGTAAAAGTGAGTCCTGGAAGACAGAGATAGAGCAATGAGGATTTCTGAAGATGGAAACTGTTGGTAATCCTCCCTTCAATCAGCAATTAATTCATTTCAAAAGTTTAGTGCAGAGAGAACTTATTGAGTTCCTATTTTAAAGACATACAGTACTGGAAATACAAAGATAAAAATTACACACATCCACCTTCTTCAAGGCTTTTAATATTATGATGGGAAAAATAAGAAAACAAATAACTAACACAGAGAAGAGTCAAAAGTGCAAAGAAAAGGTTCAGACAAAGTGCCACAAGAAATTTGAGGATGAAGAGATTGCTTTTACCTGGGCAAGGGAAGAAAGAAGTCAGGAAAAGTTTTTTGGAGGAGATGAGATCTAAGTTGGATCTTGAATAAAGCGAGGAACTTCAACAGACATAGGGAAATCCATTCCTGACATAAGTAATTGCCTGAGCAAAGGCAAGTAGACAGGAGAGGATAGGATGACAACTGGGGATGGTAAAGTTGTCAGAACTTTGACTATTGGAGTTAGTGAGTTATGTTTGATGATTATTAAGCAAAGAAGCCACTCAGGAGTTTTTGAATAGAGGATTTATATGGTCACGGCAGTTTATGAAGAAGATAACTTAGGTAGCTTTGCAGGATGGCCTGGAGAGGTGACAAACTAGGAGACCAATTTGCTTATTACAATTAGGTAAGAGTTAATGTTATTTGCAAGAATTAGAAGATTATAAGAAGGGACAGGCATAGAGGGAAAAATTAGTTCAGAATATGTTGAATTTCAGACATCCACTGGACATCCAAGGTGAAGCTATATTAAATACTTGGTAAATGTATAGTACCATGCTAGGTAGGCACTGAAGTGGGTAGAATAATAAAAGTCATGGTCTCTACATTCAAGGACTTTACAAATAACAGTTTGACTTCCATGACACAACACTATCTCTTATTTTATATTTTATATTTCTCTTTCTCTGTCCTTACTGTAGGCTCTTCTTTCTTTCCCCTTAATGGTTAATATTCCCCCCAATTTTTTCTTCCCACCTCTTCCTAGGCAACTATTTTGAATTTCATGTCTTTAGAGCTGAATCAAGAAATGTTAGAGCTCTTAGGATCCTTAAAGATAGTGTTATCTAGGAGCCACAGTGAATAGAGAGAGCATCAGCCCTAGAGTCAGGAGGACCTGAGTTCAAATGTAGCCTCAGATACTTGACACACTTACTAGCTGTGTGACCTTGGGCCAGTCACTTACCCCCAACTGCCTTGCCTTCCCCCTCTAAAAAAAAAAAAAGATAGTCTTTTATCTAACCCTTTCATTTTACTAGCCCATGATTCCTATAGTTATCACTGTAATTTATAGTTTTGCCATTCCATCCCTCCCCCCACCTCTCCAGTCCCATATTTTTAGCTATCTAGATATTCAACATTTTCAAAGCTGATCTCATTTTTTTCCTCTCCCAAAATCTGGTCTGCCTCCTAACTTCTGGTTAATGACCCTACTGAAAATCTTGAAGTCATAGTGACTTCTCCACCTGCTTACCCACCATGTCCATTTAATTGTTGAGTCTTAAAGATTCTACTTCCATAATCTCCTGTATCCATTTTCCCTTCTCTTCATTCAATTCAGCAAATATTTTTAAAGTGCATACTATGTAGTAGGTGAAATACAAAGTTTAAATAAGACATGGTCCTTGCCTTCTTCAGCATTATAGTCTAGTAGGGGTAAACATGACATATCTACTTTTTGTGTATTATAATTATTTGTGTATGAGATATAAACCTAGTATTGTATGATTTCTGGGAGAAGTATCCTACTGATTGGTGGATCAGTAGGAGGTAGCATAAATTGGACTCCAAAAGATGAGTAAGAATGTTAGATGGAGGGCAAGGATCATAGGAGGGAAGGACTTTCTAGTCATAGAAAAACGGCATGAACAAAAGGCAGAGAAGCAGGAAAATGAAAGAGGAAGAAAATTGTATATTCCATGCTGTCTGTTACCTCCTGAGTTCAGGGTCTAAGAATTATCTCATTATCTCTTAAATAGAATTTTGCAGCATTGCCTTCTAAGCATGGTCATCCTACTTAGATTCCTTGTCTTTTCTGCACACTGCTCTTGCTGAATCAATCTCTACAACACAGCTACAAGGGCATGAATGAAGGGAGGAACTAGAAATGGGGGAAAATCCATTCCCAACTTGAGTGATTGCTTAAGCAAAGGCAAGAAGACAAAAGAAAGCAGGATAATGCGAGGATGAACAACTACCCTAATGAGATCATTTTCAGTAGCCTTCTATGTTGCCTGCCAAATTAAATATCAACTCCTGGCATCAAAAGCCTTCTGAAATAATCATATCTTGTCTTTACAGTCTTATCTCCCATCTTCCCCTTAAGTATACTGAATTCTGCTACTAAATCAGACTTAAAATTAAAAAATAAACATATCCTTATTCCTCACCTCTGTTCAATGGAACACCATGGGGTGTTTTTTCTACCACAAATGCTGCTTCTGCGAGTACTGCCTGTTGAAATTTTAAATTTCTTTTGATACTTAGGTATAGTGCTATCTCCCTTCATGAAACCTTTTCTGATCCCATCCTTAGCCTCCAAGTTGAGAGTAATCTCACTTTTATCTTAAAGCTAAGGAAAATATGGAGGGATGTAAGGATGTTTGCCAATGTGGAGTGACTCCACAGAGTAGAGTGGTGGTAGGTGATTAAGGTATGGACTGGGAGGACTATCTAGGTAGGACTGAGCTAGATTGAAACCAGCATTATAGAGAAGGTGGTAATGTAGGTAATAATGATGAAAGAATAATAGCTAAAGGTAATATAGGAGCATGAAGTAGAGGAAAAGGGGCACTAATTAAACAGAATTAAGTATCTTAAGAAAGAAGGTATCACAAAGTAGTGTTAGGCAGGAAAACATTCAAATAAAAATCTTCAGTGATACATATTTTCTCTGGACTAAAGTATGATCTGACTACCACTACCTTTCCAATCTTATTTTGTGTCTCGCAAGGGGCCTTAACGGTTGTCTATTCCAACCCTTTCATTTTATAGATGAAAAAGTTGATGTCCAGATATGTCAAATGACTTATCAAGATCATAGAGATTAATAATCAACAAAGTTTATATCCAAACCCATGTCCCTAACTCCAAATCCAGTGTTCTTTCATCTGTATCACCAGTGCTTCTCTATGCACCCCCACCCCCAACCCAGTCAGTCTGTTCTGATAATTATCCCTCAAATATGGCATTGAAATTGAACATTCTATGCTTTTGTATAGGGGGCTCCACCACTTCTGGAATGAACTCTTTCCTCACTTCTGCTCTGTATCAAAGTATAGATCAAGTGCTACTTTCTACATAAAGTCCTTCTTCATCTTCCAGTTGTTAGCTACTCCTCTTTCTTGAAATTACTTTTTATTAATTTTATTGTCAGCCAAGACTCAAGCAGATTTTAAGGTTTAAAATTCAATGAGCATTTTGTAGAACCTAAAGTACATTTAAAACAAGCTTTACTAAATAATTAAAAGACTCAGTAAGGTTCCAGAGTTAAAAACAACAGTATTTAGCTCTTCCTGGAGAATCAACACCACAAAGAGACAGGAAAGTAGCAACCTTTGAATGTAGCAATTGGGGCAAAATCAGGTTTCTTACTTCAGTTTTTCTTGAACTATGCCATTAAACTTCAGGGAATTAAGGAAGCAAAATAGTCTCCCTGCCCCCTCAGAGAGCCAGCCCAGTTTAGATAAAACAAGTGTCACTGCTACTGTATCCCATCTCTTGGGGTTGCTAAGTCCCTAAAATGTTCTAGGTAACCTTCCATTAATAAAATAATCTGAAAAACAGCCCTAGCAGCAGCACTTAATGCAAATAATTAAAATAACAGAAAACTTTTTTTTTGTTGTTTTTTGGAGGGCCAGTTGGGGTTAAGTGACTTGCCCAAGGTCACATGGCTAGTTGAAAACACATTTTAAAACAGTGGGAGAGTGATGTCAAGAACAATTCAGGTCTTCTTAGGATAAAACAGTTATAGGGGCGACTAGGTGGCGCAGTGAGTGAAGTGCTGGCCCCGGAGTCAAGAGGATCCGAGTTCAGTTCCAGCCTCAGACACTTAACACCCACACAAAAAAACTAGCCATATAACTTTGGGCAAGATACTTAACCCTAATTGCCCTCCAAAAGGCCAAAAAAAAAAATCCCCAAAAAAACCAATCATGTCACCCAGGAGTAACAAGAGGAACATTTCCAAGAACATTCATTTCTTTTCTTTTTTTTTTTTTTGGAGGGCAATTAGGGTTAAGTGATTTGCCCAAAGTCGCACAGCTAGTGTGTCAAGTGTCTGAGGCTGGATTTGAACTCAGGTCCTCCTGACTCCAGGGCTGGTGCTCTATTCACTGTGCCACCTACTGGCCCCAAGAACATTCATTTCACTGAATGAATGACCAAACCTTGATTGTTGTCACCAGACCCCAAGGCAAGTCCAGTTCATATGAATCAAAATAGCTAAGAATGATAAGCTTCTTGCATGTAACCTGTCTCAGAGCTTTAGTCTGTCCCAAGACAGAAAGATCAGTTGAGCTAGTGAGCATTAAGTACTCAGTATGTTTCAGGCACTATACTAAGTTGGGATTACAAATGCAAGCAAACAACACAGTTCCTACCCTCAAAGGGGGTACATAGTACTTAGGAGATGATAGCACATCTGGAGAACAAAGGGCAGACAGGCAGGGAAAGGGTACCTTTGCAGGGTCAAGGCTGCTGGAAAGATGTTAGAGAAGTCCAGGGGGCGGCTAGGTGGCGCAGTGAATAGAAGACTGGCCCTGGAGTCAGGAGAACCTGAGTTCAAATCTGGCCTGCCTTAAACACCTAACACTTACTGGCCATGTGACCTTGGGCAAGTCACTTAACCCCAATTGCCCCTACAAAGCAAAAGTCCAGAAAATGAGTTGAGCCAGGAGTGAAGCTTACTTCCTCTTGGTTACAACCATGCTTACTACCTTCCTTGCTCACTACCTCTAGCCTTGTGGGCCAGAGGCTCACCAATCCTGAGACAGGGCCTCAAGGGAGAGGAATCTCTAGGGTGGGAAGACTGCTGGCATAACTGATGATCAAATTGCCAAATGTTATCTCACTTCCAGCCCCTCAGCCAGCCATCCAAAAAAGTGGCAGCCTTAGCCCCAGACTTTGTAGCTGTGTCAGTGTCTTAGGGATGGCACCGATCTGGAACTCCTGAGGGTTCAGCTAAAGTAAAGAATTCTCAGAGGTGGGAATCACAGACTTGACAAGACCCTTTGTACAACAATGGACTAGGACCAGAGAAATAGAATCCTAGGGCTGTGTCTAGTCTTCCTGCTGTCCCCCCTACCTCAGCCCGGGCCCCACCCTAGCTGGTTGCTTCACTGAAACAGGGACTTACCTCATACTGCCATTCTGTCAACATTTCCTAGCCCACTAGCCAATCTCTTCCTCCCTGTAAATTTCAGGAGGACAGCACAAAATTTTGATCCCTTTAGAGACATAAACTGAGGTATTATTGTGTTTCTTTTATAGGAATTAGATAAATATTCTTCTTCACTTTCATGCAAGGGCTTAAAATTAGACAAAAATGTCTCCTTTTTTCCCGGGTAAATTCCTTCTCTCCATATTTGAAAGATAATTTAAGTTTCCTCTTATTGTTTAAAAAAAAGTAAGCCTCTCTTAGTAATCCCATCACTTAATTTCCCAAATCCTTTATAGGGAGGAGCTGTCCAAACCATCCCAGGCAAAAAGAAGCTTACTTAACTTATGGGGACTTGAACTGTTTGTCCTGAGATGTATAGAGCTCTCTGATGGGGCAAAAACCTCAAGGCCTGGGCACAGATGATAAACTAGAAAAGACTGGAGAGAGTCAACTGGGACTATATCTAACAGTAATTCATCCTGATCAGGAAAGTCTTCTTAAAAACTACACTGAAATGTAGATCCCTGCATCTTCCTGGAGTGGTGCTGGTTTGTCAAAGACATTTCCTGTGGGAAATGACATTCAGCCCTGATGATCATGGGTGTGATAATGAACCTGTTGTCTTAAAAGTCTATTTTAGTATTCCATGATACCAGCTGCCTGGGGATGTTATAAACTGTGGAAAATCCAGTTAACCTGTGATGGCAAAAGTCTGAGTCTTAGATCTTCTTTGAAGTAAAGTAAATGACCTGATCTGAATTCAACAGTGGTGTAAGGGGACCCTTAAAAATATAACTAACTTTTATATAGTGCTTATGATGTGCCAGACACTGTGCTAAGCACTTTACAATTATTATCTCAATTGAGCCTCACAGCAACCCTGAGAGGGTAGGGTACTGTTACCATCCCCATTTTATAGATAAAGAACCGGAGTCAAACAGAGGTAAAGTGACTTACTAGGGCCACACAGCTAGTAAATATCTAAAGCCAGATTTGAACTTGTCTTCTTTACTTTTCTAGTGCTCTATCTACTGCACCACCTACCTTCTCCAATATAGAAGAAAGATGTGTTTTGTAAGGGCAGCAATGGCAACTTCCAGTATGATGCCATTGGCATCAGTACGAGATATAATTGGCACTATAGTCTCATTCTTTGAATTAGGCATAAACTGTGAGGGCAAAACTCTTACCTTTTAATGGAGGAAGATCGATCAGAACAGGTCAGGAACCACATGGGAACCTAATATACTATTCTTTTGAAGGTAGATGCTATGATTAGCATGGAGCAGAAGTATCTGCATCTTTCTTCATTAAGGGGACCACAGCACAGCATCATGCCCCCATGTCTAGATTAGTGATGGCTCCAATCACTAGTACCTTTCCTGTTTTTGGAAAAGCATCAAAATGATTATTCATTTCAGCAGAGGGCATATAATATCATACAAGCAATTGTACAGCATCAGCAAAGTTCTTCCATTGTTCCTGAACCCAAAGTAGAGTCTTTAGTGATCTAATTCCATTTTCTCTAAACTTCAGACTACTCATCCAAACCAATAGACACTGCCCAGAAATCAGTATAAACAGAAATCTTCTCTGACCCGTTCTTCAAGACTGTCTTATTGTAGCTTGCCTTCTGTGAAGACTTGCCCAGGACCTCCATTGTAGAGTGTCCCCAGTTACTGATGTTCTCAAGTAATTGGTTACCCGTGACATGTATCTGAAATGAAGTATGTGGAGAAATACTGCTCTTCCAGGCAGATCCTGACATACAATCTTCATTTCCCCTCCATTTTTGCTTTTATCTTTTCCAATAATCTTTTCCCTATATGTAATCTTGAAACACTTAGTTTTGGTTTTAGATAATACAAAATGGTACATGTGTTCCCTTTAGAGCAGAATCCTTGTTGAGAATATGTTCTTTAGAAGAGATTTGTTTTGGCTATGTTAGGTTGTTTTTTTTCTGCTACCACTTTAACAAAGTTCAAAAGCACAGCACTCTTTATATTGTGGATGTGTATATTTGAAATGAACTGTATATATAGGTAAACACAGCTGTGTTTGTCTCAAGAAAGTGAATTGTTTGCAGAACGCTTTGAGAATACCACTTACTAGTGCAAAAAGACCAGGATAGTATTGCAGTTCACACTAGACCTTCACATAGTTGAGGTTTAATTCTAACCTTATGTTGTCTTTCATATAACAACAAAACAGAATAAATGAGAAATATGAACACAATTATAAATGATCTATACTAACAGAGGAGTGATACTGATATAATAGTTCTTTTTAAAGTACTTTACATCCATTGTCTCATTTGATCCCTCTGTGAAGAGTTCCTGTTTACAGGTGAGGAAGCTGAGACTCAGAGAGTTGAAGTGATTTGCATAGTATAATGTCTTAGACAAGTCCTACCTGAAGTCTTCCAAATTCCAAAGGGCACCATTCACTATACCATTCAGGAAATCAACAAGCATTTATTAAGGATTTACTGTGTACAAGGAACAGTGCTAGGTGCTGAGCTTACAAAGACAAAAATAAAATTATCCCTACCCTTAAGGAGCTTATATTCTATTAAAACAACACAAATCCATTTAAGTGTTAAAAAAAAATTTACAAAGTAAATAGCAGGTAATTTCAGAGTTGAGGGACCAGTAAGTAGTTGGGAAGATCAGGAAAGGTCTCGTCCAGGAAGTGTCACTTGAGCTCAACTTTGAAGGGAGACTGATATTCTAAAAGAGGTAAGCAGAGAAGGGGAACAACCTCAGCAAAGGCAAGGTCACTAGTTTGAAGAGCGCTTGAGTGGAAGTAATATGTAATAAGCCTAGAAATGTAGGCTGGAAGCAAGTTGCAAAGTGTTATGCCACAGGAGTTACATA
Organism: Petaurus breviceps papuanus; assembly: GCF_028583685.1. Taxonomy (NCBI): domain Eukaryota; kingdom Metazoa; phylum Chordata; class Mammalia; order Diprotodontia; family Petauridae; genus Petaurus; species Petaurus breviceps. The sequence continues at coordinate 23,847,241 of NW_027186304.1, read as the reverse complement.
AATTACATATATTATAAAACACTGGAAAAATCAGCATTTAAAAGGTAATATTAAAACAATATTTGATAAATACTACTTGGAGAGGAAGAAGAAAATGTAATGAGAACCATGATGCAGATCATAGTTGAGCAGTAAAAACTTCCTCATCCTGTGCAACTCATTCTGTCTGAACCAAAATGAAAAGGGAGGAGGAGGTGGGGTTCTTCCTCACCAGTCACTACTCTGGGGCATGTAGAGTCTGCCCTCAAAGGTCAGCCTGCCTCAACCGTGATAAAATCAGGAGGACAGGGGTGTGTATACTGGAGAAGAATGTTCCCAGTGGCACTGAGTGCCTCGGTAGTGGTTGGGTTATAATTGCCCTGGGATACTAATTTTTTTTCTCTGAAAGGAAGGAAGGAGAAAGGGGACTGAGTAGGAGAGTATTGGAAGATGAGTAGATATGATTATGTTGGATACAAGCCCCGTAATTGCTTGTTGTTGGGAGAGTGAGATGCAGCTCATCTTCCCATCTTTTTATTGATTATCCACACAACCCTTACAGGTCAGATCATGGTCCCCAATGGACCCCAGCCCCCCCCATCCCACTTGCAAGACCATCATCCTAGAGGCAATAGAAAGCCGTCAGAGGTTCTTGAGCAAGGGAGTGCAGACCTGTGTTTTAGGAATATCACTTTGACAGATATATGGAAAGCACACTGGAGTGGAAAGAGAAATACCAGAAATTGGGATATCAGATAGACTATTTCAGTAATACAGGTGAAAGGTGATAAAAAAAAAAAACTGAACTAGGTGGTAGAAATTGGCAACTGGTTGCATATGAGGAATGAGAAGTTCAATGTTATAAACTGAAAAGACTAGAAGGATAATTCCCTTGATGGAAATAGTGAAGTTTGCAAGAGGCATAGCATTTGGAGGGGAATGGTGCAGAGGGCAGGGAAGGGGAGACAATGAATAATGAGTCCTGTTTTAGACGTGTTAAATTTGAGATCTTTGAGTCATCTGTCTGTATCACACTCACTAGTCACCTAGGGCATAACCCAAAGCTGTGTCCTGGGCCATGCCTCTTATCTCTCTATATTCTCTCTCTGTGACTTCATTAACTTCCATAGATTTATGTATCATCTTTATGTAGATACCTTACCTCCCAAATTACACACGCACCCCCACCCCTGGATCTCTCTCCTGAGCTTTAGTTATACATCTCCAACTGCCTATTAAATATTTAAAACTAGGTGTCCCATAGGCATTTCAAACTAACATATCTAAAATCACATTTATTATCTTTCTCCCTCACCCTTTTCTGAACCTCTGTATCTCTATAATATTTCTGGGCTGTGTTCCCTTCTTTTTTTTCACACAACCTACCTTCTCAGTGGCCTCTCTATCTCAGTCTTTGCTCCACTGTGATCCATTCTTCACACAGCTGCCAAAGTGATTTTCCTAAACACAGGCTTGAACATGTCACTTCCCTTCTCAATTAATTGCAGTAGTTTTCTATTATTTCTGGGATCAAATAAAATAACTCTAACATTTGATTCTTAAAACCCTGTGCAGCCTAACCCCAGCCTACCTTTTCAAGTTTACCAAGGGTTATTTCTCTTCACTCACTCCAGGGTTAGGTGCAGTTGGCCCTCTTACAGGTCCTTATCTACAGTGTTCCATTTCCTATCTGCCTGTGCACTGACTGTCTCTCATGCCTGGAATGTGCTCCCTTCTCTCTTAGTATCCTTGGTTTCTTTCAAGACCCAGTCCAATTGTCCCCTTCTACATGATATATTTCCTGATACCTTTTAGCTGCTAGCGCTTTTCTTCCCCCCCCCCCCAAAATCACAGCCTATTTTATATGCCCGTGTATGTGTGTTATCTCCCTCTATATAAACATAGAGGGAATATAAATATTTGCAGCTATAACATATAAACATGGCTATAAATATGTACAGTGGATAGAGACTAGACCTGGGGTCAGGAAGGCCTGAGTTCTAACCTCAAACATTTATTAGCTGTATTGCCATGGGCAAGTCATTTAACCCTAGTGTGCCTCAGTTTCTTCATCTGTAAAACAGAGATAATAATAGCACCAACCTCCCAGGATTGTTTTGAGGATCAAATGAGATTATAATTGTAAAACACTTAACACACTGCCTAGCACATAGTAGGTATTTAATAAATGCTTATTTCCTTCCTTCTTAAGTAACCTCCTTGAGGATGAATATTGTTTACTTTTGTCTTTGTAGCTTCAGTTTCTATTACAATGCCAGGTGCATTATTGATTTAATAAATGCTTATTGATGGATTAATTGTTTCAGTTACTATCAAGGTATAAAAGTCCAATTGGTGGGCGACTAGGTAGCGCAGTGAATAGAGCACTGGCCCTGGAGTCAGGAGGACCTGCATTTAAATCCAGCCTCAGACACTTAACACTTGCTAGCTGTGTGACCTAGGGAAAGTCACTTAACCCCAATTTCCCTGCAGTCCCCCCTCCAAAAAGCAAAAAAATAAAAAGTCCACTTGGTAGTTGGTGACATGAGATTGGAGCTCATGAGTGACCAGGGTAGATATATTGATCTAAATGTCATCTGCATAGAGATAATAATTGAACCTATGAGGAAACTGTATAGGAAGACTCTTTTAAGGGCACTCCTCCAACTAAGTGTGTCTCACATGAATGTGTAAAAAGTTTTCAAAGGGGCAGCTAGGCATCGCAGTGAATAGAGCACCAGCCCTGGAGTCAGGAGGACCTGAGTTCAAATCCAGCCTCAGATACTTGAGATGCTTACTAGCCGTATGACTTTGGGCAAGTCACTTAATCCCAATTGTCCTCCAAAAATAAAAAAAAGGTATTCAAGCTTTCCTGAAAACTCAGTGAACCTCAAATTATTTATATCAGGCAAGCCCATGAAACAAAGAGAAAAGACAAAAGAAAAGGGCCCATGACAGGACCTTGAGTTATATTTACAGTTAGAGATGGGACAGGAATGATGATCCAGCAAAGGCTCTTCAGAAGGAGCAACCAGACAGGAGGAAGATGGAGAAGGTCAGTGTCATAAAGACACAGGTAGGGGAGAACACTGCAGAGAAGTCAAGAAAGATTAGGACTAGAAAAAAGGGTATTGGATTTAGTAATAGTTCATTGGTAACATAGGAGAGAGAGTTGAGTGAGGAGGTCAGAAGTTAAATTGTAAGAGGAAAAAAAGAGCCATAGATAGGCTGCCTTTCAGTAATGTGAATAATCCAAATTCATATATAATCTTATAATTATTTTTATTTGGTCCTAGAATGTAACTTTCTTCCCATGTTTATGTTTAAACATTATTTAAGTAATATTATTTAATATTTAAATATACTAAGTATATTTAAATATTAAATATATTAAATATGATGTTGAAGAGTTTAGCATTCTTCAGTAAGAACAAACCATATTAAATACTTATTACAGTAGGAATTAGAAAGTTCTCTTTTCTAATTTAACTCCCTTTTCCATTTCTCACCCCACTTATATTACAGTGCAGTGCCAAAATAAAAATATCTTTCTGCTTTACCCTTCATACTGCAAATAGATATCACCCCTCAGGCAAAACACCAACCTAAACTGAACTACCTTTTTTCCTCAATAGTTTGTCCTTTTTCTGGAATTAAGAGGTTATGGCTGATAATTAAATTTTTTTTTTAAGCAATTGGAGTTAAGTAACTTGCTCAAGGTTACACGGCCAGTTATTTCTAGGTGTGGTGCTAAGTATCTGAGCCCTGATTCGATCCCGAGGTCATCCTGACACTGGGGCCAGTGCTCTTACTCTCTGTGCTACCTGGCCGCCCCAATAATTAAATATTTTAAAGAAAGATTTCACTGTAGTAAATATAAACAAATCAATGATTTGATTATAAAAACTTATCATCAACTGTTTAAATTTGTTAATAAGAACCAGACAGTAAAATTTGCTTTGGATAGACTTTTCATATTAAAAATCTTCAGAAATAGGTAGAGAAAACATTAGTGTAAGAAGGAAGAGAATGAGGAGTCAAGAATGATGCCAAGGTTATGGACCTGGTTGACAGAAGGATAATGGTACTCTAAACAGAAAGAAGGGGGTTTAGAAGGAGCCTGGATTTTGAGAAACTTATTGAATTCAATTTTGAACATGTTGAATTTGAGATGTATATGGTTTCTAGTTTGAAATATCCAATAGGTAATTGGAGATACATAACTAGAGCTCAGGAGAGGAACTATATAGCTTTGGGAGTCATTTGCATAGAGATGATCATTAAGCCCAGGAAGATGGAAGTTGCCAAATTGGGGCAACAGTAAGTAGGTCAATTTTGTTGAAACACAGAGAGTATGAAGAGAAGTAATATGAAATAAATCTAGAAAGGTAGCTAGACCCAGATTATGAAAGCCTTTAAATGCCAAGCTGCTGTGTTGGTATTTTACCATAGACACAGTAGGGATTCACTAAAATTCTTTAACAGAATAATATAGTCAGACCTGTGCTTTAGGAAGATTCCCTTTTTAGCAGTGTGAAGAATGAATTGGAGCAGGGAAAGAGTGGAAAGAGGGAGAACAAATAAAGGGCTATTGTAACAATCAAGAAAGGAGATGAGGAGGATATGAACCAGGGCAGTGGCCTTGTTAATGGAGAGAGGTTTGGACTAGGTGTGGGTATAGTGGGAATTGTGAATTTTATTTTGCATATGTTGAGTTTGATGTACCTGCAAGTTCAAACTCTATCTTTTGCAGGAAACCTTTCTTGGTTTTGCTAGCTTCCAGAAATTTCCCCTTTAAAGGAAAAAAAATCTATTCCATCTATTTTGTATCTTATTTATATACATTTAAACCTGTTTATATACATTCTGTCTCTCCCATTGGAATGCAAGCTCCTTGAGAGCAAGTAGTTTTTCCCTTTCTTTGTGCCCCCAGAACTTAGCACATGACCTGGAACTTAGTAAATAATTAATACTTATTGATTGATGGCAAATTGAGAGTTAATGATGTCAGACCAGAACTCAGGAGAATAGTTTAGATCTTTTGGATTTCTAGAGAATTTGAGGGTTTCTCTCACTAGAAAACTTCATACAAAGTCTGGATCCTAGATATATTGCAGAAGAGATTTTTATTCAGTTACAGATTGAACTGAGTATCATTGGGGTCCTATTCAAGTATGAGATTCAATAAAATACAGAAAAGAAGAAATCCAGTCAGTGCTTCAAGCTGCATGATGCCTTATTGAGCATGTGTAGCGCCAATGCAATATTTATAGTGCCCATGATCACAATGAATACTATGATGATAGATCACAAAATGCACCAAACTCTCCAGGTAGAATACAGAACTGAAACATTTATTTAGACACCAGAAAACCCAATCCCAAAACCAGTAAGCCAATTGCATCATAGTACCAAAGATATTCAGAAGCCATAGTAACACTGAGAGCCACAGCAGCCTTTAGCCTTCCCATAAACCAATACAAGATCAACATTTACTCACAAACCTCTCTCCTTGCCTGCGTTCCTCTCTCTCCTACCTTCCTGCTAGCTCTAACTCCCAGCTTCTTGTGGGCTCTGCTTCCCTTCAGCAAATTTCTCCCACCACAGGCTCCATGTCACTATATTCAGCCTATTAGGGGATAGAGTTTATCTTCATAGCAGGGAAGCTTCCTGAGGGCTCTGCTGCACCCTTCAGCAAAGTCCCTCCATCACTAGCTCCATGTGATTACATTCAGTCTATTAGGAGGCAGAGTTTACTTTCAAAGCAGGAAGGTTTTCAAATTACCCCCTAGGTCTGTTAAGGTGCAGGGAAGATCTTCAAATTCCCATTCCCATTACAGCATGTTGTAGAGGATATTTTTATTTGGATTGGACTAGTCAGTAAACATTTATTAAGTGCCAAGCACTGTGTTAAGCACTGGGGATAAAAAAAAGAGGCAAAAGCTTGTTCTTGCCCTTAAGGAGTTCTCAGTCTGATGTACTAGATTGCCTTTATTAACCCTCCCACCTCTGAGATCCTATAATTGTGTAAAACTGGCTTAGATTTATAGCAATAGCGTATAAATGTTTTAGTTTATCTATTCCTAATCAAATTTATATAGTTCTATGTTCTCATCAATGTGTGTATAACCTCCATCAATCCATATTCCAACCTATCTGTGCCTGCTAATAATTTATGACTTTGTTAATATAATCCCATAAATTCATTCCAGGAGGGCTCTTTGGGGGATGGCTCTCACTTTCTCATGAATATCCCTACTTCTTCATGTATCCTATCTTTTTCACTTATAAATTTCTTTGACAGCATCCTTCATATTGGTGGTGTCTAAATTCAAATAGCATCCAATCCCTCCTGGCACACATAGTAACTTAGAAAATCCACAAATGAACATTATCCATATTGTATTGTATTTTTATATTTTTAAACATTTCCAAATTGCAATTTAATCTGGTTCAGCTGTACTTGGGAGTTTTGGACTCCCTAGGTGAATTTGATGTTTATAATGCTGAAACCTGCTCATGGCCACTATTGCACCTAACCATTGTCCTTTGGGTGATCTTCAATTTCAGATCGTCAGAGATAATAACATACTATGACTCACCACCTTACTACAGCCATATCTGTTATCTATAGTATTATATAGTTCTGTGTACTATACTATACTATAGTAAATTTGCACTATAGTAAGGAACTAGTTTTATTTTTTTATGTTATTGTATTTCTCATAGAAAATACCTTTATTTGAGGTATTGTTTAGGTGCTTATATAGGTAATTTACTCTATTTTCATTGCAAACCAATACTATTCATTCAGAGATTTATTCTTACATGATAGCCTTCTTTGGAACACAAATATTTTTCTTTAGAGCAAAAATACAACTAAATCCATAGTTTTTCCTACTATTCTTTTCTTAACCAGTTATTTGCATACATAACCTTCAATTTTATTTCATTGTCAAATCTGCATGGGAACTCATGTAGACAAGAAAAGACATTATAAATATCTTTTTTTTTTTACATTTGTTTTTAAAACTTTGATTTCCAGATTCTTTCCCTTCTTCCCTCCTCACCCACCTCCCACTGGGATGACAAGCATTTCAATATAAATTATACATGTGTAGTTATGCTAAATGTTTCCATAGTAGTTATATTGTGAAAGACTAGCTATATTTCCCTCCATCCTATCCCGCCCCCCACTTATTTTATTTTCTACTTTGACCCTGTTGCTTTTCAAAAGTACTTGCTGCTAACTACCCTCTCCCCCAATCTTCCTTCCCTTCTATCTTATCCCCTTCCCCCCTACTTTCCTATAGGGTAAGATACCCAATTGAGTATGTATGTTATTCCCTCCTTGAGCCAAATTCAGTGAGAGTAAGGTTGACCCATTCCTTTTCACTTTCCTGCTCTTCCCCTCCATAGTAACAATTTTCTCTTGCCTCTTTTATATGAGATAATTTACTGTATTCTATCTCTCCTTTCTCCTCTCATTATATTCCTCTCTCACCTCTTAATTTTATTTTTTAGATATCATCCCTTCCTATTCAACTCATCCTGTGCCCTCTGTCTATGTATACATGTATACACATATACACACACTCACATATGTATTTATGCATAAATACAACCTCCTATATATACATATATACACATATATATTCACTTCAGCTCTCTTCATACTGAGAAAAGTCATAAGTTACAATTATCATTTTTCCATGTAGGAATATAAATAGTTCAACTTTAATAAATTCCTCCTGATTTCTTTTTCCTGTTTACCTTCTCATGCTTCTATTGCTTCTTGTATTTGAAAGTCAGATTTTTCTCTTCAGCTCTGGTCTTTTCATCAAGAATACTTGAAAATCCTCTATTTCATTGAATATGTATATTTTCCCTTGAAACATTATACTCAGTTTTGCTGGGTAGGTGATTCTTGGTTTTAATCCTAGCTCCTTTGACCTTCAGAATATCCTATTCCAAGCCTTTCAATCCCTTAAAGTAGAAGCTACTAGATCTTGTGTTATCCCGATTGTGTTTCCACAATACTAAAATTGTTTCCTTCTGATAGCTTGTAATATTTTCTCCTTGGCCTGGGAACTCTGGAATTTGGTTATAATATTCCTGGGAGTTTTCTTTTGGGGATCTTTTTCAAGAGGGGATCACTATATCCTTTCAATTTCTATTTTGCCCTCTGGTTCTAGAATATCAGGGCAATTTTCCTTGAGAATTCCTTGAAGGATGATTTCTAGACCCTTTTTTTTATCATGGCTTTCAGGTAGACCAATAATTTTTAAATGATCTCTCCTCGACCTATTTTCCAGGTCAGTGGTTTTTCCAGTGAGATATTTCACATTGCCTTCTATGTTTTCATTTGGTTGGATCTGTTCTATAATGTCTTGATTTCTCATAAAGTCATTAGCTTCCATTTGTTCCAGTCTAATTTTGAAGGAATTATTCTCTTTAGTGAGTTTTTGAAATTCCTTTTCCATCTCTCTAATTCGACTTTTTAAGGTATTCTTCTCATTGGCTTTTTGGGCCTCTTTTGCCATTTGAGTTAGTCTGTTTTTTAAGGTGTTATTTTCTTCAGTATTTTTTTGGGTCTCCTTTAGCAGGCTATTGACTGGTTCTTTATGATTTCATGGTCTTTTATGATTTATGATTTTCTTTCTTTATGATTTTATGATTTCTTGCATCATTGTCATTTCTCTTCCCAATTTTTCCCCCACTTCTTTTACTTGATTTTCAAAATCCTTCTTGAGCTCCTCCATGTCCTGTAAGCAACTCATATTTTTCTTGGAAGCTTTTGATGAAAGAGTTTTGACTTCGTTGTCTTCTTCTGGTTCTATATTTTGATCCTTTTTGTTCCTAAAAAGGGTTTCTGTGGTCTCATTGTGCTTCCTCTGCTTGCTCATATTGGCAGCCAATTACTTGAGTTTTGAGCTCTTTGCCACAGCAGAACTTTGCTTCCAGAGTGGAGAGCTATGTTCCAAATCACTGGGGCATTCACAGTTGCCAGAGCTATGAGGAGGGAGCCCTCTCTACGGCCTCCACAAGCTCTGGCACACTAGCCACACACCCCAGGACCACCACCCAAGACTGCAACCCAGAACCCGAATGGTCGCTTGATACCCCTATGATATGCAGGCCAGGAGCTCCGGAGCCAGCCATGCTGCTGTGCTACCTCCACCTCTTGCCCTGGGGACAGGGGCCAGACCTTGCTCTTCTGTCTCCCAGTTCAAACAGAGTTTGTCACTGACCTTTAACTTTCTCTTTGCATTTATGGGTTGAGAAGTCTGGAAACTGCCACAACTGCTGTCGATTCAGTCGCCTGAGGTCTGCTCCAGCTGGTCTGTGCCACCACTTGGCACTAACCCAGGTCTGGGCCCTGCAGCTCACACAGGACTGCTCTTGGCTCCCAGTCTGGTGCTATAGACCCTTCCTGTCAGCTTGCCAGGCTACATTCAGTAGGAGATTTTTTTCTGTCTGTCACTTTGTGAGTTCTTTAGCTCTAAAAAATTTGTCATTTTTTTTTTTTTACAGGTATTGGAGGTGGTTCGAGCAGGAGCTCAGACAAGTTCCTGCTTTTACTCTGCCATCTCGGCTTTGCGCCTCCCCCCCCCCCCATAATAAATATTTTTAAGTGTTTGATTGACCCTTACTCGGAAGAGGGTTTATGTACTTGTTTAGCTTGGTCCCAAAGAGCAGAACTGTTTACAATGGGTAGAAATTATAAAAGCAAATCTTGTCTTAATGAAATAAAAGACTTAGAGACATACAAAAACAAAGTAGGCTGCCTTGGAAAGTAATGAATTGTCTCTTTTTTGAGAACTTAAGGAAAAGACTGGATATTGCTACTTGCTGACTACGTTGGGGTTTTCTAATTCAATTTTGTTTTATCTTCCATTCCAACTTCTCTCTCCTCCCCTCCAGTTTCCCCAGTCATTAAAAAAAAACAACCAAGAAAACTAAAAACCATTACAAATATTTATAGATCTGTGAAACAAATTTCCACATTAGCCATGTCCCAAGGAAAAAAAATAGAATAAAATATGCTTTAGTCTGCACTCTGAATCCATCAGTTCTATTTCTGGATGTGGAGAGCATATTTCATGAGTCCTTTGGAATTTTTGGTCATTATATTAATCAGAGTTACCAAGTCTTTCAGAATTTATTATATTTACAGTAGTTCTGTTACTGTACACATTGTTCTTCTGGCTCTACTCACTTCGCTTTATATCAGTTCACTCAGGTTTTTCTGAAACTATCCTTTTCATCGTTTCTTATGGTACAAGCACTCCATCACATTCATATTGATAGACAGCCCTTCACTTTCCAGTTCTTTGCTACCACAAAAAAGGCATCTATAGATCTATTTATATACATGGTACCTTTTCCTCTTTGATATCTTTGAGGAATAGACCTAGAAACAGTTTTGCTGGGTCAAAAGGTATGTACAATTTAATAGCTTTTGGGGGGCGCAGTTCCAAATTACTTTCCAGTATGGTTAGACCAGTTCACAATTCCATCAGCAGTGCATTTATTGCTCTCTCCATCTCTCTAGTTCTAGAACCATGATCAGATAATTTCTGCTTACTATCCCTGTTACTTTCATGACCAAAATGCTTTCACTGGCTTCTACTTCCCTAGATGTGTTGTCTCCTACCCCGTTAGAGTGTAGGGGACTTTCTTTACTTTTGCATTTGTATACCCAGGGCTTAGTACAATGTTTGACACCTAGTAAGTACCCAAATATAAATATTTTTTCATTCATTCATTCATTGTCCCTTTTAAACCTGGGATTTTATAATCAGGTAGCAGTATAGTAGATGAAATGGTCAAAATCAGCTATCCCCAACAAGTACTAAAATGTTGCTTATTCCTCTTATAAGATAACCTGTTAAGGTTTACTTATAGATTACTTTAATGTGGTCTACTATAGAACTTGTGCCCGGTAATCTATTATGTGAATAATTTGCATAATTGATTATCAACAATCGTCCTCTGAGAATTGGTGCTCTAACCCAACACCCAGGAATCCTGGCAGGATTATTCTCCATTACAAAATAGATAGCCCTAGCTTTATCACAGTTCAACACGTGGATATTAGCGGATTTTGTGGCACAATCATTTTCATTACTTTGAATAGGGCACTTCAACATCCAGCTATCCTTTTAAGTAGAGGGTACTGCCTGTCCCTACTCCATAGTAGCTCAATGGGTTTGGAAACTCTTACAGCTGGATCCAAAGTATGTAGTTCCCATTTTCATAAAGCTTTCAGTATGTTTAAGTATTTTCCTCAGAAACATTACTGTGAGACAAATACTACAAGTATTATTCCGTTAAAGTTTTATAATAATAACTAGCATTTATATAGTGCCTACTATGTGCCAGGTACTGTACTAAGTGCTTTACATAGAACTATGTGTAAATTATCTCATTTGATTCCTTAAAAACCCTGTGAGACTATTATTCTCATTTTACAGATGAGGAAACTGAGGCTTACAGAATTACATAGCAATGACAAAATTCAAACCCTTGTTTCCTGACTCCAAATCCAACAGTTCTTCAATGATAGCACTCTGCCTTGAAGTTTTCTAACAGCTCCTTAACTGACTACATGGCAGTGAACCTTGACTTAGGATTCTTGGTCACTTCTCTTGATAGTTTTGCCTTATTACAAACTGTGCACTAAGCACTAGTTTGGAGTTGTATCTTTATTTCCTTTATTTAAGTCTGGGGATTGTTGAAACTTATATCAATATGTACCAGTTTCCAATGTTTGTGCTTATTCTCCTCCACTCACCCCTCCCCCAACAATATTGATTGAATATTGGAGATACAGGAATGTGCCTGATATATTTCAATGCCTATGTAATTCTATACAAGAATTATTGATTGAGTCTTAATTTTCCTCAAACCTTATACTTCTTTATTTGAGCTATTTTACTCCTTATTTTATTGCCTTTCAAAAATTATCCTTGTGCTTGCACTTACATAACATTGTTCACATTTATGTTTTTTTCTCCTAATAGAGTAAAGAAAAGATTTCATCCTACAGCAGAACTCCAAAAGTTGATAGGAATGATGTGGGGAAAGAGGTGAAAGAAAAGTCATCTATGAAGCGTAAACTTCCATTTACCATTAGTCCGTCAAGAAATGAAGATCGAGATTCAGACACAGGTAGAATATTTTTTGAAATTTTCTTTTCTGATAAAGCAATCTCAGTCACTGTCTTAATGATTCTTTCTTCAACCCATAACTCTTTTCTCCCCACCCCTTTTCTGTAATCATATATTGCCAATAAAATGCTCTGTTCATTTCATAGAAAAGTGATGCAGATATTGTTATTTCATAGTGCCAAATTGGTTGTTTCTGGCTGAAGTGATGCTATTTTTTTTTATCATCTAGATAGGGTTCCATTCAAAACTACATACAGTATTTCCCAGAAATTTATGTGTATTTCAAATAATTCTTTACTTACCTTCCTAGAATATAATGTCTATTTATATATATATATATGTGTGTGTGTGTGTGTGTGTGTGTGTGTGTGTATGTAGTATGTATGTTGTATATATGTATATTTTTCTTGGTCTCACAGTTTATTGAGATAGTAGACTGATGAAAGAATTTAATGTTTTCTGAAGTCTTGCTTTGAGAAATAGTTGTTCAGAACCCGCTGGTATATTTTTTTTCTCCAGAACTGATTTATTTATTTTTAGTTTTCAACATTCATTTCCACAAGATTTTGAGTTTAAATTTTTCTCCCCATCTCTCTCCTGCCCCCACCCCAACATGGCAAGCATACTGATTGTCCCTTCTCCCAGTCTGCCCTCTCTGATATCCCCTTCCATCCCTCCCCTTTCCCCGTTCCCATTTACTTTCTTGTAGGGCAAGATGGATTTCTATACCCCATGGCCTATACATCTTACTTCCTGGTTGCATGTAACAACAATTTTTTAACATTTGTTTTTAAAACTTTGAGTTCCAGATTCTCTCCCTTCTTCCCTCCTCACCTACCCCCACTGGGAAGACAAGCAATTCAATAAAAGTTGTACATGTGTAGTTATGTAAAACATTTCCATAGTAGTTATATTGTGAAAGACTAACTACCGTGTTTCCCCGATAATAAGACACTGTCTTATTAAGTTTTTGGACAGAAAAACACCAGAGGGCTTATTTTCAGGGGAGGGCTTATTTTAATGAACATGGACAGCAATTTTAATAAACAGGTAAATGTGAACAAAAAAATGTACCTTTATTCAATAAGCAAATCACTGGGGAAGAACAGGATGACGCGCTCACCGCTGCAGCTCTGATTGAATGCAGCTCGGAGCGCGGTGTGCGTTTCACCGGGGGGGG
>NW_027186304.1:23762862-23833809 GCF_028583685.1 Petaurus breviceps papuanus | reverse complement strand
GGGGGGGGGGGGGGGGGGGGGGGACGGTGCATACAGAGGGTACCGTAATGTAGCATGTAGCTCAGGGGATCACCTTCACTACAGTAGCAATCTCAATAGGGCTTATTTTCGGGGGAGGGCTTATTTTAGAGGAATCTTACACAGTAAGGGGAGGGCTTATTTTCGGGATAGGTCTTATTATCGGGGAAACACGGTATATTTCCCTCCATCCTATCCCATCCCCCATTTATTCTATTTTATCCTTTGACCCTATTCCTTTTCAAAAATGTTTTCTTCTGTCTACCCTCTCCCCCAATCTGCCCTCCCTTCTATCATCCCCTTCTGTTAATTCCCTTCCCCCCACTTTCCTGTAGAGTAAGATACCCAATTGAGTGTGTATATTATTCCCCCCTTAAGCCAAATCCAATGAGAGTAAGGTTGACTCATTTCCTTTCACCTCCCTGCTCTTCCCCTCCATTGTAATAGCTTTCTCTTGCCTCTTTTATATGAGATTATTTGCCTTATTCTCTCTCTCCCTTTCTCCTTCTCCCAGTATATTCCTCTCTTACCTCTTAATTTTAATTTTTAGATATCATCCCTTCATATTCAGCTCACCCTGGTCCCTCTATGTATACACATACATACATACATACACACACATATACACCTATATATGCATATGTGTACATACATGTATACATATGTGCACATATACATATATGTGTATAGACACACATATACACATATGCTTCAACTAACCTAATACTGAGAAAAGTCTTATGAGTTCCAAATATTGTCTTTCCATGTAAAGAATGTAAATAGTTCAACTTTAATAAGTTTCTTATGATTTTTCTTTCCTGTTCACCTTTTCATGTTTCTCTTGCTTCTTGTATTTGAAAGTCATATTTCCTGTGCAGCTCTGGTCTTTTCATCAAGAATGCTTGAAAGTCCTCTATTTCATTCATTGAATATCCATATTTTCCCCTGAAACATTATATTCAGTTTTGCTGGGTAGGTGATTCTTGGTTTTAATCCTTGCTCCTTTGACCTATGGAATATCATATTCCAAGCCCTTCAGTCCCTTAATGTAGAAGCTGCTCGATCTTGTGTTATCCTGATTGTGTTTCTGCAGTACTCAAATTGTTTCTTTCTGGCTGCTTTGTAATATTTCCTTTGTGACCTGGAATTCTGGAATATTCCTTGGAGTTTTCTTTTTGGGATCTTTTTCAAGAGAAAATCAGTGAATTCTTTCAATTTCTATTTTACCCTCTGGTTCTAAAATGTCAGGGAAGTTTTCCTTGATAGTTTCTTGAAAGATGAGGTCTAGGATCTTTTTTTTTTTTATCATGGCTTTCAGGTAGTCCAATAATTTTTAAATTCTCTCTCCTGGATCTATTTTCCAGATCAGCGGTTTTTCCAGTGAGATATTTTACATTGCCTTCTGTCTTTTCATTCTTTTGTATCTGTTTTATAATATCTTGGTTTCTCATAAAGTCATTACCTTCCATTTGCTCCAGTATAATTTCAAAGGAATTATTTTCTTCATTGAGCTTTTGAACTTCCTTTTCCATCTGGCTAATTCTGATTTTTAAGGCATTCTTCTCTTTGTTGGTTTTTTGGACCTCTTTTGCCATTTGAGTTAGTCTATTTTTTAAGGTGTTATTTTCTTCAGTATTTTGGGGGGAGGTCTCCTTTAGCAAACTGTTGAACTCGTTTTTCATGATTTTCTTGCATCATTCTCATTTCTCTTCCCAATTTTTCCTCTGCTTCTCTTGATTTTCAGAATCCTTCTTGAGCTCCTCCACGATCTGTGATTAATTCATATTTTTCTTGGAGGCTTTTGATGCAGGAGTTTTAACTTTGTTGTCTTCTTCTGTTTCTATGTTTTGATCATCTTTGTCACCAAAGAATGATTCTATAGTCTGATTTCTCTTGCTCTGTTTGCTCATCTTGTCAGCCAATTACTTGGCTTTTGAGCTCTTTGCCATGTTAGAACTCTGCTTCCAGAGTGAAAAGTGCCGTGTCCTAGATTTCTGAGGTTTTGTGCAGCTGTTGTCAGAGCCTCTTCTGGGCACCTGCATCAGAACTGTGAGGAGGACACCCTCTCCACAGCCTTAATAAACTCTGCCATGCCAGAGCTCCTCCTCACCCCAGGACCTCCACCCAAGACTGCAGCCCAGATCCAAGTAGGGCAAAGCAAGAGAATCCTGCCTCAGTGCCAGCAGACAGATTCCTGCAATTGCCCTCTGGTCAGCCACTTGATCCACACACACCCCCCACACACACACTATCTGTGGGTCTGGAGTTCTGGAAACAGCTGCCATAGCTTTACCACCTTTACCACTCTGAGGAGAGTGGCCTGACAGTGCTCTTCTCTTACCCATGTCCAACAGAGTTTCCCCACTGACCTTTTACTTTCTCTTTGGCATTTATGGGTTGAGAAGTCTGGAAACTGCCACAGCCGCTGGTGATTCAGCACCCTGAGACCTACTCCGGCCATCTGTGCCACTGGTCTATACTGGTGCAGTCCATATGGGACTGTGCTCCGCTCCCAGCTTGGTGCAATAGACCCTTCCTCTCAGCTTGCCAGGCTGACTTCAGCGGGGCATGTATTTCACTCTGTCATTTTGTGGGTTCTATCGCCCTAAAATTTATTTTGAGTCATTTTTAACAGGTGTTGGAGGTAATTGGAGTCAAGCTCAAGTTAGTTCCTCCTTTTAGTTCGCTCCTTCCCCCACTGATATATTTTTGAAGCTCCAGACTAAAAAGCTTTAGGGATTTTAAATTTAGAGCATTTAGACCATGGAGGCTCATTGTGGGCAGTGATGTTGTCTCTATCCCATTTCTAAGACACCTTATGTACAACAAACCACAATAAATTATGTGCATTTAGTGATATCATTAATTCCTAAGTATGATGCAGAGTGAAGCAGAAATTAAATAGTCATCTAATAGACTCCTAAAACTCTTGTTTAGGTCACTGAACCAGTTGTTCACAAGATTTTAAGACTGGAGATAAATCCCTCTCCTGATTTAATAGATTAGGAAACTGAGGCCCAATGAGATTAAAAAATTTGTCCAAGATTACATAATTTAATATAAGATTGACTAGTAGACCTGTATTCTAGCATATGATTACCTGGTACTTTATCTCATCCAAGTTGTTTTATCCTTTAAGTAAATTATTGGTTAGGATTTTTCTTTGGAATGTTTTAACTTCATTTAAAGAAATGATCTTATGTGCCTCCATGCACAAACATTATTTATTGCTTTATGTCATTCCAGTTGTATTTTGATCTTTAAATTTGTGACTGTGACAAAACATCCTCTATGGAAACTTGAAATCCTCTTTACCAATATTTCTATTCAGAAAACATTTTATGTAGTTTTAGTGTGTTTGCTTTTTATATTTCTCTTACTTCATTTAGAGTCAATTATTCTCTTTACTTTAAAGAACTTTACTTTGGAGGGTTGTCACAGATGGTAAGAAATCAAAATTTTTATTTCAAGTCACTGTTTCATCTTAAATACTTTAACAAAATTTTGTGTGCCAGAGTTTTTATATATTATGTTGAAAAATGATTGTGTTTATCTCATTGAGGGCTATTAAGTTTATCTTCAATGTAAATATTAAGGATTAAATATTGAGACTTGTAGCACTTCTTCTTTTTATAACATTTAGTTCCTAATGTCTCTCTTTAAATGTGAAAAGGCAATGTTACTAGAGAAACTAGGAAAATCCCTAGCATCTAATGCTCATCATTTGGAGAACCTGTGATGAAGAGTTACACGCATGCTAATATTGGTCATAATGTTTGTAAAGACCACATTGAGGCAAGTCCAGCAGGAACTCCTTCTCTTTGACTCCCTCAGCCTCATTCCCTTTCTCCAAGGCTTTCTTTTGGATTTTAGTGATTTTTGAAGCTTAGAAAGCTTTTGACCTTTTTTTTTTTAATTTCTTAATCTTCAACAGCAAATATATATTGAGTGCCAGCCACATAGGGGTGATATTGCTAAGTACTATTTATGTGAAGAAGGATAAAGGTTCACTTCTTGATCGGTAGTTCATTTCAGCAAACCTTTATTAAGAATATGTTCTGTATAAGACACTATGTTGAATGCTGTGCATACAAAGATGGGGGAAAATAAACAGTCTCCTTATGTACCTTATGATCTAGTAGGGGAAATATAACACATACACACACACTTAAGTATGATAAAAGGTACAATGCCTTGGGACAAATGAGAATTACAAAGTGGCATAAGAATATTTGAGGAAGGAGAAGTCACTTTCAGCCAACGTTTGAGGCAAACTTCATAGAGGAGATGGCACGTGAGTGAGGCCACCAAGGAAGAGAAAGATTTCAGCAGGCATTGATGAGAAAGGAATGTTTTTCAGTCACGGAGGACAGCTAACGTAAATGTATAAAGGTCTGAAAGTGCAGGGTGATAGTGAACATCTACCGTGTTTCCCCGATAATAAGACCTATCCCAAAAATAAGCCCTCCCCTTACTGTGTAAGATTCCTCTAAAATAAGCCCTCCCCCGAAAATAAGCCCTATTGAGATTGCTACTGTAGTGAAGGTGATCCCCTGCGCTACACGCTACATTACGGTACCCTCTGTATGCACCGTCCCCCCCCCCGGTGAAACGCACGCCACGCTCCGAGCTGCATCCAATCAGAGCTGCAGCGGTGAGTGCGTCATCCTGTTCTTCCCCAGTGATTTGCTTATTGAATAAAGGTACATTTTTTTGTTCACATTTACCTGTTTATTAAAATTGCTGTCAATGTTCATTAAAATAAGCCCTTCCCTGAAAATAAGCCCTCTGGTGTTTTTCTGTCCAAAAAATTAATAAAACAGTGTCTTATTATCGGGGAAACATGGTAGTAGCCCCTTTTAACTAGAGCTTAGAGTCTGTGAAGAATTTGAGCATAAAAGGTGGAAAACTAGGTTGTGACCAGTTTGTAAATGTCCTCTAATGGCAAACTGAGTTTGTGTTTTATCCTCCAGGAAAGTTTTTGAACTTCAAAGGAATTTCTTTAATCAAACTTTTAAAAAATCAGTAGGGAACAGTTACTCTGTTTTGGTTCCATGAGATAAAGGCTGAAAATCTTGATTATAATTACTGAGAAGTAAAGACACGGTTGGTTGAAAGTCATTTTCACTTAAGAACTTTACTCCAGTATTTGATCATCAAATGTTGGTGACTTTGGATTTTAGAAAGCTCTTTCAGTAGAATATAAGTTCTGGAGAGATTTAGGGTTTATAAACTTTTTCTTGGATAAAGGCCTCATATCACAAATATATAGAGAGCTTTCTTAAGTTTATAAGAATATGAGTCATTTTCCAGTTAATAAATGGTCAGAGGATAAGAAAAGACAAGTTTTTGGAGGAAGAAATCAGTTATATATAGTCATATGAAAAATACTAATAATTATTATTGATTTAAGAAATATAAATTAAAACAACTTTGAGATACCATCTTATATGTATCAGATTGGCTAAAATGGTAGAAGGGGAAAATCACAAATTTTGGAGGGGATGTACAAAAATTGGGATGCTAATATACTGTTTGTAGAAACGTGAACTTATCCAACCGTTCTGGGAAGCAATCTGGAATTATTCCTAAAGAGTTATAAAACTGTGTATATCCTTTGAACCAACAGTGCCATTATTAGATATTCATGTGATCAGGGAAAAAGGAAGAGAACCTATATGTTCTAAAATGTTTATAACTGTTCTCTTTGTGGTGGCAAAGAATTGGAAATTGGGGGGATACGCATCAGTTGGGGAATGGCTAAACAAGTTGTGGTATATGATTGTGATGAAATACTACTATGCTGTAAGAAATAATGAGCAGGTTGATTTTAGGAAAACAAAGGAAGACTTGCATGAAATAACGAGTGAAATGAGCAGAACCAAGAGAAGATTGTATATAGTAACAGCAATATCGTTCCAAGAGTAACTGTAAATGACCTAACTATTCTGAATAGTATGAATATTCAGATCAACTACAAAGGATCAATGAAGGAAGATGCTATCTACTTCCAGAGAAAGAACTGATATATGGAGCTATGTATTGTATAGTTTCACATATATATATATATATATATATATATATATATATATCTGTGTCAATGTTGACCTTTTCTAGTGCAGGTTTGGGAGGGAGGGAAACAGCTTGGAACACAAATGTAATAAAAATTTAAAAGGGACAAAAAAAGGGCTTGGGATATGGTTCCAGTGACAGTCTTAGAATACAGAGAGAATTATCAGGAGGCTGGACATTAGGTAATGGATTCTTTAACCAAGACAAAATATAAAACAGTCCTCAATCATGTAAGACTCCCTTCTGCTTCTGTACTAACAAGGTACCAGGCAAAGTGTGCTCTAAGAATCATGCAATTTTTTGAAGCATTTATTATGATGCACATAAGCAAAAAAGAACAACCTGAACATAATTGTAGTTTATGTGCCAACATCTGTTACAAAGGATTAGGTCTCAAGTTCTATGAATTCATTAAGACCTTCAAAATTAAGTTAACATACTTAGAACCCAAGGTCTGTAATCCAAAATAATAGAGAATGTTGAAAAAATATTTTGGAGATCTAGTTTAGGATAAAAAAATGAAAGAGACCAAAAACGTATAGATGATATAAAAGCCTATAGATCATGAAAATTGCCATAAGTGATAGAATCAGGTGGTGTTAGAATTGATAAATACAAAATAACATCGCAAACAAAATGAAATTGATTTTATTTTGACAGGACAAAACCGCTTTTAAATGTGGGAGTCATTTCTAAATTATGTCTCAGACCATCAGCTTGTTAGAACAGAGGTCAAAATCACTACCAAATTAGAAAGATAAAAATGGGGTCAGGCACACAATTAAAACTGCTGGCCCAACATTTAAAAAAAATTAATACCCCCAAAATGAGAAATGTTATCCATAAAGTAAGTTTTCAAAAAGCTTACCGTGAGACCCAGTTAAACCAGATCACCTTGAAAACACTCAAAGATGAAAATGAGAGGGCAACAAATAAATGAAAAATGCAATTACTCTGTCAGCATTTCTTTAGTAAGCTATTTTCCCATCTGTGACATTGGAGCCATCACACTGGGGAATCCCAGGCCCGATGTGTACACAAGGAAGTAGAAATGATGTTAAATTAAGTAAAGATGACAAGAGCAGCTAGACCCCAGCAGGCATACATAGAGGTCCCTTCTGAAGGCAACATAACTTGAAGGTACCAAAAGCCCTTCTTCTCAAGGTATATGAAAGAGAGAAAGATAACCAGACAATTGGGAAAAAAATTAATAAATGGCATTACTACATAAAAAGGTACTCAGGATTACTGAGACTTCTTATAAATTCCTACTTTGCTATTGCTGCAAAATCTTTGAGGATAATTTATACATATATCAGGAGCATCAACATTCTTAAGAAAGAAATATTAAAAGTTAAAATACTAGATATGTTAGTGTTCACAAATGGTACATTACAATTTTAAATGTTGATTTGTGGATTACATTGTGCTTATTTCAACAAGCCTCAGAACAGGTCACAGAGCCTCCAAAACAAGTTTTGCAGTTGCTCATAGTCTAACAGTTTATAGAGGAAAACCAAGTGGATGAAAAAAACCTGTTGTGGGGCAGCTAGGTGGCACAGTGAATAAAGCACTGGCCCCGGAGTCAGGAGGACCTGAGTTCAAATGCAGCCTCAGACACTTAACACAAAAACTAGCCGTGTGACCTTGGGCAAGTCATTTAACCCCAATTGCTCTCCCTTTTCCCCTCCAAAAAGCCAAAAAAAAAAAAAAAGAAAGAAAAAACCTGTTGTCTAGACTAATATGTAGTTGGATAGAAAGCTTATTGACTTGACATTAATACAGTTAACGGAGGTCAATGATGAGCAAGATGTAAAATTGAGCAGGAAGATGAGAGTCACAGGGCAGCTAGGTGGCACAGTGCATCAGAAAGACTCATCTTCATGGGTGCAGATCCTGTGTCAGACACAATCACGGCTTTGTGGTCCTAGGCAAGTCACTTAACCATATTTGCCTCAGTTTCTTATCTGTAAAATGACCAGAGAAGGATATGGCAAATCACTCTAGTATTTCTGCCAAGACAACCCCAAACAGGATCACAAAGAATTGGACATAACTGAAGAAGAACAGCTGAACAACAAAGGAGAGTCACCTTGATTTTATATAAGAAATTACAATTCTCAATTTCAAGTTTCTTCCTGAAAGTAACAGTGTACATTTTTTAACAACAGAAATATATGTAAATCATAGAATAATACACTATTCAAAAAAAAATTGCAGGTCACTTAAAGGACAGTGAGTGAATAGGATGTGTCAGAAGGCTACAACCATGAATTATATGCTTAGAAATGGTGTGAAAGATAATCTTAAAAGAGATATATGTAACAAGACTGAGAGATGAGTCTCTAATGCTATACTCTCATCTGTGTAATATTTAAACACTTAGAGGAGGGCCCCTAGCATATTGGATGGGACCCTCTTTGTATTGTATATGGGAGGATAATAGACAAGAATCACACAGGATAAGGTTTGGGTGAATATCAGTCTGTACCATTAGAGCTCATACAGACATCAGTGAAGCCACACTAAATTTATTGAAGAGTAACATTTTTCGCTTATAACAACAGCTAGATGATAAAGAGAAGGAAAAAAAAGACAAGGGAATTCAGAGAATTCTCTTAAGTACTATTAACTATTTATTTACTACCCCCAAAAATTACATACTTGGTACCTGCTCTTTCTTGTATTTACCCAAGACTCTTTTTGCATAGTTTAGTCATTTTTAGATTAATTTCATTACTCATGTTCTGTTCTCTCACAAGAATGATAATTGCTACTCTGTGGGACCTGATGTTTCAAAGAGCATGTCTTTATGTATAAATAAGTGTCCAAGAACAAAACAAAACCTTCTATAGATCTCTTTAAGTCTTGAGATAAGTGAAATTTTCATGTCCTTTCTTTCAAATTGTTGGTGATTTTTTAATTGGGGGGGAAAACATTTTTCCCCAGATCAAAAATTTTTTTAATTTAAACTTCGTGTCTGATTTTTGTTAATATTTTGATAATTAAAACAAAATAAGGTCGTTATTAATAAAAATTACAAAAATCCCACAGCAGGAAATAAATAAGCAAATTTAAGTAGTTAATTTATATTGGAGATAATGTGAACTTTGATCCAGGGCATAGTGCCCTGTGATAGGGATAGGCAGTCCCAAATGTTAAAAGAGAGGAGTCCTATATACTACTAAAGGAGGAAGTTCAGAAGCCAGCAACGATGACGCTCAGACTCCAGGCAGAGAGCTAGTTCTCAGTTAAAGCATCTAGACCAGAATGCAGAAACAGCCAAGTTAGGAATCTCAGACCAAAGATGAGCCTACAATCTGCCACTGTGAACCAACAGAGCTTTCCAGTTGGCTGTTAGGGCTCAATTGTTTGCTTTTGTAAAACCCAAACCCAGGTCAGGAACTCAAAAAACTCAGACCTAGGGGATGGAGATCAGACTCTGCCCTGGATCAGACCACTTTGGCAGTACTGAAAACTTATTCCCAAACCTGATCTGTCCCTGCAAGGGACAACATTCAGTAACTCAAGAAAACAGCAGAAGGACCAGTCTGTACCTTCCCTCCAAAAGTGTACAGAACCCAACCCAAGCATCAAATCTGAAATTAGGAAGTAGGAAGAATAAGCAAAAAAACAACAAAAAAAAAAGAATCCCACCATAACGAACTGTAATGGATAGCAGAGACACTCAAGACACAAACACAGAAGAGAATGACTCCAAACAACTGTAAGCAATTCCTCAAAGGGCAGAATCTCTGAGTTCCCCGAAGAGGTAAAGCCAAGTGTTGGTTTTTTTTCCTTCTTTAAAGAATTAAAAATGTTTAAAAACAATAAGCATCCTCCTCTATTCTGGACCCACACAGATACAGAGAAAGTTCAGTCCTGGGAAAAGATTATCCACCAAAACAGCTATTATTAACTTGGAGTCTGTGTGTGTCGTTAATATTTGGGTAGAACTATATCAATATGATTCATTTCTTTTATAATCCTACTTATTTTATTTTGTACATTTAGAACTATTTTAAGAAATGAAGGGATCTACATGCTTCACCAAACAAAAGAAATACCTCATAAAAAAAGACTGGTAAAAAAATGATTAAAAAAATTTTTTAAACAATGAGAGTGCCTTAATAAGAGCACCTAAAGAAACAATTAGAAAAGAAATCAGAATTGTAGAAGAAAGAATTAGAAAAGGAATAAACAGTTTTAGCATAAGAGATACAGAACTTTGCCCAGGCAACTAAATTCTATTGTTAAATAGCTTTATTAACTTTATGTAAAACTATATCTTTCTAAGCTGAAATATAAAGAGTAAATTATAAAACCCACATTATAAAAATAAATTTGTATTAATTGGTTTTAGTCATTCTTGATCATTTCTTGTTTTTCACATATTCTTTAAAGGACACTTAGACTTTATCAGTACATTTGTTGCTGCCAAATCATCTAGTAGAAACTGCAGTAAAAAAGGTAGATACTAACAGGCTACATTAAAGTACTTGGATTTATATTGTAGTTTATGATTGATAATTTTTATTAAATAAGTTAACAAGCTAATAATATTTTAAAGTATGTTCTATAAAATAATCCAATTTTTAGTGGTATCTTTTAGCATCTTGTCTATTCAAAGAATGTATTTTGATACATCATAATAACAGGACTTAAACTATCATATATATTAATATGAACTTAGGTCAGTCAATTAAATATTTATTAAGCTTCTACTTTGTTCCAAACACTGTGCTAATAAGCATTGAAGATATAAAGACAAAAGCAAAGTAGTTTCTGTCTTCAAAGAGCTTACATTCAAATGGAGGAGAAAACATGCACAAATATAAGCCTACATGAGACATGGATGGAGAGTATCAACTTATGGTTTTTTTGTTTTTTTTTAAAGCAATTGGGGTTAAGTAACTTGCTCAAGGTTACATGGCCAGAGCCCAGATTCGATCCCAGGTCATCCCGACTCTGGGGCCGGTGCTCTTACTCACTGAGCCACCTGGCCACCCCTTTATGGTTTCTTTAGTATAGAGAATTTTCATATGAGAAAACTCTCTATTAATGTACACCTTCTATGCAATTTACAGTCTTAGTTGCCTGGAGAATGTCAGACTCAAATAGAAACATATTGACTTATAAAAACCACAGATTAACATATTTTATTTTTATTAAACATTTTAAAATTGCCTTTTCATCTGGTTCTCAGGGAGTTCTCTATCCTCTGGTTTAGAACACTTAGGGCTCAAGTGATGTGCTCAGGTTAACACAGCCACATATATGTCATAGGGAGGACTTGGATCCATAACTTCCCAGCTTCAAGGCTAACCCTGTATTGTAATGACCCTTAGGATTTCTAGCTGAATCTTCCCTTTCCCAGGTCTTCAGTGCGCATGCTGTCTAAGTCCTGCATGTTCACATAAAGGAGAAGTCTAGCCAGTGGAAATGGAAAGAGGCACAGCTTCATTGGCAGGACAGGATTGTTGTTAACATCTCTCCCTCCATTTTCCAGTCCCCTCATGCTTCAGCCCTTAAATCCCCAAAGTGCACTTGCAGAACTCGTGGACAGTTTGTTAGGGAAGGTAGGGGGAGCCAGTCAGAGAACAGGGAGGCTGTGTCCAGAATAGCTTGCATGCTTCTGCACACTTATCCTTAGTCCCAGAGATAAATCTCAGTGTAACAGGGTACATTGCGTGACAGCACACAATCTGGGCACCTCGGCACTTCCCAGAGGTTAGGGTACCCTGACTACAGATGAGATCAGCACATATTGCTGATTTCTCTGTATCCTGTTACATCAAACCTGAACTCAGAGAGGCTGCCTGAGACCCAAAGAGGGGCTACAGGCCCCAACACTGTATCATTTATCCCACTTCAGCTACCCATAGAAATGCTCATGCCCTTGATATTGGCATAGCCCACGAGTTACATTTCTACCTTCATGAACTCTGAAATTCCTTTATCTGATCATAATTATCATTATACCTTTCCTTTTGCTATATAATCCACCCTGTTCTTTCTACGTGAACTTCAATTCCTCCACCCCTTAGTTCTTACCCAAACCATCACCCTAGCATTGTCTGTACTCTCTTTCCTTCCCTATCTCAAAACCTTGGTGAATAGTTCAACTCTACAAAATCCTATACTCTCCAGTTGCTTGCTCCTTTTATCCTATATCTTATGCCAAGACCCAGTCTTAAGATTACTGCCACCATCCACTGTGTTTGTTCCTATTCACATCCTCCTGAACAAAGCTGGAGAAAATCACAAAGCCACGCTGACTGGGGTCCACTAAAAAAAATTTATGTTACATAATCTCAACTGAACCTTATTGTGGCAAGACAGTCCTTTTATAACTCCTTAATTGAGTCAATATCCCACTGAAACTTCCCCTGGTACCACTTACCCCTCCCATCAATCAGTAAACATTTATTAAGTGCCTTCTGTGTGCTAGGCAATGTGCTAAGTACTGGAGATAAAAAATGAAGCAAAAGACAGTCCCTACTCTCAAGGAACTGACCATCTAAAGGGGGAAACAACTTGCAAACAAATACATACAAGCAAGCTCTGTATAGGATAATTAGGAAATAATTAAAAGAGGAGAAAACTGGAATTAAGAGGGATTAGGCAAGTCTTCCTGTAGAAGGTTGGATTTTAGTTGGGTTTTAAGTGAAGCCTGTCAGGTCAGTAGTCAGAATGGAGAAGGGAAAGCCTTCCAGGCACGAGGGATATAGCCAGAGAGAATGCCCAGAATTGAGAGATTACAGCGTCTTTTTCATGGAACAGCCAGGAGGCCAGTGTCACTGGGTTAAAGAATACATGTTGTGGAATCAGGTATGAGAAAACTGGAAAGAGAAGAGAGGACTAGGTTATAAAGATCATTTTAAATGTTTTAAATTCCAAGAATGCCAAAGACGGAATGCCAAACAAAAATGCCCCAAAAAAACAAAATGCCATTTTGTATTTGCTCCTTTTCTCACCTTCCCTCATCTAATTGATTGCTAAATCTTGTCATTTCCACTTTTGCCGCATATGTCGTATACATGTTCATCCCCTTCTCTCCTCTGACACTGCTGCCACACCTGGACTATTGCTTTCTAGTTGGTCTCTCTTCCTCAAGTTTCTCTCTAGTCTTGTTAATCCTCCAATCATTTGCCAAGGTGATCTTCTGAGATCATCTGTCTGACAATGTTATTCCTCTTCTTGATAAAATTCACTGGTTCTCTATTACTCCTAGAATCAAACATAAAATTCACTTTACTCCCCTCCACAGATTCTGTGATCCAGAAATACTGACCTCCTTGCTGTATCTTTGTATCAACAATGCAGTATTCACAATGCCTGCAGTAACTATAAATATGCCGATATGGTTATTAATCACAAAATGTAACAGGCTTTCTGCATGGGAGACATAGCTAGAAAATTTATTCAGATACAAGAAAACTGAGTCCCAAATCCAGAAAGTCAAAGCCATCATGGTAGCCATGGAGTTGGCACAGGTAGTTAATGCAGTAAACACCCACATTCTCAAGCCTTCACAACAGAACAGGCTACCTCAGACAAAGATCCTCCTCTCCTCGTTCACAGTAACTGCTCAGCCTCCACATGCTCCTAGCAGCTTCGGTCCCCTACAGTTCCCATCCCCGGCTGTTCTCAGCAGGAGTCCTTAGCAGAAATTCTGGCTGGCCCCCCCCCCAAAAAAAAAGAGTTCGTGCCACTTCCAGTCACCACACTGGCTCCAGCCCAGCTCCTACTTGGCTCTGGCTCCTTCCTGCCCCACCCCTTCCTGCTATGTCAGCAAGTTCAAGGGGCATAGAAGATCTTCAAATCCCATTACCATTACAATCTTGCCCATAATAACTCCATCTCTTGACTCCATGCCTTTTCACTGACTATCCCACAAACCTGGAATTCTCTCCCTTCTTGTCTCCACCTTCTGTTTCCCTGACTTCCTTCAAGACTCTGCTCAAACCCTTCCTTCTGCATGAGGCCTTTCCCAGTGTTCTGTACCTACTGGTACCAGTCCTTTTGAGATGCCCTTCTATTTACTCAGTATGTACTTTGTAAGTACATAATTGTTCATATTTTGTCTTCCCCGTTAAAATTGAGGTAACTGTTTAACCCCTAATTGAGGGTAGGGACTGCTTTTTACTATCTTTGTATTTCCTGCTCATGGCACAATATATGATACATAGTAAGTGCTTAATACTGCTGGTTGACTTGAATTGATTTGTAAGTGTACGTATTTTCTTCCCTAATAAAAATGTAAGATACTCAAGGGCAGGAGCTATTTCATTTTTGTCTTTATGATCAGAGCACCTAGCATCTAGCCTGTCTGTCATACAGTAGGTATTGTAGAAATTGACAAAGTCCTCTTTAAAAATATTAAGAAAAGATTTAAAAATTATAAAAAATTTTAAGGCATTGAATTAATCTGAAAGAAAAACTACTACCAGTCAGTCTTTAACTATCATTTTTGAAACAACGTCCTGCTTTCTTCTCTTCAAATTAGCCCCAGAAGAATTCCTTCTTGCATCAATTAGGGTGGGGACTGGATTGGGATAAGAGGTCCTGGGATGATCCACCTAAAAAACTATACTCTCTTTCTGTAACCCTTAGAAGGATATTATTCTTCTAAGAGAAGAAAGAAGTCTCTTTTAATTACCAATTCATGACTTTGTCATGGCTTACAGAAGTCTCTTTTTAATGGGAGTCTCTTATTCACTGTTGGCTTGATAAAAAAGGGAAACCCTGCAGGGAGTGGTCAAAAAGGGGTTGGACAGTTTTAGAAAAATGATTCTTTAAGGGTCTGCCAAAACTTACGGGGCTATTGTTTGATGAAGAAAACTGTCAACTGAACAGTTACCTAAACTTTGAACCATTACTCAGTCTTGATTATGAAATGATCCTTTCTCAGAGTAACTTATATTATTAGAAAGATCTTCCCAAGGACATGAGGAAACTGTCAATTTGGACATTTTTCTAAAGAGAAAAATGTTTGCATTTAGAATAATCCAAATTAGTAAAAAAACAAACAATTTTTATTTTTGGAAGATTTGTACCTAAAACACAGAATATAGAATTTCTTTCTACAGCACTTAATAAATGTTTAACGATTAACTTAATCACATTATGATGCTGTGGACACATATCTGGGGGAAAAAATAAAACAGGAAGAAGTCAAGGAATGATTAATAATGTATCTCTATCCAATAGTAATCTATCTCTATCTAATAGTCAGATATCACTCACTTAGGGTACCTGGATAAGGAGATTTTTTTTAGGGGTTTGAGCCCCGATCTCAAATGGCTCAATTTAGGTAACTACTTATATGTACAATGCCTCGACTTCATTTTCCCAGCATGTCAGATGAGAAAACTTAGTTTAGGTCAAGCGCCAGGACTTGCAATCAATTCACTCTAAAAGACAAATTCTCCAAAGAATCTTAGAAAGCAGTAATCAAGAAGACTAAAACTACAAAATTACTTATGGACCTATATAAGAAATCTCTAACAACTTGTTGCAAATATACAAAGCCAACAGCCATTCCCCAACAAATAATTGGTCAAAAGATGTGAACAAATAGTTCTCAAAAGATAAATCACAAACTATTAGCAATAATGTGAAAAATTGCCTCAAATCAGTAATAAGAGAAATATAAATCAGAACAACCAAGATATGCTCAGCAAATCTGTAAAGATAACAAAGGATGGGAATAATCAGTTTTCGAGCAGCTATAGAAAGGCAGGCCGACTGTTGACAGAGCCATGAATTGGTAGAACCACCTGGAAAACAATTTGGAATTATGATTTTTTTTAAGTGACTAAAATGTTTGTATACTTTGACCCAAAAATCCAATAGCAAGGCATATAGTCCAAGGAGATCTAAGACAGAATATTTCAATTGATGACAAAATATTTATAACAACTTTTTTAATGTAGCAGAAAACTGAAAACAAAATAGACACCCACAGTTTGGGGAAAGCTAAACAGACCGTAGTATATCACTGTTGCTCCACAAGAAACTAAAAATATGAAGAATTTATTGAAGCTTGGGAAAACTTCTATGAACTGATGCAGAGAGAAGTCATTAGAAGGACATCAGGAAAACAGTGTAAACTAATACAACTATATAAATGGAAAGAACAAAAAAAAAAGCCACTGCATAATCATAGTGACCAACCTTGGCCCCCATGAATGAGAAAATGTACATCGAGCCTTTCTTTGTAAGAGTAGGGGTGTGGTACATATACTGTCACATTCAGTTGATGTCTTGGGTGATTGTGTTGAACTGGCTTTTTTTCTCCTCATTCCTCTTTTATTCTTTGTTACAAGCAAGAAAGACCTACAGCTCATTGGGTGAGTCTCCCATGCTAAAGTTATGGGAGGACATAGACAAGAGTCACACAGGATGGACAGGCGTGGACAGATTGGGATCTGAATTAGAGGAAACTCCCCAAATGAAGCAATCTCACATCCATTTGAGTAGTTGAATATTTTGTTAGTTACATGGACAATAATGAGTACTATGTAACAGTGTCTGTGACTTTGCAATCACTAGATTATCTTCCATACCTGTAATGCTTTCTCCCACCACACTGCTGCCTTCTGAAATCCCAGATTTCTTTTCAGATTCAGCTTAAGCATGGACTTTGCACAAAGCCTGTCTTGGGGCCCACCAGTACCAGTGCTTTCCCCTTCAAGGTTATCTGTTACTTAATTTGTTTCTATTCTATATAACAGCTAGCATTTATATAGTGCTTTAAGGTTTGAAAAGTGCTCTACAAATATTTTATTTTACCCTTATGATACCTTGGGAAGTATGTGCTAGCGTTATCCCCATTTCACAGATAAGGAAACTGAGATTAAATGCCTTGCCCAGGGTTACACAGCTAGTTAAGTATCTGAAACCAATTTAAATTCAGGTCTTCCTGGCTACTGTTCTAGTACTCTATCCACTGCACTATCTAGCTCCCTCTGTCTTATATGTGGCAGACATTGTGGTACGGTGTCAATACAGTCAAGTCAGTAAGCATTTATCAAATGTCTGCTGTGTTCCAGGGACTGTACTGAGGGTTTGGAATACAAAGAAAAGCGAAAAACAGTCCCTGCACTTTGGGCAGCTAGGTGGCACAGTGGATAGAATGCTGGGCATGGAGTCAGGAAGACCTGAGTTGTATTATTATTATGAGGAAAACAACATGTAAACAACTACATACAAATAAGATACATAAATAACTATGTACAAACAAGATATATATGTAATAAATTGGAGATAATGATGGAGGGAAAGGATTAGCTTTAAGAGGAACTGGGAAAGGCTACTTGCAAAAGGTTGGATTTTAGCTAGACTTAAAGGAAGCCAACGGAGACAGGAAGTATAGAAAGGGGAGAAAATTCCAGTCATAGAGGACAACCTGAGTAGGGAGATGAGCATCCTGTGCAAGGAACATCAAGGAGGCCAGAGTCACTGGACTGAAGCGTATCTGGAGAGAGTAAGATGCAATAATAATGCTAATAATAATAATAGCTTACATTTCTCTGTCACTTAATATGTGCTGGGCATGGTACTAAGCACTTTACAATTATCTCATTTGATCTTCATAATAACCCTGGGAGATTGGTGCTATTATTATCCCCTTCTTGCAGATAAAGAAACTGAGGCAGACAAAGGTTAAGTGCCTTTTCCTAGCTCACACAGCTAGTAACTCAGGTCTGCCTTACTCTGTTCACTGTGCAAACTAGCTGCCCTTATCCAGTACAAGAAGACTTGACAGTTAGAAAAGGGTCAGATTATGAAGGGCTTTAAAAGCCAAATGGAAGATTTTATATTTTGCCAGATGGAAAAAGAATCTCAAAGGCTCACTGAGGAGAATCATTGCTTCAGAATTAGATTGGAGCAAATGGAAGCTAATGAATTTATGAGAAATCGAGATGCTGTTAAACAGATCCAAACAAATGAAAGAATAGAAGGCAATATAAAATATCTCATGGGAAAAACCACTGTCCTGGAAAATAGATCCAGGAGAGATAATTTAAAAATTATTGGACAACCTGAAAGCCATGATCAAAGTAAGAACCTAGAAATCATCCTCCAGGAAGTTCTCAAAGAAAACTGCCCAGATGTTTTAGAACCAGAGGTCAAAATAGAGGTTGAAAGAATCCACTGATCACCTGCTGAAAAAAATCCCAAAAAGAAAACTCCTAGGAATATTATAGCCAGGATCCGGAATTCCCAGATTAAGGAGAGAATATTACAAGCATCCAGGAAGAAACAATTTGAATATTGTGGAAACACAATCAGGATAACCCAGGATCTGGCAGCTTCTACACTGAGGGATTGAAGGGCTTGGAATATGATATTCCGGAGGTCCAAGGAGCTGGGATTAAAACCAAGAGTCACCTACCCAGCAAAACCTAAGTATCATGTTTCAGGGGAAAATATGGTCATTCAGTGGAATAGAGGACTTTCAAGAATTCTTGTTGAAAAAAACAGAGTTGAATAGAAAATTTGACATTCAGATACAAGAAGCAAGAGAAGCATGAGAAGTTGTTAAATTCTCCATGCTACACCAAGGAAAGGATTCTGTCTCAGAAAGAAGAACCTCTATTGGGTGCTTTATGGCCTGGGAGGGTGTCCTAGGGATGGAAGAAGCCTGTCTTCTTGGAAATGGGCTCCTGTTGGATGGAGATTGATTCAAGGAACCAAAAATCCTCATCCTGAATGCCATATTTCTACTGTGAGGTATATTTCCTTTTAATTTAAATATTTTTAAAAGGAGATTAAGAAACCAACAATAAAAGATAGGGCTATTTCAGAAATGTCTATCCCTGGAGGGACTCCTTGCTAACGAAGAATCCGAGTGGCTTAGAGGCCTTCCCCATGATGGGCCGTCTGAGCAAATCAGGCATGCACTCTGACATATCCTACGTTGCCCATTGATCACCGTCGTCTATGATTTATTTACTTTTTGTTCTCTGGAAGTCAGCAGGCTGCCTTTGGGATAACATGCCTATTCTATTTGTTGGGCTATAAATTAATATACTCACTTTGCTTAAAACTTAAAAAAAAAATAAAGATAGGATTAACAGGACTTGGCAGGTGATTGGATATGAACAGTACAAGAGCGTGAGAAGTCTAGGACTCACGCCTAAGCTGGCAGTTAGTATCTCCACTTCTTTTCCTCTTACTTGCTTTTTCTGCAGTCTGGCTTCTGATCTAATAAGGTCAGAATTCATTTGAAACTGGTGATGCCCTGGGCAGTAATGAGTAAGTTAGGAAGAGGGAAAGGTTTATTAAGGGGGAATTACAATGAGTTCGCTTTTGGACATACCGATTTTAAAATGTCTGTGAGACAGATGGTGATATAGGACTAGAGATCTGAATGAAGGGTGGAGATCAATTACATAGCAGTGATAATTGAATTCATGGGAGTTGATGAGATCCCAAATGAAATAGTATATAGAGAGAAAAGATGAGAGCTGGAGGATGAGATGATTGACATGGTCACAGACTGCATACAAGTCTGGAAGGATGAGGACTAAGAAAAGTGCGTTAGATTTGGCAATTAAAAAATCATTGGTGACTTTGATGAGAGTGGTTTCAGTTGATTGATGAAGTCAGAGGCTAGACTGCAGAAGGTTTAGAAGAGAGTGAGAAGAAAGGAAGCACAGGCACCAATAGTAGACAGTTTTCTCAAGGAATTTAACCACAGAAGGAGAGGATATAGGCTGATAGTGAGTGGAACAGCTCAAGTACAGGTTTTTTGAGGATGAGGGAGACATGAGAGTGTTTGTGGGAAGCAGCCAAAAGACGGGAAGAGAATAAAAGTTAATGAATTCAATTCAATAAATATTAAATACCTAGTATTACTACCTGTAATACAAATCAGAAAAAGAAAGTCTGCCCCTAAGGAGCAATTTAAGGGGGGAAGACAACATAGAAAAAGAAGCTGAAAAGTGGATGAGGGGTAGTGCCACCTGGGTGTTTGATGTCCTGTGGAGTTAAAACCAAGCAGAGCTGCTGATGGAGAGTGGAGAGTTACCTGGAAAGTTTAGAGCCCTCTGTAAAGGAGTTTAGTGCTCTACCCTTCCGATCAGAGGGGAGAGGTAACTAAGTGCTAGGGAGCAAAAACTGAGTCCACATGATGATACAGTTTCCAGTGATCATCTTATCCTGGAGGGGACATGATGTTGGAGTAGAAACCAAGCAGAGCTGCTAATGGAAAGTACAAAGTGAGGATGATAGAAAGGACAGTCTTCAGGAGAAGATGAATGGATGTGATCACTTGTAAATATAGAGAGGGGTTTGTCTTGGCAAAGAGAAGGGCCTCCTCTTCATGTGAGTCAGGGATTAGAGAAGATAATAGGGAAAGACTTCTGAATGATGTGAGATGAGGGGGAGGAGGGAAGAAGAGGGCACTCTCAGTGAATCGCCTCTTTTTTTCAGTGAAATCATGAAGCAAGATTCTCTCAGCTGAGATGATGAGGGCAAGGGATACCATAGGAAGTTGGAGTGGGATGGTGAAACAATTAGGGAGTTATAAAAGGATTGCCTTGCTACAATAAAAATGCAGTTGAGATTATGTAACAAATTTGTAGTGGTCCCAGTCAGCATGGTTTTCTGATTGTCTTCAACAGCACATGAATAGGAGCAGACTGTGGTAGTATTCCAAGACTGAGACTTGGCAAAGCATGATCAATGATAAGAAAGTATAGGATTTTTTTGAAGTTGAACTAGTTCACGAAGGTTTTATATGGAAAAGGACAAAGAGTGGAGACAGTGCTTGAGTGATAGTCTAGGTAAGAACTGCGAGGTGGAGGGGCTGGAGGTGTTTTGTAAGAAGAACAGGGTTAAAGAGTTTGTAAGACCCAAATTTCCTTGCAAAAAAACAAAGAGAGATTGTAAGGCAGTGGGAAAAGTGGAATGACAACAGATTATGCTCAGATAAAGGAATTTCAGAGTTCATGAAGGTAGGAATGGAACTCTTACGGGTAATGCCAATATCAGTGCTAGGACCATGTCTGGGTAGCTGAGGTCATGGGAAATGAATTTAACTCCTCCCATACTGTTTTACAGCCAAACCAACCTTCTTTCTATTTCTCACATAAGATTCTGTGTCTCCCATCTTTGTGCCAATCCCTGCATGGAATGCACTCTCTCCTTACCTCTGCTTTATAGAATCTCTCTCTTCATTTAAGATGTAGTTCAGGATCATCCTTTGTATAATCTTTTCCTTATTTTCCCTCTACCCTCAATTGCTAGTGTCTTCCCTCTGAAACTCTACAGTATATTTAAGTCCTTTGTATAAATGCTTGTTCTGAGGGGCGGCCAGGTGGCACAGTGAGTAAGAGCACTGGCCCCAGAGTCAGTATCGACTGGGCTCAATACTTAGCACCACACCCAAAAATAACTGGCTGTGTAACCTTGAGCAAGTTACTTAACACCAATTGCTTAAAAAAAAATGCTTGTTCTTTTATTGAAGACTTGAGGGAGGAATGATTGAGGGGACAATCTCCTGGAGAAGATAGGAGAGGGAAAGGATCAAAAGTACATGTAGTAGGGGCAGCCAGGTGGCTCAGCAAGTAAGAGCACCGGCTCCAGTGTCGGGATGACCTGGATCAAATCCGGGCTCAGACACTCAGCACCACACCCAGAAATAACTGGCCGTGTAACCTTGAGCAAGTTACTTAACCCCGATTGCTTAAAAAAAAAAAAGTACATGTAGAGAATGAACGATGAATATTTAACACTTTCTTCTACATGATCTAAGAAGCCATGATAATATGAAACCTCAAAATGCCTTGGAAACAGAGAATGCTAAAAATGACAGTGGAACAAGGCCAGAGGCAAACTTTGCTTACTTTGTAATTTTACTGGGTTCTAGTTAGTTAGGATTTCCAGTTAACCTATAAGCTAGCTTGCTTCATGTATTATTTCTCCAAAGATATAGTCACCACCTAATGCCACAAGTTTTAGTAGTTCTTTTAAAGGATAAAAATAGATTAAACAAGATTATCAATATTGAGAGATAGCATAAGATAAGCAGTGATGACAAAAGTCAGCAAACAAAAGTCATTTAATATTCCAGCTTGAATTTCCAAAGCCTATAAAAGTATTCTGTTAACATAAAAAGACTGTATGAAAAATGGAATTTAAAAACTTAGATCTAGAGCTGGACAGGATCTTAGAAGTCGCCTAGTCCAATCCCCTTCTTTTACTTTTTTCAAAACTGAACAGTTTTACAGGAAAATGCTATCCAAATATGCCAAATAGCTTGCTGATAATAAAAAGATACCATATTAAAGTACTTCATACTTTTCAAAATAATTAGATATTTATCTCATTTGACCAAAAATTGAACTTTTAAAATAATTCTTTCGGGTTTTTATTGCAAAAAAAAAATTAGTTTTGCAGATAAAGAGCAAATTGTTACTTTGTAGCTATTAATGTTGTTTATGTTAGAGGATTAACCTTTAGTTTTACAGTCATAAAATCCAAGAATTTTGGAGTACGCACATACACCTTTCACTCCACTCTGTAATTATTCTAATTATTTGTGATCTTTTTCCTTGTATTAAGCCAAAATCTGTCTCCCTATAACTTCTACCCACTGATTTTATTTCTTCACTTTGGAAATATACAGACCCTTCAAATATTTGAAGATTGCTACTGTGTTGAGGTAAGGTGAATAAATATTCCTGTAGCACAGCGAGTAAGAGCACCGGCTCCAGTGTTGAGAAGACCTGGAGATTGAATCCCGGGTTCAGACACTTAACACCCACCCAGAAACACCTGGCCGTGTAACCTTGAGCAAGTTACTTAACCCCAATTGCTTAGGGGCGGCCAGGTGGCTCAGTGAGTAAGAGCACCGGCTCCAGTGTCGGGATGACCTGGATCAAATCCGGGCTCAGATACTCAGCACCACACCCAGAAATAACTGGCTGTGTAACCTTGAGCAAGTTACTTAACCCCGATTGCTTTAAAAAAAAAAAGAATAAATATTCCTAGTCTCTTCTCAATTTCTTCACCAGCTTGAAATGAACATAATACTCCAGGTGTGATTAAATAAGAGAATTATTCTCTCCCTTGATATGGCTATTAGGATTCTTTTAATATAACCTAAGATTACATAAGTTTTTTTTGGCTACTAAATCATACTTTTAAATGATATTGAGCCCCAAAACATCTAGTTCTTTTTTATAATGGCTGCTTTCTAGCTGTCTTCCCATTATTGCAACTGTATAGCTTATTTTTTTAAACAAACTTCATACCTATAATTTAATTTTATTCACACAGCCCCATTGTTCTCTTCTGCTAACATCCTTTTGAATACTGATTCTGTCATGAACTATGTTAGCTAACTCTCCTAGGTTTGTCTTCTGCAAATTTGGGAAATACACTATTTCTGCTTTGATTCAAGCAATTAATGAAAATGTGGAACAGAACAGTACCAGGGATACTGTCACACTGTGGCTGTATTAAAAACTGTCTTGGAAGATATAAATCCATTAATCACAACCTTTCCATCTAGTCATTCTCACCTCTAAAAACTTTGTATCTGTCTCCCTCTGAAATTCTCTTAGAAACTTTCCTTGATATGAATATGTGAATCACAGTTCTTCGGTCTAGTCAGTGTCCTTTACATACATACAGTACTTCATAGCTTTAGCATTCATTCATGATTACCTGTGACAACTCATCCTACTTGCTAAATTGAACGTTTGTCCTGGCTGGGATTGTGACATCTACTGATGCTTTATAGGTTTAAAGGTGCAAGGCATTAAAATCTATAAATTTCTTCCACTGAAATTTGCCTTCATTTGGGAATGTTGTTTTTTTTAGGGCTTTATGATTCAAGTAGTCAAACTTTTTAATGATGTCATTATCACAGAGCTTAGTAGGTTTTTCTGTTATTATTCTTTGAAAAAGAAAAACAAGAAAAAATAAATTTTTATTAAAACAACATCCAAATGAAGAATGTTGTCCTAAAGAGCAAGTTAGAAACCAAACAATTAGATATAACGATTCTTAATATTATTGGGTACCTTCCTAGTAATTATTACTAATTGCCCCAGAATTCAACTCTGATTTTTCCCTAGGCTTACAAAGATCACTCTTAATTTCACCAGAGCCTTTTGAGTTGAAGGTTCTCTGGGTGTGGGACCTTGACTCCAGTCTTCTAAGTTTCAGGGCACAATGCCATCAGAAGCACTTGTTGTTTACTTTCCTTATTTGCCAGGAGATTCCCTTCCTTCACTGTATTTGTATCCCTAGGACTTGGCATAGTGGACATTACATATCTTTAATAAATACTTGTTGGTTGATCATAGTCTCAACTGCTCTATTGAACCTGTTTATTGAATTAGGACTAACTAAAAACAAGGCCATACCATTTCCTTTGGCTCCTCTGCAACTAATTTTCCTGTGTCTGTTTCATATCCTGAAGCCAAAAGGAGAGCACAATTAGTTTTGAATAATGCCAATGGTCTGCATAAAACTGTTTGTCTTTTTTCTAACAAGAAAAGTATTCCTCAGCTGCTTGACCCAGTTCTGTTATCTCATTCTTAAGATGATTTCACTTAGGTTTCCTTTTACTACTTTGTTTAAAAAAAAAGTTCACCCTTTATTAACTATCTCCAATTCAAACTGCTTTCTTTTGAAGGAATAGTTTATTGCTTCTTCATGGTCATCAATTCTGCCATGTCTACAATCTGTTCCTTAGTTATTGACAGCAGTTAAAAAAAATTTACATTTGAGCAAAGGGGAGAGGCCAGGGCATGCCTGAGCATGAGCCAAAGCTAGAACCTGCAGAACCTGGAAGAGACAGCTAGAAGAGGAGCAGCCAAAGTAACATCACCTGGGCTGGTTGGCAGCAGTTGCTCCAGTGAGGGTCCCCAACCCTGCCTGTTGGTACTCCTCCTGGAACTGGCCCAGTTGCTGATGCTGGAGAGTATCTATAAAGTGGGTGAATATTCTTTTACTAAAGATGTTGACATTGAAGAAAAGGAAGAGGAGGAGGAGGAGGAAGATGATGAAGATACAGAAGATGACTCCAAAGTAAAGGAAGACAATGAGGTCCTGGTGCAGGATAACAACTTTGATACCTTTGTGGCTGACAAGGGCATGGTTTTACAAGTTTAGGAATTCCTGAATAATGGAAGTGATGACATTGATATCTTCAAAGATTCAAGATTCCACTAACAACATGAGGGAAGATGTCAAATTCCATCATACTTTCAACAATGTAGTTGTAAAATTCTTTAAAGTGTCTTCTAGGAAGTTGATTGTAATGCAGCCAGAAAAAAATTTCACTCTAAGTATGAACAAAAAAAAATCAGTGCAAGCGACCAGGTAGCACAGCGAGTAAGAGCACCGGCCCTAGTGTCGGGATGACCTGGGGATCAAATCAGGGCTCAGACACTTAGCACCCACCCAGAAACACCTGGCCATGTGACCTTGAGCAAGTTACTTAACCCCAATTGCTTACAGGAGGCCAGGTGGCTCAGCGAGTAAGAGTACCGGCCCTAGTGTCGGGATGACCTGGAGATCGAATCCCGGGCTCAGACACTCAGCACCACACCCAGAAATAACTGGCCGTGTAACCTTGAGCAAGTTACTTAACCCTGATTGCTTTAAAAAAAAATCAATGTTTTAGACATTCAGGAACCCACTGAAGGAGCTATCATCAAGGATAATGTAGTGACGTATATTATGCCATTAGATGGCCATTGAACAACTCCCAGAGATGCTAATA
Organism: Petaurus breviceps papuanus; assembly: GCF_028583685.1. Taxonomy (NCBI): domain Eukaryota; kingdom Metazoa; phylum Chordata; class Mammalia; order Diprotodontia; family Petauridae; genus Petaurus; species Petaurus breviceps. The sequence continues at coordinate 23,807,966 of NW_027186304.1, read as the reverse complement.
AATATGCTAAACAGCCTTTGCTGGTGTGGGCGTCAGTTCTGACTAGAGAGTTACTGCTCAGTTTTGGAGGAGCAAAGCCTTAGAAGTTGCTGAGGGCTTCCCCGAGTGTATATTTGCTGTTGCAGATGAGGATGAGCACTCTCCTGAAGTGAAGGACTTGAGACTTAGCAACAGCGACAAAGATTTTAGTGCAGCTCTCCTAGCTAAGGATGGCAAGAAATATGCCACAGAACCAGAGGAATTGGATTAAAATGTACTCAGACCTCTGTGTTGGATTTCTGAAAAGGAAAACGAAAATCAATCATCAGATCCCAGTCTTTAACCAAAACCAACAAAGAGCCTATAGAGACTGTGGTGGGTTAAGATATTTGACTCCATTTTGATGGACCCCATGACAAATGTTCTCATTGGATTCTGTGCCCCATGTAAGCAGAAAAAAATTTGTGTACAAATTGGGGGGAGAAGTACAAGCATAAGAAAAACCTTGTTATAGTTGAGATAGATGCCACTGCCAATGATGTGACCAGTGACCACAACAGAATGGAAAGATTTCCTACCATCTGCTTTGTCGCTCACACTGATTTAAAAAAAAAATAACCCTATTAAATTTGAAAATTAGAAGAGATCTTTGGAGCACTTGATCACATTTATAAAAGATTACAGCACAAAACTGAGCAAGACAAAAGACCAAGAGGAGGAAGGAAAAGGATATGTAGTTTTCCAGTGAAAGGTTGCTGAATGGGAAACCTAAGTGAGTCTTATGGGCAAAGGTGTTAAAGTGTTTGCAGTGTCAGATTTTTTTTCCTGTTGGCATGTCACATTGTGTTACAGATGTGGAAATGGCATGAATGTTTCATAATAATATGGCTCATATATTTAAGGAAAATGCCAACTATTTTTGTCATTAAAAATAAATATAAAGTTACAACTAACAGGGTAGACTTCACCTCATTGTTATTAGTTACCTGCCAAGATACTTACCCATGAAAATATACAGGTTCTGGGGCGGATAGGTGGCTTAGTGAGTAAGGGCTCTGGCCCCGGAGTCAGGAGGACCCGGGATCAGTTCTGGCCTCAGATACTTAACACCCACACAAAAAAGCTGGTCATGTAACCTTGAGCAAGTTACTTAACCCCAGTTTCTAAGAAAGAAAGGAAGGAAGGAAGAAAGGTAGGTTTTAATACTAAAGTTGTAGGAGCTAGCCACCACTAATAGTAGCTATTGAAATGTTTCACTTCCTACTTCTATTTTTATTTATTTTCTGAGTGTATGTTGGTAAATTGATTGCTGATGATTATTTGACACATTACTTAGTTATTCTTTTAATCTGACTTGTTTCAGCTCTTTAGATTGTCCTTTATTTTTTTAATGCTTTCCCCCAAAGTTTTCTTAATTTTCTAAGTATTTATTTTCAGGTTTATACTTAACCAGTACCCTTATAAATAGGGCTTAGTGTCTTGCTGACTTTTTAAATTGAGGCTTCCTTTTACAAAAAAACAATAGAAGATAGATGGATATCTATCAGACAGATAGGCAGGTAGATACATAGAGCGAGCATTTATTGATTACTGTGTGCTAAGTGCTAGGGATACAGATACAAAGCAAGACAGTTCCTGTCCTCAAGGAGTTTCTATTCTAAGGAGAAAAGTACATAAAAAGGGAGCTAGAAAAGGATGAGGAGAGGAAGGCAGCATGATGTGAATGCCTGATTCTGGGCAAGACACAGAGGAAACATCAGTCTTTTGCACAGTGTCAGGTGTATATTAAGTGCTTAATAAATACTTATTAACTTGACTTGACATTTGTCTTTTACTTTTCTGTTGTTTTTCTGGTGTACACACTGCCTTTGTCAGGAAACATTTTATTCATTACAATAAAACCTCATTTATCTGACATTTTCAGAGATAAAGATAATCAAGTGAATGAATTTTCCAAAGAACTAAAGTTTATTCTTATATACTTACCAAGAATAATCCAGCCATTTTGCATGGAGGTTTTTTTTTTCCTTTTCTTTTAAACAGAATATTTTGAACCTGTTATCTTTTTCCTATATTATTCAGAATCATTGCTATAAACATCAGTGATAGTATGTATTCTACATGTTGGGAGACTATTGAGGCATATAAAACTATTTTTCTGTAAGTGGTACTAAAGATATTTGACATTGACCTTTAGATGCTAGGCATTAGATAATGCATGGCTTCTGAGAAAATAAAAGATTATACAATAGACTCTGCAGTACATTTAATATCATCAGCTTCCTTTTAAAAGGACAGTTTTACAATTTTAATTGTCTATTCAGCAGCTTAATAGTTCACTAAATTTACTGGTTTAATTTATTGTTTCTTGCTCACTTGTTTTCTTTTTCACTTGTCTTAGAATTAAATAAAATATTCTGTATTTGTTAGACTTTTATATTAATTTTGCCTTTATTGCATTCAATCTGATAAAATGTTACATAAAGTTTTCCTTAAATTGATATTCTTAAAAAGAAAAAGGGATTTAAATGTACAAATCAAAATTCCGTAAGCAAATAATTGTCATGAAATATTCTTAATTATATTGTTGAAGGCTGGATGCTTAAAAGCATTTAACGTAAACTTTCATAGCGTATCTATGTTAAAACTTTTTTGTGTTTACCTAATGTTGTGTATTTCCAGTTTTAGAGCAACAGAATTATTAATTAACAACTAATAGTTGTTTCTATGATTTCCCTCTCTAAACTTACAAAATACTTCTATCACTCAACTTCTAGACCTCTCTTCAGAATTTAAAGCAATATTTAGGGATTGTATGTTTTTCCAAATTGCTATTTACCACATATATTCCTTTTTCTCATTCATATAGTAAGGCATGAAACTTGGACTCAATTGATGCTGTTTGACTAATAACATCCTTAAAGCATATTAAAACATTTAAAGTGAGGATGTCATTTGTGGTTACAAGTACACATCATTGTCTTTATGCAAAATATCAGTTTTAAATATGCTCAAAGTCAGTCTTCTCTGATCTCCATTTTGTACCTGTTGGTTCATTGTTTCTGGGCAGTTTCAAATTCTAGATCTTAACTAAGGGTCCCTGATCTGGCTTAAATTAAAGTCATTTGGAAAAACCTTAGGTAGAATTTAGTGTAATTAATACCATCAAAATACAAAGAATTTTTTTACACCTAGTACAGAAGAAGTAATACATCAGTTACATTCTTAGAGTTTTCTAAAAGCATACTTCAGTCAGAAGAGCAGTAATCTCTTAATATTTCTTGTATGCTTCAGTGATAGAAATGCAGTGACATCGAGTGTTGACTTTGTTTACCAGTGCTTACAGTAATCAGCTTTCTTGCTCACAAGTATGAATGTAAATAGCTCTTTTTTTTTTTAAAGCAATCAGGGTTAAGTAACTTGCTCAAGGTTACACGGCCAGTTATTATTTCTGGGTGTGGTGCTGAGTATCTGAGCCCGGATTTGATCCAGGTCATCCCAACACTGGAGCCAGTGCTCTTACTCGCTGAGCCACCTGGCCGCCCCTAAGCAATTGGGGTTAAGTAACTTGCTCAAGGTTACACGGCCAGGTGTTTCTGGGTGGGTGCTAAGTGTCTGAGCCTGGGATTCGATCTCCAGGTCTTCTCAACACTGGAGCCGGTGCTCTTACTCGCTGTGCTACCTGGCCGCCCCTATTAGCTCATTTTTTAATGAGCATCTATCTGTCTTTTGTTTCATCACTTAATAGATAATATCTCATTTCAATCAATCGGTTTCTTTTCTCAGTTTAAAAGAAAGTTCAGTTGAAGAAATCTTAAGATCATTAGCTGTTTCCATATCTGTTTCAAGTGTGTTTTAGGAATATATTGGGTGAATTCCTTTTGATTTACCTGAATTAAAAAAAAAAAAACTCTTTGACTAGGTGGACTTCTTTTTCTTAAAAAAATGTCAGTTTGTCATATACTTCATTTCCCGCCGTGTGCTTTTTTCTTTTTCTTCTGTCTCTTCTCATTCTATAGATTCAGATCCAGGACATACAAGTGAAAATTGGGGGGAGAGACTAATATCTTCTTACAGGACATACTCAGGTAATTAGATTATCAGGTGTTCTTCCTTCAGCCAGTGGTTTTTGTCATATTTATTATTAATAATTGTTACTACAAACTTCTTAATTCAAAACCAGTCATTTATAACAAAGATGAAAGGATCCATTTAATTCAATTAGTGAAACCTTATGCATAATGATACCTTTCTAAAGCAAATTTGAATATTCTAAAATTTTCAAGTTTTCATTAACCAGAAATTTGCATACTTTCACAGGTAGCATGGAAATATATTCCAGATGCCATACACACTCTAACTTTCCTTCTTATCATGTATCTTCAAAAGCAATATGGTGAATTTATCACAGATGATAATGTGTATTTTCTATGGGGTAGTTAACAAATGCAGGGCAGATAAGTGCCGGTAAATTTGACTTTTTCATTGCTTTTTTCTTCAGTCATTAATTTTGCTTCGTCAGCTATAACTTGCCCTCATCTATCTCAGTTTTGAAAAGATAATTAGAGTTCTTCCTTATTTATAATTAAAGTCCTCCAGTCATATTACCTAGCACCGTATATGTTTGCAACAGTTTTAAAAGAAAACAAAATAACAGAATGGAGAAATGTCCTTTATTAAGTATGTTGGAACCTCTCTTCTTCTGACTTAGCCATATTTCAAATGAGTATAGAGGGTCTTTTACCATAGCTTATGATAAAAGAATATAAAATAATGCAGGTACTGTAATACTTTTAAAGATAAACCTTAAATGTATTCTTAAATACATAAAGACTGATCTTTTGAGTGCTTTTTTTTTCTTTAGCATTCTTGTCTAGGATAGAAGTTTGCTTTTTTTTTTTAATAATTTTCTCGTATATTTAATCCCTAAGAATTCAAGTGTAGGGGTGGCTAGGTGGCGCAGTGAGTAAAGCGCTAGCCCTGGAGTCAGGAGGACCTGAGTTTGGTTCCGGCCTCAGACACTTAACACCCACACACAAAAAAACTAGCCATGTAACCTTGGGCAAGTTGCTTAACCCCAATTGCCCTCCAAAAAAAAAAAAAAGCAAAATATAAGAATTCAGGTGTCATATTTTACAGCACAAAATGTCTAACAAAAAAAAATTGAAATTAACTTCCTGTTGTTATAAAGGAGTAATTTAGCAATCAACAGTAACCCCTGAAAAACTAACTGAATCTATATAGCATTATCCTGAATATGTTAATTTAGAATTTGTCACTGAAGTCATGTATGTGTTTGACCTTAGTCATGTATGCCCTATAGTTTCTAATATGACAAGGACTTAATTGATAACTACTCCAGAATAGAAGCTAATTAGTTTTCTCCTTGAGATTATTAATTTGTAAACTGATCTTAGAGCAAAGAAGAGACCTTTGTGTACCCACAGAAGTTTGAAAATTTAAGTGTCCACCCACATACATAAACCTTTTCTGAAAAATATCAGTTAATAAACTTCTATTAAGCACCTACTATGTGCCTGGCACTGTGCCAAATGATAGAGATGAAAAAGAAAGGCACAAGAGAGGCTCTGCCCTCAAGGATCTTACTGTCTAATGAGGGAGGCAACATGTGAACAACAGTGTACAAACAAGTTTTTACAAAGGATAATTGGAAATGACAGGAGTGGCACTGGAATTACAGAGCACTGGGAATGGCTTCCTGTAGAAGACTGTATTATTTTATCCAGGACTTAAAGGCAGAGAATTCAAGAGTTAGAAATAAGGAGGGAAAACATTTTAGGCATGAGGGACAATCAGTGAAAATCACCAGATAGCAAGAAGGCCAGTATCACTAGATTACAGAAAGGGAGGGGTAAGCAAAGTAGAAGGAGACAAGAAATATAGAGAGGGCATGTTGCTCCCTTTGAAGTTTTGAACCTTCTCTGTATGTAAAATAATTCTGTTTCAATAGAAAACAACATTTTCAGGCATTAAAAGTATATGTGTTTATTAAGAGAGTAGCAGGGATTGTCCAGTAACAGACCAGCCCTCATAAGTATACACCGAATGTTTGGCCTGATGAACTCCCCAACATGGATTTTGGAGCATGTACAGGTTTCGTAATTGTTTCTGGTCTGCTTACTCTGTGTATTTTTGATTGGTTGCTGAGCCAGAAATGGGTACTTATATATAAAAGACTCCTGCAAAAGGCAGGTTTTCTTCCTGCCTGATGGAGTGAGGCAGATAAACTGCTGTGAGTGAAGGAAAGACTGGTCCTCTCTCATCTAGGGCCAAGGCCTTGAGCACCATGCCCTACTGTTGCTTCTGTCCCTGTGTCTATTCTTATTCTATGCTTTATGTGAAGAAGTATTGGAGATAGACAAGCTGCATCTGTGTGTGCCAGTCTGGTTAACAGGAAATTATGTAAAGCATGGCCTAGGTCTGGGTGAGAGAAATTTAAGGGCCTTCTCCCTCCCAGAAGTCCAAAGTAGCTTGTCTTCTTCACTTTAATAAAACAACCAGGCAAGAAAAAGGTTTGTTCCCCCCACCCTTTCCCTTCCTATCTGTGATTATGTTATATATCCACTGATAACTCAACAGCCAATCAAAAAAGCGTATGGTAAGTGGACTGGAAACTATCCATAGTTTATAGTCATAGAATCTATCTCTCTTCATGCTCCAAAGTCCACATAAGTGATTGAAGCAGGACCAATACTCTGTGCTTGCTAATAAGGTCTGAGATTTCAGTGGCCAAGAAGTAATACTTGAAACTGTCTCTTCTACTCTAGACAACTACCCAGCCTGCCTACCTCTGATCCTGGTTTTGAATGTGTTCCAAAGAAGAAAACTTCTATCCTTTAAAGTCCTCTATTTGACTATGATAGAGCAGTGTACTGACTATTTTTGGCATGGGGGAGAAAAGGGGAAGATGAGAGTTGGTAAGAAAGATTGGGAGCAGGGGAGGCTCAGCAATCCAAGACTGGGATTTTCTTTGCTTCTGAAGCTGTAACTGAGTCTATAATAAATGAGTCTATTGAAGAGCTATGAAGTTCATTTCTCTATCGTTGTCTTTGAAGGGTCAAATGAATCTTTTGGATGTTTAAAAGTCTTAAAAACTTCTGAAGGACCAGGGGAAAAAATGCTTTTAGTTATTAGGCATTTCATGATAAACTGCCCATTCATCAGTGACCCTAGATTAATATTCTGAGAATGTATTAGTCGTAGCCTTGAGGGTAGATGTTACATTTTTGTACATATATGACCTATTCAAAAGGCTGATACTTATATGTTTCAGTACTTGTTCTGAATCTAATGTTTTTTCTCCTTTTTAGGAGAGTATGATAGCCTTTGAGTTGAAAATAATGAAGGGAAATATTATTAGGTTCACAAAGGACATATTGAAAATAGTCCAAATCCTTTGGACTACTACAAAGTTGAAAAAAGCACATTTTAGGATATAATATTTTAGTGGTCTTCATCCATTTAATAGTAATAACAGAAATAATATAATATTCATCTACAGATTGATGTGATAATTTTGAGGCAGCTAGATAAAGCAACAGGCCTGGAGTCAGGGAGTCCTGAGGTCAAATCTTGCCTCAGACACTTAATAGCTGTATGACTATGGGTAAGTCACTTAAGCTATCTTGTCCTCAATTTCCTCATCTGTGAAATGGGGATGATAATTACACTTACTTTTAAGGGTTGTTGTGAAGACCAAACAAGGTAATAATTGTAAAGCACTAACACAGTGCTTAACACAAAATGAGTACTACATGTGTTAGTTATTATCATTATTATCATTAGATGCATCTTAACATGTTATCTAGACACTATATTTTTTTTAACCTCCATCACCAAACTTTTATTATAGTGCCTGTTATGTGCTAATTACTAGGAAAGCATTACCCCCACAAAAAAAAGTAAATCAGATAAATTGTAAAGACCAGTAATCAAATGAAGGAGAACATAGAATCCAAGTAAATGCTAGGAATATTTTCTCTCTTGCTTTGTAGTCTTTTACTTTACATGTATTCATAATACATCTAAATATTGAAGCCAAGCAGGAACCTAAAGATCGTTCGTGCAAATTTGAATTTGCTTGAATATGTGCTACATTCCTATTAAATTGTGTTCTATTTTCCAAAATCTATATTTTTATTTTTAAAACATTTTACAAGAGAAATTTCATTGATCAAGCAAATATGTGTAATTTTTTTTTGCTTTTTTTTTTGGAGGGGGAAGGTAGGGCAGTTGAGGTTAAGTGACTTGCCCAAGGTCACATGGCTAGTTTTGTGTTAAGTGTCTGAGGCCAGATTCAAACTCAGGTCCTCCTGACTCCAGGGCCAGTGCTCTATTCATTGCACCACCTAGCTGCCCCAAATATGTGTAATTTTGAAAATGAGGAAATAAAAACAGAAAATATTAACATGATGAAAGACCTTTGAAGGAAATATTAAACCTTTTTTTAAAAAAAACCTCTACTTATTAGATTTAACTTAAAACAAAACATAAATGGTTCATAACATACTGATACCTTACATAGCTAATTTTGATTATTTTAATGATATAATAAATTAATTACATTTCCTTAGATTTAAGTTCATTAGCAATGAAACTTATTATAAAGGCATATCAGTTATTTATGTTCATTAATAGTAGATAAGTGACAAAAAGCATTAACAAAATTATTGGAAAATAAAAGTTTTTTAGACTCAAAAGTTATCTGATGCCATGATTACAAGAGGATTTGTTTAGTATTTTTCAGAGTAGTTTTGTTAATGACCTCAAAATTAAGATAAATAATCGCCAATCACTTTTTAAGTACCTGCTACATGCCAGGCGCTATGTTATGTACTGGGGATACAAAAAGAGGCAAAAGACAGTTCCTGACTCCGAGAGAGACGACAAACAAATACATTGTAACAGGCTATAGACGCATAAATAGAAAATAATATACTTGAAGAATTTATCGTTTATTCTAAGATTTTTTTTAAATGGTACAAGGATTTTAGAAATAACAGGAGAAATGAGAAACATTGAACAGGAATTGAAAATATATTTAACTTGTACAGATGTGTGGTAATTGAACCTCAATAAGGAATGTTTTTAGAAGAAAATTACATTAAGATACATTTAAATGATTAATGAGTTTGGGCCACTGTCCCTTAGCTAACTGTTCCGGGGTCTGGGAAACCCACCAGTTTTTCTAGTCACTCTAATCTTCTAAATCATGCATTGGAAGAATTAATGTGATCCTTTAAGTGTTTAATTTAGTCTTGAGGAGTAGCTCACTGATCAGTAACATCAAACTAAGTGCTCACTAACATGAAAATAAAGTTACAATATTTGAATACTTATGGAACTGAGACTAATGAGGATGAAGTAGTTTCATAAATATATATCTATAAAATTATATTCTGTGACTTTAGAAATAAGGGTGAGTGCAGGTGCAAATATGGTACATTTTGGAATAAATAGAAGTAGGATCCAAGTCCAATTTAGATCTAGTCACTAGCTAATGGTGAAATGCCAGATTTGTCTGATACGAGTCAGGATACAGGTAGAGTTACAGGAAAAGATATCAGTTAAGGTATGGTCAAAGCAGATTACAGGGAGAGTCACAGTATGGTTCATGATGAAGATGTAAAGGAAACAGAAAGAGAAGACTGAGGTTATGCTGGGTGAACAAATTGTTTTAACAGCTTTTTCTTGGGTGGTTGCATAATCCTACTCTGGTACACTGCCTGGTTCTTAAAGGAAGCAAAATTCCTTTAGAATCCCAGAATCTGCTGGGCTATAACAGCTCCTTTACCACAGGTATCCTGTAAACAGAAAAATATTCTTAGGATAGATGATAGGCTCCCTAGACTAGTAAGTTATGATTTTCCTTGTCTTTCATTCTTCCACTCTCATCCCCATCTCATCCTTTACTTCTAGTCTTATTCCTCCAAGATAGGGATACCATTCCAGAATCCCATTATGTTTGATCTGGAAGACACCTTAATGATCATTTAGTACAAGATCCCTTTTTTACAGGCCCAGAGAAATAAAGAGATTATCTTATTTGCAACATTACACAATTAGTAAATGATAGAACCAGCATTGCAGAAATTCTGGTACCAAATCTAGTACGCTTTTTAAATTTTTTTTTCGTCCTTTTGGAGGGGAGAAGGCAGGGCAATTGGGGTTAAGTGACTTACCCAAGGTCACACAGCTAGTAAGTGTGTCACGTGTCTGAGCTCAGATTTGAACTCAGGTCCTCCTGACTCCAGGGCAGGTGCTCTATTTGCTGTGCTACCTAGCTGCACCTACCCTTCCTAATAGATCATATTTCTTCTTCCCATACCTTAATCCCACACAAAGTACCTTTTCCCTGGCAAAGTAAGGATATGTACCTTTTCCCTGGCAAAGTAGGGATGTACCTTGACTTACTGAAATCTTTTCATGGAAGGTGTGAATCAGCCTCAGGGTATAGTTAACAGACTTCTAGATCTATTTCTTGGATCCATAAACCTTCAAGTCTAGAAGGTACCAAAACCTTCCCTTTTCCTACTGAATTACAGAAGGGTTCATATTTCATACTTGAATTACTTTGCCCTTGAGTCTACTGTGAGGGGAAGAATCATAATTATAGGGCATAGAAGATAAGGTCAGCCTAGTCAAGGAGGAGTCAGTATTTTGAGGCATAATCATTAAGTGGGTATCCCCAGAGGATAGAAAACTGCTGCCCACACTTCCTCAGAAGAAGGGTAGTATTAACCAATATACACTTCCAAATCCTTTTCCTAAAGTCTTGCATCTGGAATTTTTCTCCCTCACTAGATGGGCCCTCTGACTTTGTCTCCAATGCCCAAGCAGATCTTGATTCAGAAAGCTAGACACTTCTAAGACTTGGTTCTAAAAGGCTTGTAGAACCTAGAACTTCCAATAGAACCCCTCTTCCCCCCCAAAACAACAAATCTTTGAGTAGCCCCATATGTTTGTTACTATTCAGAACAGGTTTCTTGGAAATGTCCTTGTCTTTAAAGATTCTTGGACTTCCATGAATATTAGCTGAAGCGTACCACTTAGCCATGTTGACTCTTGAAAAAAGGATCTGGAACCTTTACTTAAGACATTTTACAATCTATACTAAGCCATAAATTGATAATTGTATTCCTAGGGACTTGCTGTAGTTTCTTAACATGATGAGAACTTGCCTAAAATGTCTTGAATTCTTGGTTTCTGAAAACATGGAAGAGGTTTATTTATTAGATCAACCATAATAACTGTGAAATTGTAGTGTTATCATGTTCAAAGAAAAATATAATGTATATGTGAGGGGCTTGATAGGACAACAGTTAAGGGGAAAGATTGTAGATTATCAAAAGCAAGGAAGATTAAACTATGTAAAATTAAGAAATAGGGGAAGAAGCTATTATTTGATGCTGTTAAATTTTGATAGAATAAATCATTAAAATGCAAAATGTTCTTGAAATTTGTAATTTAGCTGAAATATTCTGTCTGTGAACTCTGAACAAAGTTAAAAATCCTAAAGAAGCATTCAGTTCAAAAGGTTCTTTTATTCTCTAATAAGGGAATTCTTTATTAAAGTGTAGTTTGAACTTGTATATAAAAAAGGTGCTTCCAGAATTTCAAACAGAAGTTTGCATTTCTTACACACATATTCAGGATATTCCAGATATCTCAGTAGTTTTAAACTTTAATAGCTTAAATACTTTTTAAAGTTCTAGTGTTCTTTTTTCTTTGAGTACTTAACTGTTTTATAATCATGCATATGTATTAATATTTCTAGAGAAAGAAGGCCCAGAGAAGAAGAAAACCAAAAAGGAGTCTGGAAGTAAGAAATCGACACCTGTTAGCATTCTTTTTGGTTACCCATTATCAGAACGCAAACAGATGGCCCTTGTAATGCAGATGACAGCAAGAGACAACAGTCCAGGTGATGACTTTTTATTCTTATAAATTATTCCTTTGGTTTTCCTCCGTAACACCTAATCTAAAGTTTACACAATAAAATAAAAACTTTAAATGCATGAATATTTTCTTGCAATTTCTTTTAGCATTTTGAAATTAGTGTGCATATTTATTAATATTTTATTAATATTATTTTTTGTTTATACTTAACTTTATATATATATATATTTTTACTTTATCAAACTCTTTATTAACTTCTAGTTTACATCATTCATTTCCACAAGATTTTGAGTTACAAATTTTCTCCCCATTTTCCCCCTACCCACCACCCCAAAATAGTGATCCCACTGGATACCCTCTCCTCCAATCTGCTCTCTCCCTTATCGTCCCCCATACCCCCTCTGACTTTCCAGTAGGGCACAGTGGATCTCTATGCCCCAGTGCCTATATATCTTATTTCCCATTTACATGTAAAATAATATTAATAATAGTGTGTTAAACATTTGATTTCCAGATTCATTCCCTTCCTCCCTTGTCACCCAACCTTACTGGGAAGATAAACAATTCAATATAGGTTATACATGTGTAGCTATGCAAAACATTTCCATAGTGGATATATTGTGAAAAGACTGACTGTATTTCCCTCCCTCCTATCCCACCTCCTACTTGTTCTATTCTCTACTTTGATCCTGTCTCTTTTCAAAAGTGGGTGCTTCCAACTTCCCTTCAGCCTGCCCTCCCTTCCATCATTCCCCCTCTCATCACCTTCCCCCCTACTCTCCTGTACGGTGAGATACCCTATTTAGTGTGTATGTCATTCCCTCCCTAAGCCAAATTCAATGAGAATAAAGTTGACCCATTCCCTTTTGCCTTCCTGTTCTTACCCTCCCTTGTAACTATTTTCCCTTGCCTCTTCCATATGAGATAGTTTACCTCATTCTGTCTTTCCCCATCTCCTCTCATTATATTCCTCTCTCACCTCTTAATTTCACCTTTTAAGTATCATCCCTTCCTATTAAAATTGGTCCTGTTGGGGCGGCCAGGTAGTACAGCGAATAAGAGCACCGGCTCCAGTGTTGAGGAGACCTGGAGATCGAATCCCGGGCTCAGACACTTAGCACCCACCCAGAAACACCTGGCCGTGCAACCTTGAGCAAGTTACTTTTAACCCCAATTGCTTAGGGGCGGCCAGGTGGCTCAGCGAGTAAGAGCACTGGCTCCAGTGTCGGGATGACCTGGATCAAATCTGGGCTCAGATACTCAGCACCACACCCAGAAATAACTGGCCATGTAACCTTGAGCAAGTTACTTAACCCCTATTGCTTTAAAAATAAAAAAAAATAAAAAAAATTGGTCCTGTGCCCTCTATCTATGTATACCTGTACACATATACACACACTCACATATGTATTCATATGCCCATATACCCTCCTATATAGACATATATATATATGGGTGTATACATACATACATATACACACACACACATTTCTATTCCCTTCAACTGTTCTGATACTGAGAAAAGTTTCCTAAGTTACAGTTATCATTTTCCCATGTAGGAATGTAAATTGTTCAACTTTGATAAGTTCCATATGATTTCTTTTCCCTGTTTACCTTCTCATGCTTCTTGTATCTGAATGTCAAATTTTCTTTTCAACTCTGGTTTTTTCATCAAGAATGCTTGAAAGTCCTCTATTCTGTTGAATGACCATATTTTCCCCTGAAACATGATACTCAATTTTGACCTTTGGAATATCATATTCCAAGACCTAAGGCTAAAACCTCCAGCTTGGGTGGGGCTGGGGTCAGCCCCCAGAACGCTGCTCTTCCTGCTGGCCTGCCAGGCTGTCCTCAGCGGGAAGTTAGCTTCTCTGTCTCATTTTGTGGGTTCTGTAGCTCCAAAGTTTGTTCAGTTACCTTATACACAAATTGGAGCAGGTGGAAGCTGGAGCCATGCGGAAGTCCTGTTTCTACTCCACCATCTTGACCAATTTTTTATATTTTTAAAGATTAAGGAGTTCTAAGAATTCCTGAGGGGTTATACTTTTATATTAATTTACTATCAGTAGTAGTAGAATAAGAAAATTTCATTGATTTTCTTTCAGTAGTCCATGAAAATGCTATATAATTTTTCCTATAGAAACCTCAGACTTTTTTAAAAGTTCTCATAAAATCATTTGTAAAATTGAACATTTCTATCCTTCATTTCATTGATTTCTACTAATGCTACATTGAGAAAGAAATAGAATTCATTTTTTCTATTAATTCCTTAAAAATATACTATACTAATATTTTTTTTTACTTGAAACCTTGTAATCAAATAATCATATACCATTCTTAGGAGTCCTCTTTACTGTCATTTCTAATGTATGACTATAAATACAAATTAATCATCATTCAGTAAAATCAGATGTCAGCTTAATTTTATATCAGCATTCCCATGGATGCACTGTGAATACATCCTTCCAGGGGTAGAGATTATACCATCCTTGCATGCCAGTTCCTCCTGTGTAATTTTTGTCTGGGTTCTTTTAGAGATTCTTCCACAGACAGTTTGTTCTATATTCCAGAGACCTTACCCTCAGTATTTTTGTGTTTTCTGAACATGGAGTAGGAAAGACCTGGGTTACAGTGCTGCCTGAGGCACTTTCTAGATATGCTCCCATAGTCCAGTCACCCTCTTGAGGCCCCTGTTTTCCTGTATGTAATTGGGAACAGTAGCAGCTATGGTACCTTATTCATAATGTCATTGTGAGGCTTAAATGAGATTATGTGTATATAAAATTTATTGAAAACTTTAAAGCACTGTGTGAATGTCCAAGAAGCAGTATAGCATCATGGACAGAGACTGGACGTGGAAACCATAGTTCAACTTCTACCTCTGACACATTCCAGCTTTGTGACCCAAGAGGAGATGTCAAGCAGGCAGTTCAAGATAGGACTGGAATGCAGAAGAAAGATGGGGACTGGGAATGAATACTTAGGAGTCATCTAGATGGAGATGAAATTGAATGCTTGGGAACTGATAAGACAATATAAAGAAATAGGAAGAGAGGAAATCAAGGACAGAGTCCTGGAATATACCCAGATATAAAGGGAAGGATATAGCTGATGAGGCTGCAAAGAAAATCTAGATAGGAAGATATCCACAAGTAAATAGTATTATAAAAATGCAGAGAGAAAAAAGTATTTAGAAGGAGGGGATGGTCAACAGTGTAAACTGCTACAAAGAGGTCAAGAAGGATAAAGACTGAGGAAAGGCCAATGAATTTAGCAATTTGAACGTTATTGATTGCATCAGAATCATTTCACAGTTAACTTTGGTTGCCTTTGTCACCCAGATATATGCACAAGATAACATTGCTGAAAACATCATGCTAAAAAGCATGGGAGCAAGCACACAGCCTTGCTTCAGTCCATTGGTGACTGGGAAAGTACAAGAGCATTGTCTGTTATCCAGAACCTGGGCAGGCATGCTGTCATGAAATTGACATAGAACACTGATGAACTTCTCTGGCCAGCCAAATTTTGACATGATTTTCTGCAAGCCCTCACTACTGACAGTATTAAAGGCCTTGGTCAGATCCACAGACATTGTGTCCAGACCTCTGTTCTTATCCTGGCATTTCTTCTAGAGTTGTTGGGCAGCAAATACTGGATTATCCATTCCTGAGCCCTTTCTGAAGCCACACGGGTTCTTGGGTAGATGACCATCTTCCAGGTGAAGGATGAGCCTGTTAAGAAGGTCTCTGACAAGAATTTTGCCAGAGAGACTTTGTTGTGATTGTCACAGGACAATTTACTTCCTTTCTCTTTATAGAGATGGACAGTGGAGGCTTCCTTGAACTCTTGGGGGATAACCTCTTGCTATATAACTTGGAAATTTTTATTCAGCTTTTGTGTGAGCAGCCAACACCCCACCTTCTAAATCTCAGCTAGAATAGAATCAGCACCAGCACTTTGTCATGTGAGAGGAACCTAATGGCATTCAAAACCTCTTCAGTTGGAAATTTGACTAGAGAGGAATTAACTTTAACCTGAGGTATACAGTTAGTGGCTTCTGAATGGGTCAGCTGCTACACTAATGGTAAATTATTTAACTTGAAAAGGCTACAAGCCAAGACCAAAGTGGAGTAAGAATTGGTGCATGATTTTTGTTCTCAGATGATTGTACACTCCATGCAACCTATAAAGCTAAGATACAAGAGAGTATGGATCGGTTTTCTGATACTTAGCTAATTTTTGCCTAATAGTTAACACCAAAAGAAATACAGGTTCTCCACCAGCCAGCACCACATCATCCATATGTGAACTGTAGGTTACATCAAATGGAGAAATACTGACTGTTGTGGATAAGTTCATCTACCTTGGCAGTATATTTTCCAGGGATGTACACATAGATGATGAGGTTGATAAGTGCATTGCCACAGCTAACAGTGTTTGGGAGGCTCTGAATGAAAGTGTGGGAGAGAAGAGGTATTAGATTGCCTACCAAACTGAAGGTCTACTGACCTCACTGTTGTATGCCTTTGAAACCTGTATGGTATATCAGCACCATGCCAGGAAACTGAATCATTTCCATTTCAGTTGTCTTAAGAAGATTCTATCTGGCAAGATAAGGTACCAGACACTGAAGTCCTTTCTTGAGATAAATGCCCAAGCATTCAAACTCTTCCACAGAGACCTGACTGGCCACATTATTTGAATGCCAAACATACATTTGTCTAAGAGACTCTTACAGAGAACTCCTACAAGGTGAGTATTCACTGGAGGTCAGATGAAGCACTGCAAGGATACTTTCAAGGTTTCTCTAAAGAACTTTGAAATTGATTGTGAGACATGAGAGACACCAGCATGGCATGTCCACAGCAGAGAAGGTGCTGTGTTCTATGAGTGAAGCAGAATTGCAGGAGCTCAAAAGAAACGTGAGATACACAGATCTAGAGACATTTCCACTCCAAATGTTCACGTGGAATATTGGTGCCCATATTGTGGTAGAGACTTCCAAGCTTGTATTCGGCTAATCAGCCACAATCAGACGCCTTGACTTCAACATTGTGATATCATTTTAGTTCTCTTCAAGAATGAAAAGCAACAAGCCAGGTCTGGGGGGCGGAGTCAAGATGGCAGAGTAGAAACATGGCTTCTGCTGGGCTCTGGTGCCCACCACCTCCAATTCATGTAAAAGGTGACTCTGAACAAACTTTGGAGCTACAGAACCCACGAAATGACACAGAAAAACTAACCTCCCGCTGAGGACAGTCCAGCAGGCCAGCAGGGAGCAGTCAGCGCAGCTTTCTGGGAGCCAACCCCAGCCCACCCAAGCTGGAGCTTTTAGCCCTAGGGTAGGCCTGACCAGCCACAGGCTGAAGGGACTTCAGATCACCAGCAGCTATGGCAGTTTCCAGAATTATCAGCCTTTAGATGCTAAGGACAAAGTGAGAGGTCAGTGCATTGTAGAATTTGGGATCCCGTAGTTGGGAGTGCTGTTGGCCTTTATCCCCTGGAAGGAGAAGCCACTGAGGCGCTGTGGCCATGCAGCCGCTACCATGTGGCAGCTTCAGCTCCTGGTCTGCAGACTGTAGGAGGACCAAGCAATCAGTCTGAAGGGTAATTGATCTTGCTTTAACCTGCTTGGATCTGGATTGCACTCTAGGGTGGAGGTCCTGGGTGTGTGACCAGCTTGCCAGAGCATGTGGAGTCTTTAGAGAGGGCACCCAACTAATAGCTTCAGTGGCAGAGAAAACCCCAGCATTTGGTACGAAGCTCCCCTGTCTGGAGTCCTACTTTGGCAAAAAGTCCAAAAGTCAAGTAATTGAGTGGTAACATAAGTAAACAAGGGAAGCAAAGCAAACAGAGGAATACAACATTAGACTTCTATTTTGGGGACAAAAAGATCAAAGCATGGAACCAGGAGGAAGACAGTGAAGTCAGAACTCCTGCACCAAAAGCTTCCAAGAAAAATACGAGCTGGTTACAGGCCATAGAGGAGCTTAAAAAGATTCTGAAAATCAAATAAGAGAAGTGGAGGAAAAATTGGGAAGAGAGATGAGAACAATGCAAGAAAATTATGAAATGAGAGTCAACAACCTGACTGAAGAAAATACATTTTAAAAAATAGACTAACTGAAATAGCAAAAGAAGCTCAAAAAGGCAATGAGGAGAAGAATGCTTCTTAAGAAGCCAAATTTGCCAGATGGAAAAAGAATCTCAAAAGCTCACTGAAGAGAATCATTCCTTCAGAATTAGATTGTAGCAAATGGAAGCTAGTGACTATATGAGAAATCAAGATATTATTAAACAGATCCAAACAAATAAAAAAAAAATAGAAGACAATGTGAAATATCTCATTGGGAAAACTACTGACCTGAAAAATGGATCCAGAAGAGATAATTTAAAAATTACTGGACTACCTGAAACCCATGATCAAAAAAAGAACCCAGAAATCATCCTTCAAGAAATTCTCAAGGAAAAGTGCTCTGATATTTTAGAACCAGAGGGCAAAATGGAGCTTGAAAGAATCCACCAATCACCTCCTGAAAAAGATCCCAAAAAGAAAACTCCTAGGAATATTATAGCAAGGTTCTGAAATTCCCAGATCAAGGAGAAAATATTACAAGCAGCCAAAAAGAAACAATTTGAATATTGTGGAAACATAATCAGGATAACCCAGGATCTGGCAGCTTCTACACTGAGGAATCGAATGGCTTGGAATGTGTTATTCCAGAGGTCAAAGGAGTTGGGATTAAAACCAAGAATCACCTACCCAGCAAAACTGAGCATCATGTTTCAGGGGAAAATATGGATATTCAATGGAATAGAGGACTTTCAAGCATTCTTGTTGAAAAAACCAGAGTTTAATAGAAAATTTGACATTGAGATACAAGAAGGAAGAGAAGCATGAGAAGGTAAACAGGGAAAAGAAATCATAAGGAACTTATCACAGCTGAACTACTTACATTCCTATATGGAAAAATGATAATTGTAACTTATGAAACTTTTCTCGGTATGAGAATAATTGAAGGGAATAGAAATATGTATACACACACACACACACACACATATATATATATATATATGTCTATATAGGAGGGTATATGGGTGTATGAATACATATGTGAATGTGTGTATATTATGTGTACAGGTATACATAGATAGAGGGCACAGGACCAGTTTAATGGGAAGGGATGATACTTAAAAGGTGAAATTAAGAGGTGAGAGAGGAATATAATGAGAGGAGAAGGGGAGAGACAGATTGGGGTAAACTATCTCATATAGAAGAGGCAAGGGAAAACAGTTACAATGGAGGGGAAGAACAGGAAGTCAAAAGTCAACCTTATTCTCGTTGAATTTGTCTTAGGGAGAAAATGACATACACACTAAAATAGGGTATCACACCCTACAGGAGAGTAGGGGGGGAGGGTATGAGAGGGGGGATGATGGAAGGGGAGGGCAGGCTGGAGGAGAGGGAAGTTGGAAGTACCCACTTTTGAGAAGGGACAGGATCAAAATAGAGAATAGAACAAGTGGGAGGTGGGATAGGAGGGAGTGAAATATAATCAGTCTTTTACAATATATCTACTATGGAAATGTTTTGCATAGCTACACACGTACAACCTATATTGAATTGTTTATCTTCCCAGTAATGGTAGGTGGCAAGGGAGGAAGGGAATGAATCTGGAATTCAAATTTTTAAAATCAAATGTTTAAAATATATATATATATACATATATATATATACTATTATCAATATTATTTTACATGTAAATGGGAAATAAGATATACAGGCACTGGGGCATAGAGATCCACCATGCCCTCCTGGAACGTTGGAGGGGGGTATGGGAGAAGATATGAGAGAGAGCAGATTGTTGAAGGGGATATCCAGTGGGATTGCTGTTTTGGGGTGGTGGGTAGGAGAAAAACAGGGAGAAAATTTGTAACTCAAAATCTTACAGAAATGAGCAATGTAAACTAGAAGTTAATAAAGCATTTGATTAAAAAAAAGATTGAAAGACAACAACCAATATTCACAAGAAACCATTAGAGGAGGGGCGGCTAGGTGGTGCAGTGAGTAAAGCACCAGCCCCAGAGTGGGGAGGACCCAAGTTCGGTTCCAGCCTCAGACACTTAACACCCACACAAAAATACTAGCCGTGTAACCTTGGGCAAGTTACTTAACCCCAATTGCTCTCCAAAAGGCAAAAAAAAAAAAACAACCCCACCACTTGAGGAGAGTCTTTAAAGTAGTATTTTGCTCTATTATTAAATGCTTTTTTTTGTAATTAGTAAATACCATAGAATCTTGAATTCTCTATCGTTTTTAGTTACTTGCATGATTCTAAAGGTGTGATCTGGTATAAAAAAAAAATATGTACTAAAAGCTGTTCCTCAACAAACAAGTAGAATTTGAGAAGGTAATTTTGAAAAGAACCATCAACAGCCTTAGAAAAATATGTTCTAAATCACTATTAATAAAGATTCAAATTAAAACAACTCTGAAGTTTCACTTTACATTTATCAAATGAAGGTCAGTAAATCAACAAGTAGTTATCAAGCACCTGCCAATTGCCAGTAATTGTGCTAGGCACTGGGGATACAAGTACAAAGAATAAAACAATCTGTACTTGTAATGGGGATATTTATAAAGTTAATACAAATATATAACAGAGTACTTAAATACAAGTAGAGTTTCAGAGGAAGGACACTACACTTGAGAATTTATGCAAAAGATGGTTCCTGAACTACATTTTAAAGGAAGAGGGGGCCTCTATGAAGCAGCGGTAAGGAGAGTGTACATTTCAGGCAGGAGATGGCTAGTGCAAAAAAGCAGGGAGGTGAGAGATAGAATATCTTGTGTGAGGATCAGAGATAAAGCTGGCTGGTCAAAGTGTGGAATGGGGGGGGAGGGTTTTTATATCCAGTGACACTTGAAAAATGGGTTGACTTGAGGTAATTAAGAGACTGTTGTAATAATCTAGGTGAGAATAAAAGCCTGATCTAAGTATGAGCAAAAATAATGGATCAAATACAAGAGATGTGAAGGTAGAAACAGCAAGAATTCGCAATTTTCTGGATAATACAGGGTGAGGAAAAGTCCAAGATAAATAATATTGAGGCTTTGAACCTGGGAGACTAGAAGAATGGTGATACATTGGAAAGAAATAGGGAGGTTAGGAGCGAAATGAAGAACAAAACAAAAAATAGAAGTTTGGATGAGGAGAGAGTTTGAAGGAAAGATCAGTTCAAATTTGGATATGTTGAGTTCAAGATGATCTCTGGGACATCCAGTTTAAAATGTCCAGTAGACCAGACTGAGTTTAGGAAAGAGAATGAAGTTGGATATATAGATCTGGGAGTTGTCTGCAGAGATAATAGTTAAACCATGTAATGAGCTAGTGAGGTTACCAACTAAGAAAGAATAAAGAGGAAGAGAAAAACATATTCTGGAACAGATATTTGAGAAGAACCCATAGTAAGTAGCTGTGACGTGCATAATGAGCTAGGAAAGAAGAGTAAGGAGGTCAGACAGGTGAGAAACAAACCCAGAGGAAAGTGTCTCCAGGAGAAGAGGATGGTCAGCAATGTCATATGCAGCAGAGAAGTCAAGAAGAAGCTGGCATGTGCTCCATACAATTCAGTTATATTCATTGTGATCTTTTTGCTTATTTTTATCGTGAGCGTTACGAGGCAAGATAAAGTGGCCCATGAAATTGGTAAATCATAAAAGTAATTTTAAAGGAATAAAAGTAACATCTTAGATATGGTTCAAAAAGATGAAGTGAAACAGAGGCAGAGGTTAAGTTAACTTGCTCACATAGCCAGTAAGTATCTAAAGCTGGATTTGAACTCAGATCTTCCTGCCTGCAGGCCCAGTGCTGTACCCATCATGCCACCTAACTTCCTACATGTATAAGATAGCATCAGTGTTTCTAGACAGTTTCTCTGAAAAAAAGATCTCACCAAGCTCAATATGAATCATCAGTGTGATATGGCCACCAAGAAAGTTAATATGGTCTTTGCACTTAGAAAAGCATAATGCCCAAGAGTGGAGAGATGATCCCACTCTACTTTGTCCCCAGTGCAGATTTTTTTCAGTTCTGGGCACCACAAACATTGATAAACTGGAGAACAACCAAAATGAAAACGTCCTAAAAATCTTTGTCACATGAGTATGAATTGAAAGAAATGAGGACAAAGGGAGGGAACCAAGATGTGAGAGTAACAGGAAAAAGTAAAACTGCACTCTTCCGCAAAACTCCACAAAAGGGTAAATAAAACACGCATTCAACTGAGTTCTGAGTGGGAAATCCCAGGATAATCACCATGAGTCATTTTTCTAGTGCAGTTTAGCAAAAGGAGATAGAGAGGTCTACAAGCTTTAGGGACAGGGTCTAGCCAGTAATAACCATGCAGAGTGTTCCAGAAGAAGGACTGAAAGAGGGCCAAAGTTTTGTATCAGGGCAAGAAGAGGTTCCAGACTCACAGATGGACTTGATCTTATGCAGAAGACAGGAATAGCTCTAGCACTCATTACTCAGTTCCAGGTAACCCAGATTCTGGACAGACTGAGGAGAGGACCTGAACCTAGAGGTAGCACTGCAGGTTGAAGAAGCAATCACAGGCTCTAGACTGGGTACTAAGTGGAGAAGCACACAAGCAAGCAACAGTTGTTTAGCTTTGATTCTAAGAGTGAAGAAAGATCTCAGATCCAGCCCTTAGCCCAGTAAGAAGCCTTATGGTGAAATAACCAGGACCAAATAATCCAGACTAAAGGAGAGCCTGTAGGTCTGTTACTCTAAACCAGCACAACTTTCAAACTGGTGGATAGTGGCTGAGTCTAGCAGCATTCTACTGGAATTCCAATCAGAGATGATTGCATACATGTGTTTCTCAGATCCAACTACAGTCCGGGAATTGCAGAGTTTAAACCAGGAAAGCAGTGGTGAGACTTTGCCCTGAATCAGATCACTTTGGGAGCACTGAAAACTTGCAGTTCCCAAGTTCCTAGAATAACACAACTCTCAGTCCCCTAAGAAAGTAGCATTAGGACCCAATAGGACAGAAGCTCAGCCTGGACATTTTCTCCAGAAGCACACAGAGCTTATCTCTATTATGAGATATGTTGTAGAGGGGATTTTTTTTTTTAGGTATGGATTTAGATGTCCTCTGAGTTCCTTTCCAAGGCCGAGATTCTGTAATTCTTTTATTTTGAAAATGTTAATTGTAAAACGAATACATTATTGCAAGAGCATACATATTTTCAAGTAAAAGTTTATGGATATATATGTTCTATGTAAAGGGTTAATAAGCTATGTCCTGAGGGTCGAATCTATCCCTACCACAGGCTGTGACCTAAGAATGATTTTTACATTCTTAAATACAATAAAACTTAATTTTATTATCTTGCTAGATTACCTACAGAAACAGGTGGCAGGCTAGATTTGGCCCACTAACTGTAATTTGCTAATTTCCTATTCTATATCATTAGCAATTTACATATTCCTTCTGTAAATTCATTCTTGGGTCAGATTTAAGAGTTAAATGGCAAACTTTTCCACACACAAAAAAAGGCAGCTGAGGGAACTATTGGCCTAGATGTGTGCTTTACCAGCTGTATATATTTGAAATTAAACTACACTGATACTGTTCTCATCTTTGATAAGAACATTGGAAGCAAAAAAAAAAAGTGGATTTTCACAAGTGCTGGGCCTGGAGTTAGGAAGATATATCTCCCTAAGATCAAATCTAGCCTCAGACTACTGTGACTTAACCTGGTTTACCTCACTTTCCTCATCTGTAAAATGAGCTGGAGAAGGAAATGGCAGACTGCTCCACCATCTGCCAAAAAGAGCCCTGGTGGGTCTTGAAGAATTGGATATGACTGAAAACGACTGAAAAAAAAAATTTTTACATCCCAGAATTGGCTGAAAATTATACAGATTACAAGATCGCACTGTGCTTATTTTTTCTTTGTTATAAGAAAACTACCTAAAATGCTTCCTCCAACAAAATGATCTTGTTCGTATCAAAATACAATATTACTTGAGCAACATAGATTATATTCTTCAGACATCTGGTCCTTAATATCAAATGAGTCACAAAATGGAAACATTCTTGCTATTTGCCCTTATTATGGAGGCGGTCCAGAGTAGCATCCAAGTTGAAGAGGCATTTCCTATGAATTGTAATAGCCTCCAATTGTGTTTCTGGACAACATTGTATCAGTTGCATCAACCCCCCCCCCCAGAGTAATGTATAATATCTGGATAATATCCATAATCACTCAAAAAAGTTTGGCCTAACATCCACACAAGAAAAACTAAATGGAGGGGCAGCCAGGTGGCTCAGCTAGTAAGAACACTGTCTCCAGTGTCAGGATGACCTGGAGATCGAATCCCGGGCTCAGACACTCAGCACCCACCCAGAAACACCTGGCTGTGTAAACTTGAGCAAGTTACTTAATCCCAATTGCTTAGGGCCGGCCAGGTGGCTCAGCGAGTAAGAGCACTGGCTCCAGTGTTGGGATGACCTGGAGATCGAATCCCGGGCTCAGACACTCAGCACCACACCCAGAAATAACTGGCTGTGTAACCTTGAGCAAGTTACTTAACCCTGATTGCTTACAAAAAGAAAAAAAAAGAAAGAAAGAAAAACTAAATGGATAAAGAATGCCTTTTTTTGTTAGGCTATAGCATATAATGGAATGGACAACCTATAGAATCTATCCATCAGTGTTATGTATGTATATGTTACACATGTGTATGTACAGGTGAAGCATTGCAAATGGACAATGAGCTAGTCTCCCAGTTGGATAGAAGGAGAATGGACTAGGTTTAGCCTTTGGAAATTGCAGACAACTTTTATGTAAACGTGTTTTTAATACTAGTATTCTTCCAGTGTTGTAAGACAGTGAATCATGAAATATACTATTGTTTCCACAGAATTGAAATTGAGATCACCAATAACTCAGTAAAAAGGCTTAAGAGTATGAACAGGCGGTATTACATTACAGTTATGAAGGAGGAAATGATGGTCTACTTAGAAAATCATAGGGAATCAGCAAAGATATTAATTGAGACAATAGCTTCAGCAAAGTGGCAGGCTCTAAAATAAACCCTCAAAAATCAATAGCATTTCTATATTATAATAGTTTAAAAATCCTATTGGCAATAATAGGAAAATCTGGTTGAAAATTACTACAAAAGGCATAAAATATTTGGAAATCAGTTTACCAGAAACACACAAAATACTTACATGGATTCAATTTTTTTTTAAAGCAATCGGGGTTAAGTAACTTGCTCAAGGTTACACAGCCAGTTATTTCTGGGTGTGGTGCTGAGTATCTGAGCCCAGATTTGATCCAGGTCATCCCGACACTGGAGCCGGTGCTCTTACTCACTGAGCCACCTGGCCGCCCCTAAGCAATTGGGGTTAAGTAACTTGCTCAAGGTTGCACAGCCAGGTGTTTCTGGGTGGGTGCTGAGTGTCTGAGCCCGGGATTCGATCTCCAGGTCATCCCGACACTGGAGCCAGTGCTCTTACTCGCTGAGCACCTGGCCGCCCCTAAGCAATTGGGGTTAAGTAACTTGCTCAAGGTTACACAGCCAGGTGTTTCTGGGTGGGTGCTGAGTGTCTGAGCCCAGGATTCGATCTCCAGGTCATCCCGACACTGGAGCCAGTGCTCTTACTCTCTGTGCTACCTGGCCACCCCAGTTTTATTTCTTGATAGCATTTTTTCTATACCTATTCAAATACACAGGGGTTTGCTTTAAAGACGTACATAGCAAACAATTTTCTTCATAAATATTTTTATTAGTCTTCTAAAGAGTTCTTTAAACATATTTAAATCCTTAGCTCTACTAAATTTTAACTCCCTATGTCTCATCATGTGACACAGAGTGCAATTCCTTTATGTTTTCTCTTTCTGTGCCTTTTTCTCATGAATCTATCACAAAAGATACACACAGCTTGATGATGGTCTGCCTTTCTATTTGTATGTTGTCTCAGGGTTATGAATGTATCATTTGGTTTGTCCATTCATCATTGTCTTTCATTTTCCTTTCACGACCAGTCTTACTCCTTTTATGGTTATACAAATCGTCAATAATTCATTTTATGCCATCATAGTAACATACTACAAACTCCTTATGGCTGACACATAGCTACATCAGCTGGAATATAAGTTTCATAAAGAAGAATCTTAACATGCTTGTTAAAGGCACAAACCCTGAAGGAGCTAATAGCTTTCTTAGCTCCTTTTATTATACTTGATGTGTTTATGTAATTTCTTTTAGTTCTATACCTCAATTATTTTGTAGCATTTCTTTAAATCAGTTCAGATTAAATTTGATACCCCTAAGGGAAAATCTTTTAGGGTATAGTTAAACCAACCTTTAAAGAAGTCAAGTATGAAGTACTGTGTGAAGAATCAGTACTCACTGTTCTCATGATAGAACAACAAAATTATGTGCACATTGTTCATTCCTATCAGGGGTTCACTAATGTTTGTCAAATTCTTCTAATATCCCAAAGCAAAACAAGTCTCATAAAGTCACAGTTTTGAAAAGTTTTTACTTTTTTTTACTTACAGATTCAACCCCAAATCATCCTTCACAGACAACACCAGCAGCACAAAAGAAGACTCCCAGTTCTTCATCTCGACAAAAGGATAAGGTTAATAAAAGAAATGAGCGTGGAGAGACACCTTTGCACATGGCAGCTATTCGAGGAGACGTGAAACAAGTCAAAGAGTTAATAAGTTTAGGGGCAAATGTGAACGTGAAAGATTTTGCAGGTAAGTTTGCAATTCAAAATTAATATAGCTGTACCTGAGTATATACTAACAATTTCTATTTATACTGCCATATATACCAATAGTTATTTTCTTCCTTAATTTTTAATTTAAAAAAATAGACTTCTAGATAAGGAGGCTGTCTGAACCAGAGACAGGCACAATCTAGATTCCATATACTTGTTTCAGCAAAAATCTAAACATAGCAACAAAAAAAATAGTGATTAAGACATACAGTGAGAAACATACAGGGGGGTAGAGTAGCTAGGTGGCACAGTGAATAGAACATCAGCCCTAAAGTCAGGAGGAACTGAGGCCTCACACACTAGCTGTGTGACCCTGGGTAAATCGTTTAACCCTGATTGCCTTGCCAAAAAAAAAAAAAGAAACTATAGTATGTGATTTTTACTTCCTTTATCCCTCAACTGCAAAAAAAAAGGCAGCCAGAAGCCCACAGATAGGGGCCCTTCCAAAAAAAAAATCAACACTAATATAGACAAAGGTATCTTGGTACAAAAATAAAAATTTTAAAAATACAGATTTCTGGACCTACAAGTTCCTGTGCCTAGAGGCATCAAGAGCATGGAACTCTCACCAAAAAAGTACCAGGGTGGTCAAAAATCCCTCATTGTGACTCTTGGAAACAAGCCTGGTAGCAACTGCATACCCAAAAGTATAGAAAGAAATAGAACTTGGCTCTGACACAAAGCCCCAATTCAGAAATTAAGGGAGCAAAGATGAGTAAATAGACAACAATCCTTATAAAGAATCATAGATCTAGTGATTCCCCAAAATGCTAATGATGAAGAGTACTTTTCCATAACTACAAACAGAGATAGATTCAAAGGGAAAAATGGATTTTTCCCAAGGACTACACAAATACAGGGAAGAAATAAAGCAAGAGATAAAAAAATGAAGTAAAAAATTCTGGGGTAAAGAATTGGAAGGAGAGTAGTAAATCTTACTGAACTAATGGATTCCCTAAAAAAAAATGAATAAACCAAAAAGAAATCAGTAACTAAAAAAGCTAAAAGAAAATGCAGGCTATATACTTTCAGATACAGCGGACCTGGAAAATAGATATGATTTATTTCAAGAAAAAAATAAAAATTGCTAGATGTTAGAACCTGAAACAAAGTGAACATAGAATCTACCTATTACCTCTAAAAATCCCAGAGGGAAAAGTTTTAAGCTACTTCAAAAAAAGAGTTTACAGTCAGAAACAAATAAGACCTGGTATCTGTAACCATAAAAAACAGGAGATCTTGGAATACAGTATTCCCGTAGGCAAATATATATAGGCTTACAATCAATAATAAATTAGCATGCAAAGATGAGTATAATCTGACAAGAAAAAAAATCAATCTTTCATAGACTTGAGGACTGTTAGGTATTCCTGATTAAAGACCAGAACTGGGAAGAAACTTTGAAATGAAAACATCAGTGTCTAAAGAGACCTAGAAAGTAAAGAACTTGAAACTAAGGGAGTGCTCATCAGTTGGGCAATGACTGAACAGGTTATCGTATGTGAAAGTAGTGAAGTATTATTGCAATGTAAGAAATGATGAAAAATGATTTTTAGACAAAACTGGGAAAACTTATATGAACTGCTATAGAATCAGAACAACAAATATCACAGTGTTTTAAAGCAAAATAACTTTGAAATACACAAGAACTCTAATCAGAACAACAGTTACAACTCCAGAGAACTTACAATGAATGAGTGTTATTTTTTTTCCTTTTTTTTTTTTAAGCAATTGGGGTTAAGTAACTTGCTCAAGGTTACACGGCCAGGTGTTTCTGGGTGGGTGCTGAGTATCTGAGCCCAGATTTGATCCCAGGTCATCTCGACTCTGGGGCCGATGCTCTTACTCGCTGTGCTACCTGGCCACCCCATGAATGTTATCTTCTGACAGAGATGATGTATAAGAATGACTGCTTTGGAGTTGGTTGTTTTTTGTTTGTTTGTTTTTGCTTGATTATGTTTATTTGTTAAAGGTTTTTGGTTTGGGGGTTTTTTTTAATAGAGGGAGTTTTGGGGAGAGACAGAGGAAGTAGCAGTAATGATGCCTCCCAAGAAAAAGCTGGTTATTGAAAAAAATGTTTAATTCATAGAAGAGAACAGAAGGAAGCACAGACAAATGAGACATCTTTGAAAAAAGGATATAGAAGTGATTACATATTTTTTAAAGCAAACTATATGGAATAGAGATATTCACAGTTTCATATGCAATCCTTTTTACATTCTACTTTGTGTATAGAAATGCTCATTTTTGGCATTACATTCAAAAGAAAAATTAATTTTTAAAAGTATCATTATGGAATGAAAATGTATCAAAACAAAAATATAGAAACATAGAACCTTTAAAATGTACAGTACACTAGAAGTCAAGTGAGATAGAAGCACCCAAATATTTTAACTGGTTAACCCAGGAGTAATCAAAAATCCATCTGTTTGTGGATTTGGGGGGGGGGGCATTTTTTTTTACAATTATAATTACTAGTTGATCTAAAACTGCTAACAGATATATTATAATAGTCAAGCATGCATTAATAGTAAGAGGGAGGGAGGTAAGCCAAGTTTATGGGTCTTAAATTTAATTAAGATTTGAAAAAAGTCTTCCTAAAATGCACAGGACTTTATCTCAGTGTTAGGGACTGTATTAGACCTAATTGCTAAATATTGGATACTCAGAATCTAGTCCAACCCCCTGATTTTAAAGTTATGGAAACTGATAAGCAGAGAAGGGAGGTAACCTACCCACAGCCAATTTGTGTCAAATGTAGAATTAGAATATAAAATTGCTGACCTTCAGGATCATGCACTTCTATCCTCCCATCCCTTCCTGTTTCTTGCCTCTCAGATCATTTAATTTCAAAGCTGACCAGAATAGAATCATGACTTAAAGACATCCTGAAGGAAGAAGAAGAGAGTCCTGGGCTACATAGGAATATAGTTTCTCCTTATTTTAGCCTCTGGTCTGTCACTCTTGGGAGGATGAAACTATGTTTCTGCAAAAATTCCCTGCCTCTGATGTCTTGCCTTATTCTTCACTTGTCACCTGCCTCAACCATTGTCTTCCCTTGAGCTTAAAATAGAATCACAGAAATAAGACATTTCATGCCTGGAAGTCTTTACTTCAATCCCCTCAAATTATAGGTGAAAAACGGAGGTCTAAAAGGACCCATTTAGTGATTCGCTTTGCATCATGCAGCCAGTTAAGGGGCAGAACCAAGACTAGAACTTAGGTCTCCTAACTCCTAGCCTGATACTTTTAGATTATATCATGATGTTACAGTGATAATCTTAATCTCCCTTTCCAGGCTCCATCATTTGTTATTTCAAATAGGTACATGCCTTCTAAGGAATTGGAACCCCAGGAATTGGGCAGAACTGTGCACAGGGCTGCTAGCTAGGATCAAAAGCAAGTATGGAGGAAGTAGGAAAGACAAGAAAGGACAGGGGTTTGCCAAGATGGGCACTGAGAAAAAACGCATTCTAGTGTATCCTCTCCTCCCTTGCCTTAGGTTCTACTTAGTGCGTTTTTAAGGAAGAAGTAGAAGAGAAACGCCTGTCTGCCTGGGATGCAGATATGCACTTTCATGTTCCTACAGTACACCTCAGATGATCACACTACAGAAATCCACATTACATAGTCTATCCAGGGCTTCTTCAACTTTTCCCACTAGAAACTCCTTCAGCACTTATTAAAGTGGGTTGCAACCCTATATGGGACAGTTCCATTAAATAAATAATTATTAAGCTCCTGTGTGCCAAGTACCATGTTAGGCACTGGAGATGAAAGACAAAAATGAAACCGTTCCTGCTCTCAAGAAGCTTACATTTTACTAGGAAGAATTCAAATATATACATATATACACTCCTAGAAATGTATATACCTGTGTATATATAGTCTGGACCTCTAGGATAAAATACAAATTCCTCTATTGCTTCGTAGACTCTAGCTACATTTATTGCACATTTTCACAAACTTTACTTTCCAGCCAAACTGGTCTACTTGCTGTTCCCAACATACATCATACCATCTTCTTCCTTGTTCAACTATGAGTTTCTTGGCAACAGGGACTGTAATTGGTCTTTCTGTGTATCCCCAGCATGTGACACATAGTAGGCCCTTGATAAATATTTATTGATTGACTGACATGCCTTTTGCACAGACTTATCCCTGTACCTAGAATTCCCTTTCTCCTCACCTCTATTAGAATTCCTAGCCTCCAAGACTCGGTCCAAGTGTTCTTTTCTGTAAGAGGCCTGCCTTGATCCTCCCAAATGGCCATTCCCAAACCCCTCTCCCCACCAGAGATAATTTGTGTGCATGTGTGTGTGTGTGTGTGTGTGTGTATTTTTCACTTCTCTATGTAAGATAAATAAGCTCCTGCCCATGCCATAAAATGTGAACAACTTGAAGTTTAAAAAATACTTTATTTGGCATTGTTCACATGAATGAGTGTATGTATTTTAGTTTCTAGTATAAACAGAGCAATTTTTAAAGAGTTGTGAAACCTGTCTATTCTGTTTAAGACAGAATCACCTATTTTCAAAGGAAGACATTTTTGTTCATTTAAAATGGTTAATTAAGCTAATGACAGACAAAAAGTTTTGGTTTTTTTTTTCTTTTTGGAGGGCAGTTGGGGTTAAATGACTTGCCCAAAGTCACACGACTAGTAAGTGTGTCAAGTGTCTGAGTTCAGATTTGAACTCAGGTCCTCCTGACTCCAGGGCCGGTACTTTATTCACTGTGCCACCTAGCCACCCCACAGACAAAAAGTTTTTAAACAGAGGTTCAAGTAGACCTTTTTTAATGACTAGAATGCAACTTATTTGTAACGGCATTGTTTGCATTTTAAATTTACTTGAATTGGGGAAGGTGGGAGTTTAAGTAGGTTTAATAATCCTCCTGACATTTCATTTATACTTAATAACTTCATAGCAAAGCCTTCATATAGAGTAGCATAAACAGCCCTGCCTAAATCTAAATTAATAACTTTTTTTGACTGGACTTGTGATTTCTTTGATTATAAAGAATTCCCAGTGAAGAAATTCAGGGCGGTGATGGAGATTGGCTAGTCTTAGAGAAGGGTCTGGGACTCCCTTAGGAGTACATTAACGTCTCTCCCTGGTTGCACCTTGTCCAGTGGGATTTGAAACCAGGTTCTCCTGGCTTCAGAGCTACTTTTTTATCCACTATGCAACACTACCCCCCAATGTAAAAAAAAAAGTTTGGTTCATTGTCATTTCTTCCAAGCAGAGTTTGTCTTACTTAAAAGAAGTATATGTTCCAAGGACAACCCAAGCTAAGTATATAATAAAATTTAAATACAAGAGGTTTTAACCTACCTTTCTACTTCATTTCACTCTTCTTTCAAAGGCCCTCTCAGTTTATTTACTTTAATTTTTTTGTTTGTTTGTTTGTTTGTTTGCCTTTTGGAAGGCAATTGGAGTTAAATAACTTGCCCAAGGTTATGCAGGCTAGTTTGGTGGGGTTTTTTTTTTTTTTCGTGTGTGCTAAGTGTCTGAGGCTGGATCCAAACTCAGCTCCTCCTGAATCCAGGGCGGGTGCTTTATTCACTGCACCACCTAGCTGCCCCAGGGAGATCAAGGTTTTTATTTTAAATTTTTTATTAATTTTGATATATTGGCATTACCTAGTTAAAAAACGAAAAGGCTTTCAGCCTAGGAAATTAATACAGACTATGATCATTTACCTACATATATGAATCTTTCTAAAGTTTTACATGAAATAATGATTGTGTTTTCAATTAGCTTTTTCTATATTACCTTTTTCTTGGTTATACCGATTAAGAAAACACAGGAAAATGTAGATATATGCAGTATGGGGAGTGTGTGTATGTCTATGTAAACACACATACATATATATTATATATACACACATATATACATAAATGATATATATGTGCAGGCATCAAGGTAGTATGGTATATAGAGTGCTGAATTTTAAGTCAGGAAGATCTGAACTTAAATCTCATCTCAACATTCCCCAGTTGACAAATGGTCAAAGGATATGAACAGGTAGTTTTCAGAGGAAAAAATTAAAACTATTTGTAGTCCTATGAAAAAATGCTCAGGGGGCAGCTAGGTGGTGCAGTGAATAGAGCACCGGCCCTCGAGTCAGGAGGACCTGAGTTCAAATCTGGCCTCAGACACTTAACACAAAGCTAGCCGTGTGACCTTGGTCAAGTCATTTAACCCCAATTGCCCTGCCTTCCCCCTTCCAAAAAGCAAAAAAAAAAAAAAAAAAGCTCTGAATCACTATTGATTAGAAAGATGCAAATCAAAACAACTCTGAGGTACCACATCACACCTCTCAGATTGGCAAACATGACAAAACAGGAAAATGATAAGGGTTTGAAAGGACATTGATTTATTGTTGGTGGAGCTTTGAGCTGATGCAACCATTCTGGAAAGCAGTGCCAAAGGACTATAACCACTGACCCAGCAATACCACTTCTAGGGCTATATCCCAGAGAGATAACAAAAATGGCAAAAGAATGACCCTTGTGTACAAAAATATTTATAGCAGCTCTTTTTGTGGTAGCCAAGAACTGGGAATTGAGGGGACGCACCCATAAATTAGAGAATGGCTGAACAAGTTGTGGTATATTGTAGCAGCAAGCACCCCAGCGTCCTCAGGGTTTGCTGCCAACATAGGTTCTTGGATCTGCTTTGATAAAGGAAAGCAACTCAAAATGGATTAACAAGCTTACTTTAATCAGTCAAATGTATCATTTACCTAGTTCAGGGGAAAAAGTTCAGCACCCGGAACTTCAAAGTATACAGACAGAATTATCAAGTCAGAGAAACAGATCAAGTAGACAGATTTCCAAACTGTCCAGCCATTACATCCATACCCAATCAACATCTGGGTTTCAACATCTGGGTTTTCCAAAGCTGGGGGGCTCTGGACAACGGCTTCCCAGAATCCAGATCAAATCACAAAACACTTCTCAAAGTGAGCCCCAAAACAAAGCTACACAACAGGACACAACAGGGCTCATATAGCCTTCTCCTGGCTCAGAGAATGTAACAACCTTATTGACCCACTGGCCAATCAAAAAGTATCTACTGAAAAACAAGCCTCCCACCCCAGGCTCCAGGTGCACTTTAGCCTAGGGGAAGGGAAGATCTTAAAAATTTACATTCCCATTACATATATGAATGTAATGGAATACTATTGTGCTATAAGAAAATGATGAACAGGCAGACTCAGAAAACCCTGGAATGACTTTATGAACTGATGCTGAATGAAATGAACAGAACCAGGAGAACATTGTTCATAGAAACAGCCACAGTGTGTGATAACTGATTTTGATAGACTTAGCCCTTCTCAGAAATGCAAGGACCTAAAACAATTCCAAAGGACTCATGATGGTAAATGCCATCCATATCCAGAGAAAGAACTATGAAGTTGGAATGCAGAGCGAGTTATAATGAATGGTCTCTCCCATTCATTATAATTATTCTCTACAACATGACTAATGTGAAAATGTTTTTAATAGGAATGAATGTGTAGAACCATATCATGTTGCATACTGTCTTGGGGAGGGAGAAGAATAAAATTTAAAACTTATGGAAGTGAATGTTGAAAACTAAAATAAATTAATACATTTTTTAAAATCTCATCTCAAACACTTAATAGCTATAGGTAAGTCTTTCAACTTCGATTAGCCTCAGTTTCCTCATCTGTAAAATGCAAATAATAAGAGCACCTGCCTGACAGGGTTATACTAATATATGCAAAGTGTTTTGCAATCTTTAAAGCACTATATGTTATTATATGCTTGTGTTCATATATTTTGTATTATGTTCATATATAGTGGCTTACTGCTAATTTGATATTCAAACCTTAGGTTGGACACCACTACATGAAGCTTGTAATGTTGGATACTATGATGTTGCTAAGATCCTCATAGCTGCTGGAGCAGATGTTAACACACAAGGATTAGATGATGATACACCACTCCATGATTCAGCTAGTAGTGGGCACAGAGATGTAAGTATAATAGACAAGAGTTAACCCAAAATTCCAAGAATCATATTTAGCCCAGAAAATTAATTCTTGTGACTCCTATATTGGAGTCTTCTTCATGTATTTTTTTGAATAGGAATATCCTCTTCATAAAGTAACTATTCAATATGACAATTTAAACAGTTTTTCAATATTTTTATTTTAGTGTTTTCAGAACCCTAGTTATACCATGCAATAATTAAGACCTATTTGTATTGGTGATTGAATTTTCATAAGTATCATAAATACCATAATTCTAGCCTTCCAAAGAATTTAATGGCCAGATCCTAGAATTCTAGCAGATGAAATTTCTGCATAAAAGAGAAATCTTTGTTAGTAAAAGAATACGTCATTACCCATTTTCTAGAGAGATTTTCGTCTTTGAAAAGTGATGTAGAGAACCCTCAAAATACTTGTGTCTAAAATTTAGAAAAGGATTTCTTTTTTTTTAAGTATTTCATGAATATTTAATAGCAAAATACTGGGTATGGTATTATAAGTTACTCTTCATTGTATGTATACATATTGAGCATGGTAAATTTTTGCTATGATTTTAAAGATAGATGGTAATATAATATTCCATAATAAATGTTAAAACTTCCTCCATATTGGAGTCCCTTCTCTGGGCCATGTAGTAATTGCATTACCGCATGATAACTTCCTCCATGTTGGAGTCCTCTCTCTGGGCCATGCAGCATGATAACTTCCTCAGTTCTTCTCCAGTTGTTTCCACACTTTGTTGCCGGGTGGGCTGTGGGGGCGGGGCTACGTTCTATTACAAGTACAACAGCTATGCATATTTTTGTGCCATTGGGTCCTTCCCTCTCACCCTACTGTTTTCCATGCTTTGGGGTTTTTAATAGTTTATTATTTTTTATTTTCTAAGAAACAAGGTTTTTTTTTATGATACTGTCCTTTCTTCATTTACCTTCCACCCCACCTCTCATTGAGCAAATTAAAAAAAAAAAAATAAACTAAGTTAAAAAAAAACGCATCCCTCAATCTATACCTAAATAGGCACAGCAAAACAGATTCTCCCATCAGTCATGTCTGGAAATGTATCTCATTCTGCATTTCAAATTTGTCACTTCTCTGTCAGGAGGCAAGTGATGTGTTTTCTTCTTTCATCTTCACTCTTGGACTCCTGGTTTATCATTGTATTGATAGAGTTCTAACGTCTTTCAAAGTTACTTATCTCTATCATGTTGTTATCATTGCATGATTGCTTTTCATCAGTTCATAAAAGTCTTCCCAGTTTTCTCTGAAATTGTCTATTTCATAATTTCTTATGACATAATACTATTTTGTTACATCCTTATGCCGCAATTTGTTTAGCCATTACCCAATAGGATACTGCCTTAGTCTCCAGTTTTTGGACAACATAAAAAGACTTGCTCTAAATATTTTTGTGCACTTAGATCCTTTTCCTCTTTCTTTGATTTCTTTGGGGTATAGCTGGGTCAAAGATTATGCGAAATTCAGTAACTTTTTAGGAATAGTTCCTAATTGCTTTGCAGAATGACTGCGCCAATTCATAGCTCCACCAACAATGCTCTAAATTTACCTGTTTTCCCATAGTCCCTCTAGTATTTGTCACTCTCCTCTTTAATTATCTTTTCCAGTCTGATAAGTGTGAGGTAGAATTTCAGAGTTACTTAATTTTTGTTTCTTTCTCTAAGTTATAAGTTATTTGCAGCATTTTCTCATATAATTGTTGATAGTTTGAATTTTTTCCTTTAAATATTCATTTATCCTTTGACCATTTTTCTATTGAGGAATAGTCTTAGAAATTTCTGTTATTTCCTTTTATATCTTAGAAATGATACCTTTATCAGAGAAACTTTTTAGAAATATTTTTTCCATTTACTTTTAAATGTTTCTTACATAAAATAATGTCTGATCTTTTCCATTTTCTGTGGGGAAGGATTCAGTACTGATCTGTATCAGTGATGTTTGTTTTCTTCAATTACTAGAAGTTTTAATGCAGTAATTAATAGAAATACTAACTTAACTAATATGTTATCTGTAGAGCTATACTTGGAGATCTGTAAGTATTATAAATGGTTAAAAGGGAAAAGAAGTAAAAAAAAAAAAAAAAAAGAGAGAACCTGACATGCCCTAAATTCATTAGGCCAGTTTTCATGGCCTTGGCAAGACTTTGTGAGACATTTATCTTAAATTTTCCAGAGTCCAGCCTCACTCTACAGAGATAGGTATGGTTTACAGAGTTTAAAATGCTGGAAGTATAATATTAACAAAGGAAGAAAAAAGGTGAAAGTATCCTTGATCCTTTTCTATATTTCTGATTTGATTTTTGACTCTCTGATCCAATCTCCAGGCTTTAAAGCATGCTATCGTTACACTTTGTTAACACTCACACAGAGTTTTTTGTTCAGCACTTCATTTCCTGAGAAATCTCTTCTCTAGGAAATAGATCCTAACTTCATCGGTGAAGACTGTAAACAATGTACTGGAAAATATGGTTCAGGAGTCAGGGATGGGAGAGGTCAGTGACCTTTTGACTACACAGAAATTAAAATCCCGTACATAACAAGCTTCCTTCAGGAGAAGAGTTAGAAGATGCTGTGTGCAAAAGGCACTATATAACATTCTCCCCAAATGGAATTGAATGTTATTTTAATAGCTAGAAAATTACATGTTACTATACAGTATGAAAATATTGTCTGTGTAACGTCAGATCACTGATTTGTTAGAGAAAAAGTCAACACTGCAAACCAAGGAGAAAGAAAAAAATGTTTTTAATGTAAAGAAACAAAAAAAAGAAAAATAAGAAAAAGATACAGCTTGCAATTAAAACAGTTCTACCCAAACCTATTTAAATAAGCCTGAAAAAGAGAAGAAGAGGGAATAAAGGACATTGGTTCCAGTTACAGAAATTTTTCTAGAAATTTAACTAATCATTTGCCAAAACAAGAAAACCAAGAGAGCCTAAAATAATAACATTCCTTAAACACTAATAATGCACCAGTCAAGTCAACAAACATTAATCACATGTCTGCTATGTGTCAGAAATTATGCTAAGCATTGGGATAGCAAAGAGAAAGCAAAAGCAATCACCACAGCTAAGTCTCTCCGATTCTCCCTCCACAAGGTTCAGCTTAATCAGACTTGACGGTAGATTCGGTCTTTGTTTGCTCTCCTGATGAGCTTCCCACTTCTGGCCCTTATAATCTTTTTATCTGAAGGCTGTAGACTGAATGGAACCCTGGAAAAAGGAGTTTGGGAGCAAAATAAGTATCCACTCTGCATAAACACATGCCTTCTCCTTTCCATGGACATTTTTATACCAAATCAAATAAAGATTTACCTAAAAAAAAAAAGGCAATAGAGCTTATATTTTAATAGGGGAGACAACACATACATACGTACATCCATATCTAAAAGACAAATAAAGAGGAGGTGGGAGGTAACTTTTGAGGGGAAGGCACTAACAAATAAGGGAGCATGGAAAGGCCTATAGGAAGCCAGAAATTCTAAGCAGGGAAAAGAAGGGTATTTGGGAGAGGAATTCAGGCATAAGAAACAGCCACTGCAAACACACAGAGACAGGAGATGAATCATCCTGTGTAAGGAAGAACAAATAAGTCAATATGTGTAGACCAGAATACGTGGAACGTAATATTATAAAAGAAGACTGGAAAGGTAGAAAGGGACCAGGTAAATTAAAAAGTTTAAAGAGTTTATATTTTGCCCTAGAGCTAATAGGGGGCATTGAAGTTTAAGTACAGGAATGATATGATCAGACGTAAACTTTAGGGAAATCCATTTGGCAGTTGTTTGGAGCAGTGATGTCAAACTCAAATAGAAATGGATATCTGCTGACCACATATTGGCTTAGAAAAACCACATGTGTTTTCTATTCTTCTTTTGTTAAAAGATTTCCTAATTACATCTTAATCTAGTTCTGGCCTCATTTGAAAAAACTTCAGGTTTGCATGGAGTTTGACACCTGCTATGGAGGATGGCATAAAATAAGGAGAGACTTGAGACAGGAAATCTAGTTAGAAACCTCATTCAGTGATCGAGGTCAGCAATGATAAATGGACAGCTAAGTGTCTCAGTGGATAGAGTGCTGGGTCCAAAGTCAGGACAACTCATCTTTTTGAGTTTGAATCTGGCCTCAAACATTTATTAGCTGTGTGACCCTCAGCAAATTACTTAACGCTATTTGCCTCAGTTTCCTCATCTGTAAAATGAGTTGGAGAAAGAAATGGCAAGACACTTTCATATCTTTGCCAAGAAAATTCCAAATGAAGTCATAAAGGGTCAGACATGACTGAAACAACTGAACCATTGATAAAGGCATGAACTTAGGATAATAGATATGCAAGTAGAACGTATGAAAGAGCTATTATAGAGAAAGAGCTTAAAATATTTGGCAATTATTTAGACATAGGTGGTAAAGAAGAAGAGGAGTCCAGAACACCAAGATTCCAAACATAAGTGACGAAAAGCATAGTAGTGGTTCCTTTTAAAGCTATGGGAAAATTTGTAAGGTTGATTTGGGGAAGAAGGATAATGAATTTTAATGTGGACCTGTTGAGATTGAGGTGCCTGTACTATAGGATATATGTATTCCATTGGCTGTTGGTAATGTAGTACTGGACCTCAGGAGAGAAGCTAAGATGGGAAGTCTTAGAGTCACCTCCATAGATATGATAATTAAACCCATGAGCTGATGTGATCACTGAGTGAGATAGCATAGAGGGAGAAGACCTATGTTAAAACCTTGGAGAACATCCATGTTTAATGTACATGTCATAAGTAAAGATTCAGCAAATGAGATTGAGAAGTATCAGACAGGTAGGAGGTTCTGAGAGCAGAATCAGGAAGACCTAGAAGGGAGTTTGGTACTGAGAAGGGAAGAGAATATAGCCAGAGCAGGGGTGATGGCCTGGAAAAGTACTGAAAGATGGAGTGACTGGAGGCCATGATGAGGGCAAAAAACTAAGTTTCCCTGAGAGAAAGGCGAAAAGAGAGATGGAAGGATAAAAGATTATGATCAGATGAAGGAATTTCAGAAGTTCCTAGTATATGGAGGTGAAACACTTGTGGGTGATGCCAAGATCAAGGGTATTACCATCTCTGTGTAGAAGTAAGCTGAAGGGGAGGAATAATGAGACTTGAGAAGAGTATAGAAATGTGAAGTGAGGGTACTTAAGGGATTATCAATATTTACGTTTGTCTCCTAGTATATAAGGGCAAGATTTGGGGTAGAGAAGAAGACTGAGCCAAGCCCTGAGCTCATTGATAAAGGAGGAAGAATGTCTAGGGGTTCTGTCGGTAATAGCTCCCATAGTTAGAATTGGATGATAAAAATGGATCGCATGACCCTCAAAGGAGAGGTTGTGTAGTGATGGTAAGAAAAGGAGAGTCTGGAAGTAGCAATGGGGAACAAATATTTTCACATCTCTAACATGATTAGTGAATCAGAGGTATGAGTTAAAGTGTAGCCAGATCTGAAAAGGGTGTCGCAGGGATTCAGTGTCATCTGGAGGGAGCCAGGACACAGAAAGTGCCGTGAGATGGAAGATGCAAGAGAAGAAAGGGTATAAAATGAGAGAAAGCTTGGTAATTACGAAGCAGGTTCCTAGAGAGCACTGTGAAAAGGACAAGCAGATCTAGAGTATTGGAGGGGTAAAGTTGAGGTGACTGGAAATAAGAGATTTGTTCTTCTGTCATTGGGTATCCACAGGAATGAGGAAAGAAAAGATAGTGGGAGCATGCTAGCTACCAAATCTAGGCAAGGGAACAGTGAAGTACTGATGAAGATAAAAAATTAGAATGTTAAGATTGACCTTCCCAGTGTCAATACAAACTTCAGCTGCCCAACCTGTTGTGTGCTGTGTTCTAGGAGGCATGTGAAAGCCCACCTTGTGACAGACATGAGCAGGAGGCTACAGTGTCCTGGGACAATCCAGGGCAAGTCTGGTGGTTGTATGTCCCTCGGGGGTCCAAAAGCCTAGTGAAACACATAAGAAGCACAGTGTGTTCAGTCAGAAAGTTTCAGGAGAGGGGTGGCAGAAGTCAGTGTTGGCTAAGCTCTGTCAGCCTCTAGCAGGACCTTGGCTCGTTGTGAGCCTCGGAGCATCAGGCAGTTCAGCAGAGTAGCAGGAGATTGTCTGTCTCACCTTCAACTCCTCAGCCTTGATGGAGGTCTGACTGCATAGGCAAACATTTTACCTTCTTGCCAAGTGAAGAGACTATGGCAGCCAGGACAGCACCGATTTAAAATACAAACAAGTGTGTGAGATATTTTGGAAAAGGACAATAGAGGGTCATGAGAAGTGTTTTCTCATGACACAGCCAGAAGCAATGGAGGAAAAAGGTTATATTAAAGGAAGCTTGGTGAGAGTTTAACCCTAAAGGACAAAGGAGAAAATTCATCTCATCCTTTCTTCCAGAGGTGGGGAGATGTGGCTGTGGAGCATTACTTATACTGTCAGACTCATTTGATATATGAGTTTTGTTGAATTCTTGTTTTCCCCCTTTCTTTTTCTTTTTCCTCTTCCTGTTTTTTTTCTAACAATATATGGCTTCCTTACTACAATATGGGAAATGGATATAATCATAAATGAAGGTGATGTAAAACAAAAGATATCCATAAAAATTTAATTTTTAAAAAACACCAAATGAAAAAATAGTTTGGTAAAAGATACAACTAAATAAGCAAAGTTCTTCTGAGGGCATGTAACTAACAATGAAACTGGAAAGATAACAACAAATAGAAAATGAATAGTATCTGCAAAGAATTTTATAATGAATTATTTTATATCATGAAAGGTGGTCCAGAAAACCCTATGGAAAGGGCAGACAGATCTGGAGGGGCACTCTAAATGGGAGAGAGGTACTGATTGGGTAAAGTTGGCCTGCACAGGAATGAGGGACCAGGCATCTAGAATTGAGGAGGCTCAATTTTTTGGAAATAGTGATCCATTTACAACAATAAGGAAAGTAAAAGGGGCTGAGAGTTTGCTGACCTTACAGAAACTAGTCCAGGAGACAGGAACCATTACATTTGGACACTAACATCACATTCCCAGATAGTCTTATAAAAGAAATAGAAGTAGCACTGAAGAGAACAGAGTTGGGGAAAACAAGTGATGTATACCTAGCATATGTAGAAGTAACGCAGTTTTAAGGGTATTGAGAGATCACTTCTCAAGGTATCTAAAAGAGAAAGAATACCAAAAGTGTGACTAAAAGCTTAGGACTTTTTGTTGTTATTATGAAAATAAGGCAGCTGAAAGAATGACTGAATGAATGAATAAAAGGATCATTTATTGAGTATTTATTATGAGTCAAGCATTTTGCTAAGCAATGAGAAAGAAAATAGAAAAATTCAGACAGTTTGTGCCTCTAGAAGTTTGCATTTTAATAGGAAGAACAGCAATAACTAAAAATCCATTTGCATACTTTGCTATCAAAATGAAATATTTATGAGGATAACCTATAGAGAGAGTGAGAAACCTTGATTAGAAGGAAACAGGTTTTTCCAAGCAGCATCCTTGGCAGATTTTATCTTTACTATTATACAGTAAATTCAAGGGTTAGAGAATACAAGGTCTACCATGCTTATTGTTGCCTATAAAGAAATCATTTGATGCAGTAGAACAAAATATACCTTTAAAGGTCTCTTTTTAGAAAGTTATACCATTCATGTGCCAAGTTACTCAAAATCTCTTCAAAGGTTTAACAAGAGATAACCTTGTCAGATAACCATCTGATCATTAATATTAAATGAGGTATAAAACAGGATAGATATAACAAAAGGTGCTTTGCCTATTTTCCTAGAGAACAGCCCATGTAGAATCCAAGTCCAAAAGGAAGTCCATATAACTGGTGAGATCTTTCATATACTTAGGTTTATTTTTAACATTGTACGGATTGGATCAAGTCCCGTTATGAATCCTTGTAAATGAAGTCCATACTCACCATAAAGAGTTTGGTATCACTATCCTTAAAGGAAAAAAGTAGATGAAAAACACCTATTATCCAGACTAGGTTTTGCTATTGAATAGACAGCCTATACAACTACATGTATCTTGTATAGACATTGAAGGTGGACAATGAGCTGCACCCAAAATTAAACAGGCAAAAGTAAGGATAGTCGGCTTAGATTGTCTTTAGAAATTAAAGAGTTCAAACAAGAATGGAAGAATAGGAATTTTTGTACCAGATAAAGCAATTTCAGTTGTCTCCACACTGTAGGATAACCAAGAACCCAAATGAGGTAAAAACCTGATGAACTAACAATAATGAAGGCCAATATTCCCTAACACCAGGTTCTCAGCATCCCCTCCCATACTCTTCACCCACACTCCTGGTAGCAAAGCTGTACAACCTGACCCATGGGCTTGCAACAGAATTCAGCTCCATACCCCTTCCACCTCTCCCAGTGCTAATATTTGCTGAGGC
Organism: Petaurus breviceps papuanus; assembly: GCF_028583685.1. NCBI lineage: Eukaryota > Metazoa > Chordata > Mammalia > Diprotodontia > Petauridae > Petaurus > Petaurus breviceps. The sequence continues at coordinate 23,764,790 of NW_027186304.1, read as the reverse complement.
AACAATAGCTGGCATGGTAGCAGTGCCATAACACAGCTTTGAAGGAGAGTGGAGGAACAGAGGGAATGAAACATGGTGCATGCCTGTGCTTGTAACAGCTCAAAATTCTCCTCTCCTCCCAGTTCTGCAGAGATCCAAACTCCAAATGGCAGAAATTTGCACAGGCTGCAACAGGTATGGCAGTACTCTCTGCCACAGGACCAGAGAACTGAGGAATAGAGGGAACAGGGAGGGGCAGGACACCAGTGAGGTAAGGGCTGTGTGACATTCCACTGAGCCTGAGGAAAAGAGCCCAGCATTTAGCTGGGTCCAGTTCAGTCTTCGCCTAGAAGTCACTTGAAGCAAAGACTAAGATTGATGAACTGTGAATTGCTAGCATAGGAGGAAGATGAGAACCTGAGTTCTGGCCACCAAGGAAGCTGCCATGATAGGACATGGGAGAGGAGAAAGGGAGAGTCAGAAAGTGTAATAGGGGAAGGGGGGAAATATTGAAATTACCAAAGATCTTAGGAAGAATAAATTTCAGAGACCTTGAAAGTAACCAGATAAACAAAGAAAACATTACGAACAGAAGGAAATATGACTTCTAAATCTAGTAAAAGAGTTCAGGAACCTATAAATAAGTGCTACAAAACAAAAGGAAATGATTCAACACCTGATGAGGCAGAGGACCCTGGTATCCTTTCTCAATGAGATTAATAGCAACTAAAAAGCAACATAATTAATTCAGGAAAAACTAAATATATGAAAAACGCCTTTCTGACCAGACTATGCTATTCTATTGGATTGCCATGCCAATCCATTGAGTTAGTATATCAGACCACACATTTAACACGTACGTTGAAAATGGGTAAGGAATTGATCTCAGAAATAGAGAAGTAAAAGTGATGGTACTTGATTGCATTTAGCTATCTGTTCAGTCCTGTGTATTTTGAAAGGAGTATGGCATCATAAGCTGCTGAAGCAGCTAGTTGGCTCAATGGATAAAACTCTCAGCCTGGAGTCAGGAAGGCCTAAGTTCAAATTTGGCCCCAGAAACTTAGTAAACGGTGTGACTCTGGGCAAGTCACTTCCTGCCTCAGTTTCCTCATCTGTAAAATGGAGATGATAATAATAGCACCTACTTCTCAGAGTTGTAAGAACCAAAGAGATAATATGTGTAAAGCACTTTGCACAATTCCTGGCACATGGTAGATACTATAAATACTTATTTCACCATCACCACTGCCACAGCACATTGTTCCTGAATAGCTTAAAAGAGAAATAAGAATTCTTAGGGCAGAATGTTTGGCCTGAAAGCAGGAATAATTAGCAGAATTGAAAAACTTGAATCCACAGTGGTAAGTCTAACCACTGAATCCATTGAAAGGATAAGTAATTTAGAATGCAAATACCCAGAAGTGAGGGACAGTCTGGAAGAAAACAAAGCATACCCTCCCTACAAGCAAAACATAATGATATTGGAGGTAATATATAGTAGCAACCTAAGGAAAATAGGCCTCATAGAAGAATATGACAAGTCAACAAACCTAAACAACATAATGTAAGAAATAATACAAGAAAACTGACTGGAACTTCTGAACACAGAAAATAAAGTGCCAGTCAAAAAAACCCAGACAAACCATAGATTACTACAAGAAATATACTTGTTAAATTAAACAGTTCCACTGAGAAACAGTTTCTATAAGCAATCAGAAGGAAGACCTCCAAATATTAAGGAAAGGAAATTAAAATCACAAGACTACCATGTTTCCCCAATAATAAGACCTATCCCGAAAATAAGCCCTCCCCTTACTGTGTAAGATTCCTCTAAAATAAGCCCTCCCCCGAAAATAAGCCCTATTGAGATTGCTACTGTAGTGAAGGTGATCCCCTGCGCTACACGCTACATTACGGTACCCTCTGTATGCACCGTTCCCCCCCCCCCG
>NW_027186304.1:23717943-23762762 GCF_028583685.1 Petaurus breviceps papuanus | reverse complement strand
ACCCTCTGTATGCACCGTTCCCCCCCCCCCGTGAAACGCATGCCGTGCTCCGAGCTGCATCCAATCAGAGCCGCGTCATCCTGTTCTTCCCCAGTGATTTGCTTGCTGGCGCCATTGAGAGCAGTGCTGCAGAGGAGAGCTGAGGCAGGACAACATAAGCCCTCCCCTGAAAATAAGCCATCTGGTGTTTTTCTTTCCAAAAAAATTAATAAGACAGTGTCTTATTATCGGGGAAACATGGTATTATTCATTCATCATAAAACACAAAAGGGAATGGATTAATGTGTTTCAAAGTGTATTCGAGCTCAGATGGAGCCCAAGGTGACATGCCTTGCAAATCTGAACTTAACAGGATGTTCAATAACAAAGAGCCATTCAAAGTACTCTTAGAGATTCAGACACGAAGAGAGTATTTGCTTCTTAGGCAGACAAGAGAGATACAACAACCAAGGAAATAGCAGCAGAGACACAGTTAAGAGACTTCTTTCTAAATATACAAGAGGAAAGAAGGATGAAAGCAAAGGCAAATAGAAGTACTGGCTTGTAATATGAATTAAACTTCCCAACACGCCAGTAGGTGAATCAGTGTCTTGGTTTGTTTGGGGGGTTTTTTGGTAGGACGAAATTACAAAATCAGAGGAAATATAAAAAAGAAGAAAAGGTAGAAGATAAAGAAGAGGTGATGTACCCTGATGCAGTCAGCCAAAGGCTGACAACAAAGGGAAAAATAACACCAGTAGGTTGACAGGAAGAAAAGTAGCCTACAGGAGAGTAGATGAGAAAGCAGAAGGGGAGATTGAAAATGGATGGATACCTTGTGTCAGTAATAGGGGAGCAGTACCCCTGATGAATGGCCCTATAGGAGAAGAAAGATACTATATAAAGGGAAATGGGAGCAGGAGCAGTTTGCATCTCTAAGCAATTAGTGCTTAGAGATGACTCATTATGCCTCAGAAGAAGGGGAATCAGAGCTCCTGGGAGCAACCCAGAACAGTGAGAAGTCAGGAAACTAGGGAAAAGATTTTGGAGAAAATGAGGAAAAAGTGACCAAGGAAGAAGCAAATATCAATACTGAACTGCAATCGGGGGACATAGGAAGAATCCTGCCATGGGGGCAATATCCTATCACCTACATTTATTGTTATTTCTAAGAGTGACACACAACAGAAAAAAAGCAGAGTAATGGGGTAAAGTGAATTTTTTAGAAGAAAGAATCCAAAATAGGTACCTTAAAAGTTTTCATTCTATGGAGAATACAGGGACTAAAGAAATAAATGTAAGTTCCATGGATCGAAGAATAAAAGTCTAGAAAAGAAAGAAAAGGATACAAATTGTGAGGAAAATGAGAGGGAAATCTTTTTAAAAAAAAAAACAAAGTGACAGATATTCCTACCTTGAATCAATGCTGCTATATCCTCAAAGAAATTGATATTTCTAAGAGTGACAACAGAAAAGGGCAGGGTATGAGATTTGCTAGGCAATAAAAGAAACTGTTTTGAAGAGAACCCAAAGTATTTACCTCAAAAGTTTTAGTTCCTTGAGAAATGTAGAGATTAAAGGATCATATAAGTATAAGCACCATGAATCAAAAAATAAAAACCTAGAATTGGAAGGGAAGATACATAGTAGAATAAAGAAAGAAATGGCCCAGAAAATGACATTTCAAAAACTAAGGAACAAAAAATATTTAAGAAGACAGGAAAGGGGATTCTATTTGACTAACCAAGAAAAAAAAATAGAGGAGGTCTTAAATTTAAAAAAAGCCAGAAAGATAAAGGAACTAATATGCAAAACTTCAAAACCAGGGAAAGGAGTAACTGAGGGAGGCAAAAGGGGAAGGGAAAGAGAGCTGGTGAAAATAGGACCACCTTAAAAAAGTTTAAGATAATTTAATTGAAAAGATATAGTACTGTGTTTACAACAGAAGAGAAAATCATTAATTGCTTCTATTTATTCATGTTAAAGATAAATTAATATTAAAGGCAAATGAAAAACATAAGCCTAAGTCATAACTTGCATTCCATCAGTAAGCATTTATTAGGCACCAGTTGTGTGCCAGGTATTAGGATGAGTGCAAGTGATACAAGAAAGACAAAAGAAGCCTCTGCTGTCAAGCTCCCACTCCGTCAGGGGAGACCACATGCCAGCAAATGTACGCAAGCGGGGTTATATGCAGGATCAGCAGAGGAAGGGCACTCGGATTAAGAGGGAGGGGAAAATAAGGTGAGATTTTAGTTGGAACCTGAAGGAAACCAGGACGCAGAGAGGAAGAGGGAGAGTATTCCAGGCCTGGAGAACAGCCAGAGAAAATGCCTTTATTCTTCAAATATATAGGGGACTAAATCAAATTTATAAAAATAAGAGCCATTGTTCAATTGAATGTTCAAATGATATGAACAGGCAGTTTTCAGAAAAGAAATAAGAACTGTCTATAGTCATGAAAAAATGCTCAAAATCACTGTTGATTAGAAAAATGCAAATTAAAACAACTCTGAGATACCACCTCACACCTAACAGAAATGACAAATGCTGTAGGAGATGAGGGAAAATTGGTGCACTAATAAACTATTGACACAATAACAATTAATTTGGAAAAAGAAAAGATCTAGAATATCAAGGAAAATGATGAAAAGAGAGACAAACAGGGAAAAGCACCTGTAGACAGCCTTAAACTATATCATAAAGCAGGAGTCATCAAAAACCTTCTGGTACTGGTTAAATACAAAGATTTATGGAATAGACTAGACAAGGTGGAATCAGGAACAATGGAACTCAGTAACCTAATGTTTAGGGAAAAAAAATATGGAAAATTTAAATTGCTTAGGAAAGAACTCCCTATTGGTTTGGGGTTTTTTGACCTGCTGGAAAAACTGGAAAGAAGTGTGGCAGAAGTTAGATTTAGACCAATACTACAGCATATTTATTCCACATTGTATTCTAAATGGATGCATAATTATATTAAAAATCATATTATTAAAAATTTTAGAAGAGGAGCAAGTTCTATACCTCTCATAGCTATGAGGAAGAGAGGTAGTTTGAACCAAAGGGTTTACAGACAGTTACAAAAGATACAAGATATATAACTTTACATGAATCTAATGGAGTATCACCACCTTATAAGAAATTGTGAAAACAGAAAAGAATGGAAAGACCTACTTGAATTGATGCAGAGTGAAGTAAGCAGAGACAAGAAAACAACATGCACAACTGCAGTAACGTAGATGGAAAGAACTACACACAAAAGAAAAATCAAAAGTGAATGTCGCAAAATTGTAAAGAACAGATATGGCTTGAAAGAAGAGATATGAGAGGATCCTTCCAACCCATCTCCTCCAGGAGATGCTAGGACTGTGGGTGTTACACATTGCACATTTTTTTTTTATTTTTCCAATGTATTTATTGGTTCGCTGTTGTTGGTTTGGGGGTTTGTTTTGTTTTTTCCTTTAAAAATACTGTTTACGGTGAGGGATGGCTCCTTGGGAGGAAGAAGATAAAGGAAAGGAATGCTGGCGGAAACTATAGTAAAGCAAAAAAAACAAAAGACATCTATAAAAAAATTTTTAATAAAACAAACAGAAATTTCAGTTATTTTAGTAACCCCAAACTTCTCTTTTAAACAATGGTCAATCTTTTTAATATCAATGTTCTTCTGGTGTTTTATGTCTGAGAGTAAGAAAATACTATACTCTTCAAAAAATTGAAGTTGAAGGTCATCCAAAAGGCAGTGGAGAGGTTCATAAACATGAGCAGGCTATTGTAATATATACAACTCATGAAAATCCAGAAATTATGAAGAAATGATGTAAAGGTTGTAATTAAATAAATGTATGGGTTTTTTGTTTTGTTTTGTTTTTTATGGGCAGCACTTGGGAAATGGCTGAACACATTATGTTTCCTTTAATCATTAATGTAATAAAAATATTATTGCACTAAGAGAAATAACCAAAAAAAGATTATTTCAAAGAAACCTAGGAGGACTTATATAAACTGATACAGAGTGAAGATAGCAGAACAAGAAGAATAGTTTAAACAATAACATTGTAAAAGGAAACACCTTTGAAAAACTTAAGACCTATAATCAATAATTCCTAACCACAGGGGAACCTGTGATAAAGCATACTGCCTACCTCATGATTGTATCAAAGATAAGCAAGTCAGCTTTGAAAGTTACATCTTGAATTTATTACATACTTTAAAAAAAAAAGAGCAAAATGTACTCAATAGAGTTGCAGTTTCAGGTATAATCCTCATTCTGTTCTGTTATGTTAATGAAAATGCTAATTTTACTTAGCCTTAAATTCAAAGTAAAATAACTTTTTTTTTAATTTGGAAAGATGATCCATCCAAAGAGAATCCATGGCTAAAATGAAAGATAACAAATTTTCAGCATTTAGTGTTTCATGGGTATCTTTGTCATGATGAGTCAACAAGGAAATTCCACAGTACACTGGTTGTACCTCACTAAAGAAAACTTTTTTTTTTTTTTGCTTTTTTGGAGGGCAGTTGGGATTAAGTGACTTGGCCAAGGTCACATGGCTAGTTTTTGTGTTGAGTGTCTAAGGCCAGATTTGAACTCACGTCCTCCTGACTCCGGGGCCATTGCTCTATTCACTGCACCCACCTAGCAGACCCTACAGAAAACTTTTGACACAATGACACCTGGAGTTATATAGCATTGCCAAGCATTGATGGGTTGTTATCTGCATTATTGGAGAGATTATCACATCTGTGAAAAAATAGATTCATTAAATTCCTGGAATGTCCATTTGGAACATATTATATTTGACCTAAAATGATAATCTAAACTTTATTTCCTACCAAACTGTTTATAGTTTTCATAGTAATATTGAATATTAATAGGTAGTCCTTCCACTATTCTAGTAGCTTGTGTGGATTTATCAAGAACCTGACTGCCATGTTCTCTTGCTTCAGAACTTTATTTATCCAATCTGTTCTGCCTTTCTACTTTTCTTTTAACCAGAACTATATAGTTTTGAAGTCTTACTGTTTTATAACTTAGTTTGAAATGTCATTGCTAATCTGTTTTGTTCTTTTTTTTTCATATGTCCATTGTCATATTCTAGACTTTTTATTCCTACAAATTAATTTTGTGGTTATTGTATCTAATACTGTAAAGTAACTCCTTGTCCATCTGGCATTGCATCAAATCTGTAAACTAATTTGGGTAGCATCGTTCTGTTTAACTCTAATGGTATAATGTAACTATGAAAAACAAATGGCTCCCCATTTTTTGTCTTCCTTTATTTATATAAAGATCATTTTTGTAATTGTATTTATATAGGTCCCACATGTGTCTTGGTAGATTAAAACAGTACTTTCTGGGGCAGCCAGGTGGCTCAGCGAGTCAGAGCACCAGCCCAGTGTCGGGATGACCTGGGGATCGAAGCCGGGCTCAGGTACTTAGCACCACACCCAGAAATAACTGGCAGTGTAACCCTGAGCAAGTTACTTAACCCCGATTGCTTTAAAAAAAAAAAACACTACTTTATGCTTTATCTAGCAATCTTGAATTAAGTTTCTTTTTATCTTTTACTTCTAGCTTTATTAGTAACATTCAGAAAGGTCAGTTATTTGAGTGCATTTTGTATTGATACTTTAATGAAGCTATATTACTTTAATTTTTTCACTGAATCTTAGTTTCTCTAATTTATTATGTTATTTGAAAGCCTTCTTTTTTGCCAGTACTTCTTCCCTTCTTTTTTTTTTTTGCGTGTGTAATTGCTATAGTAAGTATTTCTAGCATTTTATCAAGCAATAGTGGAGATAATAGGACTGTTTGCTTTCCCCCCAATATTGTTGAGAAAGCTTGTTGTGTTACTCTGTTACAAATAATGCTGCCTTTCAGTTTTAGGCAAAAACTCTTTAACCTCACTCAACTGAAACCACTCTCTCCAAAGTTACCAGAGATCTCTAATTGCTAATATAAGTGCTTAGATTTTTAAAAATCATTCCTCATCCTGTTTGCCCTGTCTGTGGCATCTGAAGTTGCTGGCTTTCTTCTCCAGTATAATTTCTCCTTTCCATTTTCCTGTCTGTTCTCTTGATTCTTTTCTTCCCTTTCTCACTTTTCTTTCTCAGTCTCCTTTGCTGAGGGCAATGTCCATGCTGACTTGACATGGCAAAGATACCAATGAAAGAGTAAGGGTTAAAAATGTGTTCTCTCTCACTCTTGCCATAGATCTTCCCCAAGGCTCTCTTCCTATTCCCTCTTCTCTGCTTATACCTTCTCAGTGACCTCATCAGCTCAAAGAAGTTTATCATTTCAATGCAGATGATTCCAGATAGGTATATCTAGATCTTTTCTTTCTCTGAGTCTTTACCAATTGACTGTTAGATATTTTGAGCTTTTTTTTTTTTTTGCATTGTCCTTTCAGTCACTGAGGTTTGCAGGTTCCGTGGTATCTTTGGTTTGACTTCCCCCTCACCCCATATATCCAATCGGTTGCTAAATCTTGTTTCTGCCTTCTCAACATCCCTTGTATCCATCCCTTTCTAACTACTCTCATAGTTCTTATTAGTGCAGTGATCATCACCTCTTGCCTGAACTATTGCAGTAGCCTTCTGTTTGGTCTTCCTGTCTCTCTTCTCCATTCCTTTCTCCACACAACTGCCAAAGTGATTTCCCCAAAGTACAGATCTAACCATGTGACTCCTTTACTCAGTAATCTCCGATAATTTTCCTTTATTATGATCAAGTAGAAGTTTCTTTGTTTGACATCTTAAAATTCTTCACAACCTGACCCCAACCTAACTTGACAGCTTTATTGAAAATTCTTCTAGAAACACATAGCACTACCTCTTCCAGCTCTGTGCTTTTGCATACACTGTGCCCTGTGAAGGAAATCTTTCAGCTCACCTTCATCTCTCATTTCTTGTAAGTCTCAGCTTAAGTATCAGTTTCTGCATGAAGCCTAATTCCTAACTCTCCTACCCCAGCTGTCAGTTGCCTTCTCTTCTAAGTTATCTTGAATCTATTTAACATTTTTATATATTCCTACTTATGTACATGTTGTCTCCCCCAGTTTGACTCTATGAGGAGATGACACCTAAGTTTCTGTAATTTATGTTGTTTGGAACAATCCATTCCCAGTCTTCTCACCATATATCAGTTCAAGGGCCATATGTCAATCACTGGGTGTTGCCATTTTCCATTTCTTTTTCGCTTTCATAGTTGACCATAAGAAGTTGTGTGGGGGCGGCTAGGTGGAATAGAACACCAGCCCTGGAGTCAGGAGGTCATGAGTTCAAATCTGGCCTCAGACACTTAACATAAAAACTAGCTGTGTGACCTTGGGCAAGTCACTTAACCCCAATTGCCTTCCAAAAAGCAAAAAAAAAAAAAAGTTGTGAGGTTATTACCCCAATACTCCTACTTTCCCTTTTTAAAATCAGTTTTATTTTTATTTATGTCTTTTGTTTTGATGTTACCTTCCTTTCCAAATATATGTCTCCCCCCTTTCCTACCAGGTAAGTCATCCTTTATAACAAAGATTTAAAGAGAGGAAAAGTACCTCATCTCTATCTTTGAGTATATACAATATTCTCTGCCTCTCAATCCCCATTTTTCCAAAGAAGGAAAGGATAAGGTACATTTTCTCAACTATTTTCTATGACCAGACGTGGTCATTATAATTAAATAGTATTTGACTTGTTTTTGTTATCTCATTGACATTGTAGAGTCACTTTATATATTGTTTTCCTGGTCCTGCTCACATTACTCTGTATCAGAATTTCCATTCTTTCTGAGCTCTTCATATTGATTCTTTCTTACAACAGTAATTTATTACTTTCATGTACCACAATTTGTTAGCCATTCTCTAATCAATAGGCATTTGTTTTGTTTCCACTTGTTTGCTACTACAGAAAGTGCTGAGAGGCAATATTTTAGTTATTTTGTATGGAGCCTTTCTTGCTGTCTTTGACATCTTTAGGTTATGTATCTAGCAATGGAATCTTTGAGTCAAAGCTGTACATTTTAGTTACTCTTTTAGCATAATTCCAAATTTCTTTCCAGAATACATGAATCGGTTTATAGCTCCCCCTACAGTATATTAGTATGTCTGTCTTCCCACAACCCCTCCAACATTGACTATTTCCATCTTTGATCCTCTTTAGTGAAGTCAAACCTCAGAGACTTTTTGATTTGTATTTCTCTTCTTAGTTATTTGAAAATATTTCATATGTTTATTAATAATTTATAATTCTTTTGAGAATTGTTTGTTTATATCCTTTAACTGTTCATTGGGAGATGACTTTGGGTCTTATATATTTTTGTTAATTCCCTGTGTCTTGGATATCAGACCCTTTTAAAATGTGAAAGATTTTTTCCTAATCATCAGGTTCATTTCTTATCCTAACTACATTAATTTATTTCATGCAAACATTTAATTTCAAGTAATCAAAATTATCTGTTTTAATCTTTTGCGGTAAACTGTATCCCTTGTTTGTTCATTATTATGTTATGTTAATTATTATTAAATTATTTATATATAAATAAAATATATTATAAAAATAATATAATTATTATGTTAATTCTTAACTAGCCATAGCTGTGAAAGGTACCTGTTCTAGGCTGAACTTAACTCATGTCAGCACCCTGGTAATTCATGTTCAGTACTGGAACGAAATAAGACATTCACAGATTACTGAAGAGTAAACGAAAGGAGATTACTTAGCCATAGCAGATGTATATTCAACAAGGATATATATTGAGGACACCTTGAATTGATTCAGCTGAGCCAAGTTCCCTTGCCTGAGTTGTCTGTTATTGTCCAGAGCTCAAGCTTCCAAGTATACCACGAGCTACTCAAGGCAGTTTTGTATTCAGAGGACCAGGAAGTCAGATCAGCAGTTAGTTCTTTCAGCAATTCAAATCTCAAGATTGGTTTTAATACCTTTTAAGGAAAAATGCCTAACTTACATGGGGAGTGAGTGATTAGAATATTGCTCTGACAACAATACTTGATTTTGTTCCCTTTTTTGCCAAGAGATTACCAAGGCAGAGAATCCATCACCTACCAGCCTTCATATAGATCAGCTTGTCTCCAGTCAGTCTATAGTATAGGAGGTACAAAAGCCTTTCTGGCCTGGCAGAGCTGAACAGTACTGGAGCAGCCTTGGGATCCCAGGGTCACCACCTTGCTATGATGAAGTGGCAGAGAAAGATATCTGTGGATGTAACCAACTATAATGCAATCAACATAGTAATTAGTAAGGCAAGTGGAGCTTAAGTGTAGAGCCAGAAGGGACCTCAGTATTCCAATCCCTTCATTTTACAAAAACTGAGCCCGATAGAAGTTAACTGGCTTTCCCAGAGTTACCCATAAGTAGGAGGCACATCTTAAATCTGAACCCAGCTCTTCTCATTCTTTATTTAGTGCCCTTGACATTGATCTGATTAAAATGAACTAAGTTGTACAAGCCTCCTTACTGATTAAAACAAGTGATATATTAAGAGTATGATTAAGAAAAAAATAAATTTAACAATTAATACTTTAAACATAAATTTACTGAATTACCCTATAAAACAGAAGAGGTTTGCGAAATAGTAATATGACAGGAAAAAGTAGGTTGTTGTTGTTTTTTTTTTAAGCAATTAGAGTTAAGTAATTTGCTCAGGGTTACACAGCCAGTTTTTGTGTGTGTGTGGGTGTTAAGTATCTGAGGCCGGAACTGATCCAGGTCCTCCCGACTCTGGGGCCGGTGCTCTTACTGTTCCACCTAGCCACCCCAAAAGTAGGTTTCTTACAGGAAACAAACCTAACACAGGAAGATATTTTCAAATTTTAAAATGATTTATTTGGAATAAAATTTATTATGTATTATTTCACTCCAGAAATCAGGAGCTGTAGTCATGATATTAGACAACATTAAATTCAAATCACAAATCACTGAGAGAGAAAAATAAAAACTTTATCACTCCTAAAGATACAGTTTACATGGAAAATAGATCAATAAACACAGGCAATTAAATTTTTAGAGGAAAATTTGAATGACTTGCAAAAAAGATTATAGACGGAAAGATATTAAAAGAAAGTGCCTTCACCATCACATTGAGTACAGCAAGGCAGATAAAGAAAAATAAAAATGTATAGGCTTGCATAGAATACTGGAAAAAATTAGATTTGAAAGCCATATGAAAACTGAAAATAATTAGAGAATTTCCTTATTTAAATATTCTTTAAGCATTTATAAAAAATGATCACATTCTAAGGCACAAATAAAATATAAATGAAAATAGGAAAATTGTTGTGGCCAAAAATCTCTCACCAATATGTAGCCAACCTGGTATGGAGCCTCTCCAAGTTTAACTGGTCTATTCCTCAAACCCCTTTTATCACCAGGACCATGTTTAAACTCTTTCCTGCTTGCTAAGAACTTCTATAGCTTTTGTTCCACTCATGAGACGTCAGAGAACACAAGATCATCTCTATTCCATAGTAAGGAACTGGAATGGAAAATTTATGGAGGATGTTATATTTTTGTAGTCTCAGAATATGCCCTATATACTGGCATGCACAAATTTTCAAAAGACTGTTTCTGGTTCCCTTCCGAAGTACAGTAGGGAAATAGAAAACTGATCACACCATTCTTAAAAGCAAGAAAAGGTATTAATTTTTGCCTAATATAGATACAGAAGAGGGCAGCTACATGGCACAGTGGATAGAGTACTGGACCTAGAGTTAGGAAGACTCATCTTCCTGAGTTCAAATCTAACCTCAGACACTTTCTAGCCAGGTGACCTGGGCAAGTCACTTAACCCTATTTGCCTCAGTTTCCTCATCTGCAAAAAATGAACTGGAAAAGGAAATGACAAATCACTCCAGCGTTTTTGCCAAGGAAAACCCATATAGTATCATGAAGAGTTCCGCACAACTGAAATGATTGAACAACATCATAGATGCATAGAAATCTAGTCTTGAAGTCAGGAAGACTTGGTTTTAAGGCCTGCTGTTAATAACATATTACCTATCACTTAACCAAATGAGATATCAAATAAGTTATTTGCAAAGTATCTTATTTGTAAATAAGATTTTACTTAATATTTGTAAAAAAAATTATTTGTAAATATCTTATTTGTAAAAAAAAAAAAACCACAGTACCTTGCACATAGTTGACAGTATATAAATGCTTATTCCTTTCCCCACTTAACTTTTCAACTGTAAGTTGCACACTAGTTATTGAAAGTGTTTCCACACCAGAAGCTCCCTACATTGGTAAAATTATAGGTGTGGACACCCCTGTGCCATCTCCCCCCAAAATATGCCTGGAATTATAGGCTATGTCCAATTAAAAAGCTATTTATCACTTTTTTCTCTTCTGTCTTTCTCTAAACAGCCAAGAGAAAACAATTTTTATCATGGAGGGGGAAGGGAAGGAAATAAGCATTTATTTAGCACCTGTTCTGGTTCACGAAACTAGTAAGTGTCTGAGACTAGATTTGAACTCATGTCTTTTTAATTCCATTATGTGAATTCAGATATTATAGGCCTAAGTATTTCTGTTTTTTCCTGAAGAGCTAGATATTCATGGTTCAGTAACAATAATAGTTCCACTTAAAGGGACATGTTAAGAATTTGCCCTTGAGACAGATACTTCAGCCATATGCAGTTAGATCATGTATGTCATCTATAAGTTAATTATTTTGCATGTCATTTTAACATAGTCTATTTTTAGTAATCTGTCAATTTAGTTTTATAAGATGATGGTCTATAGTTCAGTGATCATTTTTTTTGCTGTTTTCCCTAATAATCCTGGGTTGGCCACATGAAAATATTTAATTGTTCAATTCATTGTGAATCCTCTAATTTGTTTAATTTTAAAAAAATATTTTGGCTGTAATTCATCTGTAAATCCTGTTTGTATTGATTCTAAAATTTAAACAGTGGAAGTCACGAGTTAATGTTCATCTGTGTCATAGCTGTCATGAGGTCATGACTGATACCTTACTTTTATTGCCTTTAGCACCTAATGCAGTGCTCTGCTCTGCACATGATAGGTATTTAATAAATGAGGGCTGAATTCAGTTGCACTTACAGAATTTAAATTGCTTAACCTTACAGATTGTCAAGCTGCTTCTTCGACATGGTGGAAATGCATTTCAGGCCAACAAACATGGGGAACGACCCGTAGACGTAGCAGAGACGGAAGAGTTAGAGCTGCTTCTGAAGAGAGAAGTGCCTCTGTCTGATGACGACGAGAGCTTCACAGGTTAGTTCCACCAGAATGTGTGTTAGATCATCTCATTGGCTGGATATTTAAGATAGCATGATGTGAGTTAGTTCATAATCCATAAGATTTGTTGACCTTCTTTGAGTAATGTTGGCAAGTAACTCCCCTAATTAATGTAACATGCACTTTTTCTCAGCAGGTGTAACTTGTTGAAGTATATCTGAAGTATAAGTCTCATCTCTTCTCTTCCAGAGACCTTAGTTCCACTTTCCTCCATCCAAACCTAATTCACAAATACAGTTTGGGGGAGACATGACTAGAAAAATAGTTCTTATGAAGAAGCCATAAGAGTTCTAATGTATTGTGAGCTAAGTTCAAAATGAATCAGTGTTATGACATGACAGCAAAAGAAGCTAATGGCATTTTAGGCAGCATTGATAAAAGTATGGCGTACACAGTAAGGAAAATGATAGTCCCATGGAAATCTGCCCTAGTCAGAGTACATTTGAATCCAGTTCTAGGTTGCCACATTTTATATGAAACGTTTACAAGCTGGAGCACATCCAAAGAAGCATGAACACTGTGTGAAAACTCAAAACCTTTACATTTGAAGATCTGTTAAGGAAGTGAGAATGTTTAACATAGAAAAGAAAAGGTTTACAGGGATCTCTGATAGTGTCTTCAAGTAGTCAAAAGGTTATTTCATGAAAAAAAAAAAAGGTTAGGATTTCTCTGTTTGTCCTTCAAGGGAAGAACTAGCACCCCATAGAAGTACAAAACAAACTTCTACTCAAGAAAAAATGTCCTAATAATTCAGAGAGGAAGCAATAGATACAGCATTAACTTGAAGTCAGGAAGACCTACATTCAAATTCCACTTCTGACCATAGCTATAGTGACTAGTCATTTAACTCCTCTAAGTTTCCTTTTCCTCATCTGTATAATAATGAGTTCAGACTAGAAACGGTTTCTGAGGTCCTGGCTCCAGATCAACAGTTCTCTGAAAAAAAAAACTTCAGAAATCGAAGGGAATAAGGACTTAATGTGAGTTTCTTGTCACCAGAGACATTTAAATAGAGTTAGATGACTACTTTACAAGGATGAAAATCATCAGTTGGGTCCTGGTTGGCCTAGATGACCTCTGAGGTACTTTCCAACTCCTAGGATTCTGTAATTCAGCTCCACAGTTATAAACAGGTAACTTTCAAATGCCTTATGTGCATCCTCAAACTCCTTCACCCCTCTAGCCACTTCTTATGCCCCTGGGGAAGCTCCTAATAGTGACCCACAGTATAGCCTTGGGGAATTTTCTCCCTCTGCTTCCCCACACCCCTCTATTCTCTGAAAGATCTTGTATGTTTTGTACATTTGGAAGATAGAGATCCTAGTGGGATCTGAACAGGTAGGGGTCAGACTAGGGTCATTGGGAGAAGAGATCCAACACCATTCTAATTAGCTCTACCCTCTGGTACTTTTAAAGAACCCATGATGGTATCTGTGGTCTTACATATACCATAGGGTGGGCACATCTTCCTTTATCAATCACTAGCCATCTTTGATGTAATCTTCCCAGTCACAGGAATCACCAGTAAAAAAGGAATTGTGTCCCCTCAGTATGGTTTATACTCTTCAAGCAAAGGGCCACAATACAAGTGCAGTTTCACGGGAGGTGCCCAAGGCTAGTCTGCTAGATTAATAGTACTATTTACATTCTTCTTAAATACCTTATAGAGCATTGTTTCTAGAGGAAAATGAATTCCAGCAACCCTGGAACACATTTCTATAATTTATTAGCTTCTCTAGTCTTAGAATCCAGGGTGTTGACAAATCTTTTTGTTTTTGGAAATAGTGTATATCAGAGAATAGGTAAGATTGGGGGAAGGAAAGGTGGTAGCAGGGAAAAAGATTTCTGGACACCAATTTGTTAATTCTGATGTATGAGAGAAGATATACTACCATAAGAAGAGAGAGCTGTAGATCAGTGCCCCCTTGAATATTGTGAATTAGGACCTAAATTCATTTCACCTTACAGGAAGCAAGTATAAAGATTCTGAACTCAACTTCCCTACAACTTAACTCAATTTGTGTGTCAGTCATGAATTAAGTGTTTATAAGTAGACAGTTTATATAAATGCTTTAGTTGGCTTTAAATTCCAGGTCTAATGCTTCTTCAGAGTATGTGAGTTTTGTCTTATTAAACAGAATGCTTTCCCTTTAATGAGAGCCTACTCTGACTCATTTATTCACAAGACCTCCATTATCTGTTTTAATTCTCTAAACATCTCAAAATAAGGGAAAAAATTACCAGGGATTTAAAAACCTTTGCTGTGTGGTTGTTCAGTTGTTTTTCAGTTGTGTCCAACTCTTTATAACTGCATTTGGGGTTTTCTTGGCCAAGATACGCTAGCGGTTTGCCATTTCCTTCTCTAGCTCATTTTATACATGAGGAACCTGAGGCAAACAGGATTCAGTGACTTGCCCAGGGTCACACAAGTAAGTTGCTGAGGCCGCATTTGAACTCAGAAAGATGAATCTTCTTGACTCTGGGCCTGGCACTCTATCTGCTAGCTGCCTTTTGAAACCTACACTTAGGTTTAAGTAAATAAATAAACCTTTACAAATACAAGATGTTAACAGGCATGTCTAAAAAGTAATTCATTTGAAAATAATCTGGAACCTATAGTGTACTACAAACCAGTATAATTCTCTGTGTGATAATCATCATCAAAAAATAAAATCACAACAACAGCTTATATGGTCTCTGGCTGTATTAATAATGACATAATATCCAGAAGGAAGAAGGAAATAATTTTACTGTACTTTATTATATCCTGGTCAAACCGCATCTTGAGTTTTGTTTTCTTCTGGGTGCCCACTTTTAGGGTAAATCAGAAAGCATCCATACAAAGACAAATAGGATGGTAAATGACCTCAAGAACAAGGCATCCTGGAATTCATTAAAGAATAGGAATTATTTATCCTGGAAAAGAGAAAATTTATACAAGAACATAATAGCTATCATATGGAAGAAAAAAAATAAATTCATTAGAATGTGAACTTCTTGAAAACAGGAATTGTTTTTGCTTTTGAATCCCCATCCCTTAGAACAGAACCTGTCACAGATTACATGATATATGCTTGTTGACTGACTACTTTTGACCCTCCAGGACAGAATTAGGAGCAATGGATGGAATTACACAGAGGCAGATTTTGTATTTAGTGTAAAGAAAATCTTCCAGTTAGAACTATCCAAAAGTAGAATGGGTTGCCTCTTAAGTTAAGTCTGGATGGACATTTATTGGGGATGTTGTAGAGATGGTCTCTATACTTTTCTGGTTTGGATTAAATTATCTGAAATTATATGATTCTTTGATATGTCTAATTCTCAATCTTGGCCTTATTTAACCTGCTCATAGTTTTTTTTAATTATGAATTTTTAAAAGCCTTTGAAAACCATATAATTCTTAGTAAAGTAATAATTTAAAATTTTTTGCTTGAGTATTTTGTGTCAGCCTACTACCTTTTTTCTTTTTGCTTTTTTTGGAGGGGCAGTTGGGGTTAAGTGACTTGCCCCAAGTCACATGGCTAGTTAAGTGTTAAGTGTCTGAGGCCGGATTTGAACTCAGGTCCTCCTGACTCCAGGGCCGATGGTCTATTCACTGCATCACCTAGCCACCCTTTCTACCTTTTTTTCTAAAGAGTTCAAGAGCATTATTAATTCAACCACTCAAAAGCCATGTACTAAACTACTCTTCTGTGCAAAACATTGTGTTTGAAGTGATAGAAAATTAATATATTCCCTGCCTTTATGGGGCTTACAGTCTAGTCAGGTGTAATGTGATGTACATAAATATGCAGCATTTTGCATTGATCATATGAAAACTGTGATACAGAATAGACTTAAAAAAAGAACATGAAAGATAAAGATCATTTCAAGATAAAGATCATTTCCCATAGGGGAAAAGAAAACTGTGATCCTATGATAATCAGATAGGTTTCACTCTTTAAAACATGCTTGTTGGAAATTAAATCTTTTAAATTTTTTAGAGTCATAAACATTTCCTTCTCACCATAAGAAAAAAAATCACAAGAAAGAGAATTTGTTTTTTTACCTCTCTAAACAGACTACTAATAGTAGTGATAATAGGAAAGGGCAAAGGATTACTGGGATTCTTTGAGTCACATATTAAAATGAAAAGGAATAAAGAGGGAAAAATGGATATACCAATGTGATATAAATAGTCAATATTTTGAAAAATTCCCAAATTTAAGGGTTGTCTTCCTGGCAGATTCCCTTAAAGACTGCTGGGTAACAAAGTCAGCTTGGTTTTAGGAAGACCTGAGTTCAAATATCACTTCAGATACTTACTAATCACATGATCCCAGGCAAGTCACTTAACCTCTGTCAGTCTCACTTCTCTCTGTAAAATGAGAAAAGTAATAACAAAGGCTCAAATGAGATAATTTATCTGCAGGACTTTGCAAACTTTTAAGCTCAACATAAATGTTAGTAAAGCAAATATGTAAAGGTGGTCCTAGACATAGCCAATACTGACTATTGAGATATAGTCTCTGACTTCAGCCAACAGCTGAAGAAAATACAGAAAACAGTAATATAGGAGTAATTACAACATTTACTAACTGCCAGGAAAGTGCTAGTGTCTTGGCTACATATTATTAAAGAAATAACATCAAGAAAAGGAGACGGTAAACACAAAGAGCTAATGTGGCTTCATCAAAAGCAGGTCATACTCGATTAACCTTATTTCTGTCTTTTGACAGGGTTGCTAAACCAGAATTCATTATCTCTCTTGCTAACTTCTCTGCTTTTGTTGACATTCTTCCAGTTACTCATGTTTGCAACCTTGGAATCATCCTCAACTCTTCCCTGTCTCTCACTTCTTATGTCCAGTTAATTGCCAAGTCTTGCCTACCTGTACATCTCTTCTCACATTCATTCCCTTCTTGACTTGGCCAACACTCTAATACAAATTTTCATCACCTCTTATGTGGACTTTTTTGGGAGAGGAGGGCCAGGGTCTCCCTATCTTACTATCTTACTGATGTTGGAAGTGCCATGGCTGCTCCCTGGCATGATCCCACTACTTATTAGCACAGAAACCTTGACTGGTTCTGTTTCTCTGACCTGGGTTAATTCGCCCCACACTAAGTAGCTTTGGACCCTCTTTTCTCAGGGAATCCTCACATTGGTGCCAGACTTAGTACTGATAGTGATGGGCTTAGCCATACAGCAACTCAGAACTCCCAAACTCAGTAGATCCAACAGCCCAAACTCCCCAGTGGCAGCGTTCATAATCATGTATTACCTTACCCCGGAGTTTGCCAAGATTTTATCGAAATATTTGATCAAATATTTTATGCTATTCTTTTGAAAAAGATGGAGAAGTATGTGTTAGGTAATGGTATAGCTAGATGGATTTAGAACTAGTTAAAATGCAGGACTTAAAGCATTTTCAGTAATTATTTGATTTCAGTCAATGTAGAATGGTATCTCTAGTAGTAAGTATAACACAAGATAAAATATGATGGAGACAAAAAGAGGACAAGAAAAGTAGAATGGGAAAATTTGAGAAAGGAAAGGATCCTTTCAACTGGAGAAAATAGAGAAATCTTCATGGAAGAAGTAGCAGCAGGTAAAAGGATAGACAAGATTAACATTTTCCACATTAATTGGGTCATGAAAAACTTGGCTTAAAATATATTGATAGATTCCGTAATGGGGATATGTATTTTTTCAGGGCAAATAGGGACCAGAGAAATTTGGGAGGAAAATAGGTAAAAATTAAACATATCTTCACACTAAAGATTTATCATATTTAGTATATTTATATGTTTTTGAAATTCAGTTAATGTTAGGGGGAAGAAAGTCTGCAGAAATAGGATTGCATCAAAGTAGATTAAGCAAAACCAATCATAGGAACAAAGTACTGGCTTAAAAGAGGAAGGGAAACAAAAAACAAATAGACAAACAAATGGAATAACTCTTATAGCTTTAAGTGTGGATATATTGAACAATCTAATAATATATGAAAGAATGACATTGAATAAGAAAGCAAAACCCACACATTGTCTTCTACTCTAAAACTGTTTCATGAGAAAATTTGTTAGTGATAATTTTTCTTTAAAATTAAACTACCATTAATATCATTAAGTATAAATAGTAGCACATTAATGGTAGAAGACTTTACTGTTCCTCTCTCAGCCCTGAACAAACATAACAGATAAAAGAGAAAATAGAGAATTGAACAAATTATTGGAAAAATTCAAGCTAAACAACTTGTTTAAACTCCCTTCAAAATGGGAGGAACGCTAAACAGGAATTGAGGGAATAGGAAAAAAGAATAAGTCACACCACTTTGACTAATATCACAGAAGAATTTTCTCCTTTTAATAGAAAAAGAATGGGGTGCTTAGTAGATTTATTTGTCTGATAGTTGAACATTTTCAGTTAAATCACAAGATCACTGATTTGTACTACTATTTTATTTTCAAGATCTGTTAAAAGCTATTTTTTAGTCATTATCTCTAGTCTAGAATCTGTCCAGGAAATATGAACTCTCTCCCTCATTTCCTCAACACCAAATCATTGACAAAAATCTCATAGAAATAGTACCACATTAGAATGTCAGGATATTTGACTGTCTCTAATTAGCAGCCTGACTTTAAACTAGTAATTTTTCCACTTGTTTTGTTATTTGTATTATTAAGAATAATGATGAGGGGCAGCCAAGTAGCACAGTGAGTAAGAGCACCGGCTCCAGTGTTGGGATGACCTGTAGATCGAATCCCGGGCTCAGACACTTAGCACCCACCCAGAAACACCTGGCCATGTAACCTTGAGCAAGTTACTTAACCCCGATTGCTTAGGGGCGGCCAGGTGGCTCAGCGAGTAAGAGCACCGGCTCCAGTGTTGGGATGACCTGGGGATCAAATCCGGGCTCAGATACTCAGCACCACACCCAGAAATAACTGGCCATGTAACCTTGAGCAAGTTACTTAACCCCGATTGCTTAAAAAAAAAAAGAGTAATGATAGACAGCAGCAGTAGTAGCGCCAGTGCTGATGCGGAGTGAGGGACTTGGGGGCTGTTGGATGTTGCCACTGCCATGGAGATGTTGTACCAGGTACCCTTCATAGGCCTCGAGTGTCCCAGCCTGAAATTACAGAAGCCACCATGGGCCCACATGCCATCAGCTGTGACGATGTGCACCCTGGTGGTGGTGTCTTATTTCCTCATCACTGGAGGAATAATTTATGGTGTCATTGTAGAACCTCCTAGTCTTAGATCTATGACACATGAACATGGACATCAGGGACCAGCTGCTTTTTTGGTAAACGGACAATATGCTATGGAAGGGCTTGCATCCAGTGGGAGGTTTAGGTTTTATAATCCTAGACCTATCCAGGGCACCAAATATTCCCAAGCTCACTAGGTTTCTTCTGTTATTCGTTGGTTTCATCGGTGTCACCTTGAGTTTCTTCATGGCAAGAGTGTTCATGAGAATGAAACTGCTGGGCTATCTGCTGGGTTAGAGTTCCTTTTGTGGAGCCACAACAGTAACTAGATTCACTCCTTTTAATGAATGGTATTTCAAAACTATTCTGCCCTCCAGGACAAAACATGGTACATGGATTGACTGTGTCTCAGAATGTCATAAGGAAAGGTCCTGTATAAAAATGCAGGAGGTTTTATCCATTTTTTGGACAAAACCCTCTTTGTCCCATTGTTGTGATCAGCTTATAATAATAATAGTAATAACGTCATAGTTTTTCCATATTGACCTCCAACCATTCTGGTCAAATAATAACATCTGCCCTTTTTTTCCCCCATTTTTGAGAGAAACTTTTCCTTTATATAATGAAAGTATTTCCTTATTTCCTACAAGTCTATTTGTAAATTTCACCCTTTCAGGAAAAGGCACTTCTGGTGAAGATGTACACAAGTAAATTCAGGTAGCTGGAGCCTCCAGACTGATAACTCTGTCCAGGGGAATCAGCTTTGCCTTGACCCTTCATTATTTTAAGTGTAGCTTTCTAAGTCTGTGATTTTATGTGAGCCTTGTTACCCAAACAATACATCTATGTGGAAGAAGGACAAGTAAATCATTTTTCTATTGGAAAAAAAAAGAATAATAATGCTGACCCAACTTATCTTGCAAGTTTGTTATGGGGATGAAATGAAATTATATACATATGTGTGTATGTGTATATGTTAATATATACACATATATGTAAATTGCTTTGAAAGATAAAGTATTACAATTCAGGATGATTTTTAGACTTTAAAATTCATCTATGACTTGCAAATTAGTTAATGCCTTATATTAGTCATCTTTGATAATCTAAATGAGGTGAAAAATATTCCCTTGATATGTAAGAAAATATTGTTAAAGCAATCATTTTTCATCAAAGAGCAATGGACTTTAGTTGAATTATATATTTTTATTTTAGACAAATGCTTTTTCCAAAATATGTTCATATCTCACTGACCTTGATTTTTTTCATATTCATCAATTATGTATTGGTTTTTCCATTTGGTTAATATGTTCTACCAGAATTTTTGGTTAATCAAGGTCACTCAAGAAATTATGCAAAAAGATCACTATATCATGAAAAAGTATTGAGATTACTTTTTTTTAAAGAGGGATGAAAGTACCCAATTTCACCATT
This sequence comes from Petaurus breviceps papuanus, assembly GCF_028583685.1. NCBI lineage: Eukaryota > Metazoa > Chordata > Mammalia > Diprotodontia > Petauridae > Petaurus > Petaurus breviceps. The sequence goes on along the minus strand of NW_027186304.1, from coordinate 23,741,880 downwards.
TAATTTGCCTAAGGTCCTTCTAGATCTGATTTGACCAAACTTGATCTGTTCTAAATTTAGATTATGTTAATTGGGTATTAAGTATATATTTTAATGCTGCTAGCTTTTGAACATATGAAAGTAAATTATCCTTCCCATCATGCCATCCTTGTCACAGGATGCTACATCTTTAATGTCACAGGATGCTACATCTTAAAATGCTACATCTTTAGATATACTCTCAGATATAACCAAATTTGTGAACTTTCATTTTTTTATAAGATTATACTAAACATAACACTGTTGTAATTTTGATAAATAAAATTAATGTAAACTTAACAATATCAAGTAACTTTGATGAATTAGGCATTGTGTGTGTGTGTGTGAGTATAAACTTCTATGATCTTTTTTATAGAACTACCTCTTCTGGCTAATACACAAAATAAAATCCTGTTCATTGATGCATGGTATACCTAAATAGGCAGTAGGTTTTATTAAAAATAAAATTTATTTTACTATTTAATGTCCACTCTTCTCCCACATCCTTCCTTCCATATCACCGACCTTATTCCCTATGGATAAATGACTCTCCAATTTAAAAAAAAAAAGATAATTCACACATGGGTTTAAAAAAAAGTTGCGTATAGTTAATTAGCACCCTATTTAGTGCCTTATTCATGTAAATTACTACCTACAAATACTTTGTATTCGTGGACACTAATAAATATGGTAACTAGGAGAATTGATAGAAAAGTCCTACTTGGGGGAAGGTACCACCAATTCTACCTGATATTTATTGATAAATAAAATAGATTCTGTTGGCTTTATACAGTAACCATCTCACAACATCTTTTTTTTTTGAGATGGTGTACAAAGTCAAAAGTTTCAACCTCTAGCAAACTTATGTACTTTTTCCTTTACTCTAGCTATTAATAATTTGGTATACCCCACTCATCAGCAAAGCAAGAGTGAAATATTGCTGTAAGAATTATATTGGGGGGGGGCAGCTAGGTGGCTCAACGAATAGAGCACCGGCCCTGGACTCTTGACACTTATTAGCTGTGTGACCTTGGCCAAGTCGCTTAATCCCAATTGCCTTGCCTACTCCCCAGGGGAAAAAAAATTACATTTTGCCACTCAGTCTCTTCTCACTTGATTTACCAAATAAATTCTGTGTCAGATTGGACAAATTAGGCATTTATAGATTCTCCTCCAAATTTTGTTTAAAAAAAAAAACTTAAAAGTTAATTCAGTTGAAGAAATGATAGAACCATGATATTTTAAAAAGATATTTAACCTAAATTAATCTTTGCCTATAAATTTAGCCTACTAGACATTATAGATTCAAACTACATTTTATCACTTACTATCTCACACAAAAAAAGACATCTGAAGTATCCTTCTCACAGAATATTAATGTATTCCACTCTCTTACATATTATCAAAGTAAATAACTTGAAAATCATTTCCTTTCATACATTTTAATTTCCATTTGGTTAATGTATTCTGCCTGAATATTAGAGAAATTATTATATGGGATTAAAAAATAAAAGATTTTTATTAGGTTTTCATTACTATCAAAGGAATAAAGTTAAGTCCCTGCCTTTTATTCACAAGTAATTTTTTAAGCTTCATTTTGCTGTAACATGCACTCACTGATAGTATGTTTTATTTAGTTTTTATACATGACATTTGAAGCTATGTGGGATTCTGCTGTGACATTCAAGTTAGGAAAAATTATGTTTCAGCCAACTCATAAATTATCTGTAATAATGGAGAACAAGGATAGCATGGATCACTGAAATTCATTCATAACCCCCTAGACCCTATTTTAAAAAGTAGTTTCAAATTTTTCCTTCTTTGAAATTTTACCTAGAGAAAAAAAAATTTATTTTATCTCTTTATTTCTCTTGCCTTTCCTATGGTATAAGTATTAATAAATAGTTTGCTGGGGTTTTTTAATGGACCCCAAAATTGGACATAGGAAGAAAAAGGATGAATGGCTTAAATAGTCCTAAAGTGGAATCTTATGTTTGTATCCTGAGTGCATAGGGTAGGTATGTTGGTAGTTCAGACTTGGCATCTGATGTCAGCATGTTAATTATAAGCAGAAGGAGGCATTAACATTGGATTTCTTAAAGTAGCTCTTGAAACAAAGGGAGCATTAAAAAGCACAAGAAAAGGTACTATGTGCACACATAAACATATATGCATTTATGGACATATGGTTATAATGTGTTTAGAGCAGCAGTATTAAACTCAAATAGAAACAGGGCCACCAATGCATTCACAAAGATCCCTGCAGGCCACATATTGACTTAGTTTTTAAATGTAGTATTATCTGTGTTTTGTTGTATTTTTATTTATTTTGTTAAATATTTTCACAAGTATGTTTTAATTTGGTTAAGGGTGCACTTGCAAGTGTTGAGGGCCATATTTTTGACCCCTCTGTTCTTGAATGTCCAGATATCAGTGGGTTGGAGTTTTTTATCACCACCAAAAGATTTAGTCTTAAGAATCTTGAGGGTTCATTTGTTACTAATGATTACTATAAAAATTCCTCTGTATATTTACATTGATTTATGAACATTAAAATGTTTTTGAAAGTACCAGAAAACTGATGTGGCCAAGGAACTTTAAAGGTTTAAGAAGCTCATGAGGATTATCACCATCATTGTTCAGTAGTGTACTAGTGAATATTAGTTATAAAAAAATAAAATAAGAAAAAGAAATCGAAGAAATAAGGATGATGAGGAAACAAAACACTTTTTGCAAATAATATGATGGTAGACAGGGCAGCTAGATGACATTGTGGATAGAGAGCCAGGTCTGGAGTTAAGAAAACCTGAGTTCAAATTGAACCTCAGACATTAGCTGTATGTTCCTAAACAAATCATTTAACCCTGTTTGCCTCAGTTTCCTCATCTGTAAAATGGACTGAAGAAGGAAATGACAAACCTCTCTGGTATCTTTGCCAAGAAAACCTCAGTGGGTCATGTAGGATCGGATACAACTGAAATGACTGAACAGCAACAATGATGGTAGACTTAAAAATGAAAAATTTACCTAAATTTATTTACTTACTCAGTGTCATACCAATCAAACTACCAAAGAATTATTTTGTAGAGCTAGAAAAAATAATAACAAAATTCATCTGGAAAACAAAAGATCAGGTATATCAACAGAATCAGTGAAGGAAGGCAGCCTAACAGTACTATATTTGAAACTATATTACAATGCACTAACCATCAAAACAATTTGGTACTGGCTAAGAAATAGAGTGGTTGATCAGTGAAATAAATTAGGTATACAATATATAAAGGTAAATGACAAGGTCTTCTCAGCTATGTAATTTATAAAAATCAGAGCCATTCCCCAATTGATATGAACAGGCAGTTTTTAGAAGAAGAAATCAAAGCTATCAATAGTTACATGAAAAAATGCTCTGAATCACTAATAATTAGAGAAATGCAAATTTTAAAAACTGAGGTACCACCTCACACCTATAAGATTGGCTAACATGACAGACCTAGCACTCTACTGTGCTATCCAGCTGCCCATATATGTGAGCTATTCTTTATCCATATGTATTTATTTAATAACCCTCTTCAGTTGGGTGCTTATAAAACTTGAGTCAAATAGTATCCAGGAAATTTCAGTCCAAACCATTTGACTGAAGTGGAAGAAGGTACTTAAAAGGATTAAGTCAAAACAACAAGTATTTAATAAGTGCCTGCTATGTTAAGTCAAAACAAGAAGTATTTAATAAGTGCCTGCTATGTTCCAAGCACTGTCTAAAACTTTGGGGACACAAAAAGAAGGGCAAAAAATAGTTCCTCTTCTTACAGAGCTGACAGTCTTAATGGACCCAATAACATGCAAACAACTATGTACAAATAAAATGTAGACAGAATAGATTGAAGATGGTCAACAGAGGGGAGGAAGGCACTAGGTTAGCATTAAGAGCTTTAAGGAAATGTGAGATTTTAGCTGGAGCTCAAAATCTGGTGTATTATTCCCTACAGTTATTAGTAACTTGGCCCAAATACATAGAAAAAAATACAATTAACCTGAGCGGGGAAGGCCATCCTTACCTGTGCCTCATGTCATGACACAATAGTGACATGTAGACACAGAATCATCCTCAATCTGCTATATGTCTGTCCGGGTATGTGCAACCTCTAGGTCTTCGTGCCTTCATCGATTGTTCCCAGTGCTCACAGTGGCTGCCACACTAAGACCAAAAATGTATGAAATATGCCTCTGGCCCCTACGCAGCACCTTTCCTCCTCTGCCTAAGTCTGTCCTACCATAAGATGTCTCAAACTATAAATTCATTTCTCTTTCCCCTTATCCCCTTTCCCCTACTCAAAACTCTTCTTTCATTGTTCTAGATGTTCATTAGGTTGTAGGAAAAATAGTTCACACTAAGTTATGAATCACAAATGGAAGTCACTTTAACCTGGGGATAGTCCTTTATTTTTATCTAAATGAATCTTGACTCATTGGGAGAGGGAGATTTTTTTTTTTTTAGTGATATAGTTGTAGTCATGCCTTTACTGCACTACCAGTTTCCTACCAGAGAAGAAGTAGGGTGGCACTCAGGAATGTATTTTGGTTCCTAGCTAAGCAAACTGAAAATTCAGAAAGGAAAAGGGAACTCAGCAATATAAAGTTAGCATACTCAGCTCTTCCTTAGTGCTCATGAGGTTCCTTTCCTCACTATTTATTCCATGCCATCCAAGCTATAGGATCTTTTAAAGGTCTTTTTTCCTGTCTTCACATTTAGAGCCTGAAAGCTATGGTCTGCAATGCATCAGCACCCCTATCAACAAAAAACAAAAAAAATTGAGCATTTAACTCAGTATATGTATATTGACTTATTCATAATTACATAAATGTACTATGCTAATAATTATGACCATAATTATTAAATAAAAATAAAATTATTAAATTATTAAAGCACAAAATTTGAAATAAGGGATGAGATAAAGAAGAAATATTTTGAAATTATTACAAAACCTTTTTGTTTTCAATAAAAATAATAATATTTTAGTAAACAATGTGATTGAATATGCTTCACTATTTTTCAAAATATTGGTTTCACACTGTGATAAAATAATTCTGAGAACTGTCTCTAAGTTCAGTTTATATCAATAATTGGTTTTAATGTTTCTCGTAGCCTGAAAAGATATTTCACAAGAATATCTAGCTCTAGATTGCAGTAGCTGAGGTCCGTGAACTTGGATATATGTATGTGTACATAAATATATTGATAACTGTTTCACTAAATTATTTCTCTTATAATCTTAAGTATTTTATTCATTTAAAAACATTCTGGGATGAGGCTCATAGGATTCATCAGACTGTACCCAAGAAATCTGTGACATAAACAAGGTTAAAAACCCCTACAGTAAAAGGAGTGCATCCGTGGCTCTGCTAACTAAATGCTGATGCCTGTTTCGCAATCTCATTCATTAGTTATGCAGAAGTTTTTGTTGGAATTCAGCTAATCAGTCTCCATCTTCCCTGATGTCAATCACTTGTTCTCCCAAACTAATCAGAAGGAGTTTCATTTTTATATTGTTAATAAGTAAAAGTATTCCTTTAGATTTTTTAATAGATCATAAAACTATGTTTCCAAATGTAAGTATGCAGATGTGAGAATTTTTATACAGAATTTTCAACAAACAAGGGAGGAAGAAAGTAAATATCCAGAAAAAGAGAGTGATGAACAATGTCAGATACTGCAAGAGGGGTCATGAAGGATAAAGATGGAGAAAAATTGACAATTGATATCTTTGGTAATTTTGAAGAGAGAAGGTTTAGGTGAGTAAGGCATAAAAGATAAAAAGAGAAACTGGGAGCCTGTTGGAATAGTAGTGTCCTCAACAGAAAGCAGGAATTTTGGAAAAGGAGTATTCTTAGAAGGAAAGATAATTTAATGAGCTCTATAATACAGATCCTAATCTATGCATTTCTACTTAACAAAATGGGTGAGGGAGAAGGGCGTTTAAAATTTACAGCCACTGACCTAGAGTATAGAGCCAGGGCCAGCCAAACCTAGCATGTGATCTGGGAAAGGAAGAGCATTGGTTGTGGGGTACAAGGGAAGATTGAGTAGACCATTTTCTTCAGGTACCCAGGTTCGGATTCTCCCTAAGGGGAGATTGTGCTGGATGGAAGAGGAGATTCCCCTCAACTTGAGAAGCAGTGTGTTAAAGGTAGAATACCCCTGCCTTTTAAACTAGGTATTCAGAACATTTATCTAATATCTCCATTTCCCTTCTTGCCCTTATCTCTTTGAGTCCTCAGTTCAAATTTATGACTAATTGGAGATGGGGTAGTCACTGTAATATTAACACCCTGATATAGAACAATGGTATTTTCCCCTAAATATCTCTTATCATTGACAAAGCTCAAACATTGTTTTTAAAAAAGTTTCTTGTTGGCAAGAATTAGCTTATTCTTGCGTTTATGCATCTAAGTGTGCATGTGTATGAATGGATGGATGGATGGATGGATGGATGGATGGATGGATGGATGGACGGACAGACGGACGGACGGATGGACAGAAAATCCTAAAGGTAGTCCTGTGCTATAACAGGTTACAAGGAAATTATATTCTAATAAGGAGAGACAACACACATAGGAGATTGGTAGCCAAGGGAAGAATCTTTTGGCTTAAGAAGTTTAAGGGTATATATATGTACACAGATATATACATTTTTGTAATTTTATATAAATAAATTTCCATATCCTTTGAAATATGAGAGAATTGAGCTATTTTATACAGTAATCCTAATAAATACAACTGTGACACTGGATTGGAAATGACCTTTGGTTTCTAAAAGTTGTACCACTGAAGTACACACTTTGGAATTTCTTTTATTTTTATTTTTTTTTCAAATGCTTTATTAACTTCTGGTTTACATCATTCATTTCCACCAGATTTTGAGTTACAATTTTTTCCCCTGCCCACCGCCCCAAAATAGCGGTCCCACAGGATATCCCCTCCTCCAATCTTCTCTCTCCCATATCTTCTCCCATACCCCCTTTGACTTTTCCAGTAGGGCATGGTGGATCTTTATGCCCCAATGCCTGTATATCTTATTTCCCATTACATGTAAAATACTAATAATAGTATTTATATATTTTTAAACATTTGATTTTAAAACTTTGAATTCCATATTCATTCCCTTTCTCCCTTGTCACCCACCCTTACTGGGAAGATAAGCAATTCAGTATATGTTGTACATGTGTAGCTATGCAAAACATTACCGTAGTAGATATATTGTAAAAGACTGACTGTATTTCCCTCGCTCCTATCCCACATCCCACTTGTTCTACAGACTTTGGAATTTCTAACTCCTGGGAGTATAGGTTCTCAAAATCACTTCTGGGACCTAGGTGGGCTCCCAAAAGACCCCAATTTTTATCTTATTTGCTTCTAAGGGACTAACTTTTCTGAGCCACAGATGTCTCATCTGTAAATTGTGATAAATAAAATGTGTAATAAAATCACAGATCTTTTAAGTATTGACTCCCCAGAAGTAGATTTAGTAATATATATACACATGAATTAGAAGTTAGGAAATTGAAGAACAAAGTATGTATTTCAAAACACACAGATGGATAGTTCAGTGAATTAATGGATGGATAAGATTTCATTTATCTTGCTAATTTGCTAATATAACCTTTTGGATTATATTTCTTCATTTTATTGAATTTAGTTTTCTAATTTTTTTTTTACTAAGTTGGTGTTTGTTTTTCTAATTAAATTTTCTAATTAAAAATGACTTCTACCTTTTAAATTTTTGAGTCTCTGATATATTCACATAGTTCTTTATATAAGTATAAAAAAAAACTTTATAAATCAACAATTCATGATAATACATGAGCTCTTTACTATAAACACTTGTTAAGAGGCTTTAGAAGTAACACAAGGACTTCCTACTAAGTGATTCCATAACATGGACCCAGAAGATAGCAAAGCTTCATTGTTCTGCTGTCTCCATAATTCATACATAAACCTCAAGTGATTTTTTTAAAATTCAATTTAATTTGGAATGTGTTGTTTGCATACTATATATTTTTTAGTCATCCTGATTTTTCTGAAAAATGTCATTTGTTGACTGACAGATTTTCTTTTCTTACTTTAGATTCTGAAGAGGCTCCATCTGTAAATCCTTCTAGTGTTGATGAAAATATTGATTCTGAAGCAGAGAAAGACTCACTAGTCAGTGAAAGTAAACAGTTAATACCTAGTAAAGCCCCTCTTCCATCTGCTCTTGATGAATATGAATTCAAAGATGATGATGACGAAGAAATAAATAAAATGATTGATAACAGACACATTCTTAGGAAGGAACTGCGAAAAGAAAATGAATCTGAAATAGAAAAGAATTTGTTTGTAAAGCAAGAAAAAGTCTATCCCAAACTATTTAAAAGTAAAAAACAGAAGCCATCTAGAGTTCTGTATTCAAGCTCTGAAAGTTCAGATGAGGAAATTCTACAGGACAAAAAAGTTGTTTCTGCTCCATGTTCTGTCCCTGAAACTTCAACTTCTGATTTAAGATCCAAAAAGGAATATTTAGTTGCAAATGAACATAAACAGAAAGGAAAGGTTAAAAGAAAGTTAAAAAATCAAAACAAAAATAAAGAAAATCAAGAGTTGAAGCAAGAAAAAGAAGGAAAAGAAAATTCTAGAGTAACAAACTTGGTATGTAATCCTGTATTAGATTCTCTAGAAAAAACTAGAGAGGAAGAAAATTTTAGGAAGTCTTTTACTCCAAAAGATGATACTTCATTACATTTATTTCATATTACTACTAGTAAATCTCCTAAACATCCCTGTGGACTAAGTGAAAAACAATCAACTCTACTAAAACAAGAAAACACCAAAACATGCTTATCACCAGGTAGTTCTGAAATGTCCTTACAATCTGACCTTGTTAGACATGAAAACAATGCAGATTCAGAATTCTTGTTGGAAACTTCTAGTGGAAAATATTGTAAACATAAAGAAAAAAGTAAGCATCATCAGAAAGATTTCCACTTAGAATTTGGTGATAAATCTATTCCAAAAATTAAAGATGAAGATCATAGTCTATCTTTTGATAATTCAGACTATGCACTGAAAAAGATTGATAAAGAAGGCAAGACATTAAAGAAACATAAATTAAAACATAAAGACAGAGAAAAGGAAAAGCACAAAAAAGAGCCAGATGGTGAAAAAGAAAAATACAGAAATAAGGATGGAAATAAAGCAATTCAGAGAAGTGTTGAATTTGATAGAGAATTTTGGAAAGAGAATTTTTTTAAAAGTGATGAAACTGAAGATATCTTTTTAAATGTGGAACATGAATTCCTGCCATCAGAAAAAAAATCTAAGTTGGAAAAAAACACAAAAGATGACAAATTAAGCAAGGAAAAACACACACCGAAAGAAAGAAGCTTTAAAGAGGAACGAGAAAAAGGGAAAAAGGAAAGTGAGAAGTCCTTTAAGGAAGAAAAAATCAAAGAGTTAAAAGAAGAAAAGGAGAGTATACCAACAGATAAAGAAACAGAATTACTTCCTTTGGGTATAAGTATTAAAGAAGAATCAGTGGGATTGCATTTAATAGAAAAGGAGACAGAAATTGACAAACAAGAAAAGAATATGAAAGAAAATAAGGACAGGCCTGAGAAACGTCTTCAGATTAAAGAAAAAGACTTGGAAAGGAATGACAGAAAAAATACTGAAAAAGAAAAGAAGACAAAGCATGATCATAAGCCAGAGAGAGACAAATTAGAATTGAATGAATGCATAGAAAAAACAAAAGAAAAGGACAGAGGAAATTCACAACAGGCAGAAAAATACCATAAAGAAAGTGAGAAGATAAAAAATGTTGCTGCAGTTAAAAAAGCTGATGACAGAGAAAAAAGTAGAGATAAGATGGATAAAAAACATGACAAAGAAAAAACTGAAAAAGAGAGGCATCTAGGTGAAAGCAAAGAAAAACACTTCATAGAGAAAAAAGGTAAGCTATCAGATAAAGATAGTGAATCTATTAAACTTGAAAAAGGCAAGACGAAAGAAAGGGAGGTTGAGAAAAGGGAAAAATCTAGAGATAAAGAAAGTTTATCTTTAGCTGCTTCTAAGCATGTACAGGAAGAGAGAAGGTCCACTTCCACAGAAAGTAGTAAGACACTGCATGAAAAACTTTCATCACTTAAAGAAAAAACAAAAGATGAACCTTTGAAAACTCCTGATGGAAAAGAAAAAGATAAAAAGGATAGAGATATAGACAGGTATAAAGAACGAGATAAGCGCAGAGAAAAGACACGGCTCAGTAATTTCCCCAGGCACAAACCTGAAGTGGACAAGCCTCGGCCCCAATCATTGACACCAAGAGATATTCGACCAAAAGAAAAGAGGTTAGTGAATGACGATTTAATGCAGACAAGTTTTGAAAGAATGCTAAGCCTTAAAGACCTAGAAATAGAACAGTGGCATAAAAAACATAAGGAAAAAATTAAACAAAAAGAAAAGGAAAGATTGAGGAACCGTTCCTGTTTAGAACTCAATAAAGTAAAAGATAAAGAAAAAGCAAAAAATGCATTAGCAGAATCAAAAAATAAAGAACTAATTAGGTCAAAGAGTTCAGAGTTGTCTGATGTTTACACTAAGGAGAAACATTTGAAAGATGCTACAAGTAACAGATCTCAATCTGTAGACACAAAGAATATAACAAATGTTGGGAAGTCATCTTTAATTATAGATAATTTAAGCAGATCTCCTCGATCAGAAAGTGAAAAAACAGGGCTCAGCTCTAGATCTGTATCAATGATTTCAGTCGCTAGTTCAGAAGATTCCTGCCATACTACAGTGACAACCCCAAGACCTGTAGTTGAATATGATTCTGACTTTATATTGGAAGGTTCTGATTCCCAAATGTCCTTTTCACAGTCACCATTTTTGCCAGTTGCCAAATCTCCTGCCCTTCATGAAAGGGAGTTGGACAGTGTAACTGAATTGTCAGAGCGGATTAAATTACCACACGCAAACAGACTTCCAACATCTCATCTTAGGTCATCTTCTATAGAAGATGTTAAGCTTATTATTAATGAGTGTAGACCTGTCGTGGAAGTTCGAAGATGTAGCATGCCACCTGTCATTTCAGAACATATAAAACAACTTCAAACAATGTCAGAAGAAAACAATCAAAGTAGGTTGCTAGCTGTGCCAAGTCATATTTGCAGTTCCCCTAAACATGAAGTGTCTTCTTGTAATGTGCCTGAAAATGACCTTGCAAAAGTGTCTAACTTACATTCCAGTTTTGTTACTTCTCCAGTTACATCTTTCAGCAGTAAACATAGTTCATCAGATACAAATGCTATCAAAAGTACTGCTCAGATGAGCCCTGTAGGAGAAAACCCTATGCATGTAGAGCCATGTAATCTAATTAATGTGACTCAACAAAATAAGTCTTGGGAGATACCTGTTGAACGATTGGAGTCATTAAGCACAAATGATTTTAACTGTTCAAATTATAGAGTACCTGATCAAGATCCAGTCATCCAAGGATTGTGTAATCCTAACAACAGAATATTAAAGGAACAGAATACTTCTGAATTATTACCTCAACATCAAACTGAAATCCAAGGAAATTCAGGTGCTCAAGATTCAGCATCTTTTATGCCTTCTCAGCCACCTTGCTCTTTCCATGGCCAGTCATTCCCAGATGCTGAATGTATTCCTAAACCTATGTCTTTGTCATATATTGGTAATCAGGAGTCAACTTTTCAACAGAAGACTCTGGTCCATAATAATTCTGTTTTAGATGCAAATAATAAAGACTTGGAAAATACTTTTTTTCCAACTGATGGTCAAAAGACAGATGCATTTGTCACTATGTATACTGAAAGGACCATTCAGGATGCATCACCAAATTATGAAAGGACTAATGCCTTGCCCATAGTATCATCAGAAAAGGACTTTCTTGGAAATGATGCCTATTCACAAATAAATACACATCCTTATTCATTTAGCAAACTTATTTACAAAACTTCAAACAATCATGAAGTTGATAACACAGCTGACACTCAGGTTATTTCACACGAAAAAGAAAAACTTGAGAGTTCAGTTTTAATCAATTTAGCTAAGTCGTCTGATGTGGATCTTGGCGAACTAAATGCAGGGATATCTAAAGGAAACCTAAATGAACAAGATAGTTCAAAAAATTACAGTGAAAGTAGAAAAGGATTTCTGTCCATGGAAGATGAGGAATCACAACAGAACTCTATATCAAATCCCGAAAGTCACTTACAGTCCTCTGGTCAAACAGAAATACATAAATGTAGTCAGTTAGTTAAAATAGAGGTAGAAGAAACTGCCGAAGATGATAAAACTGATCACCAAATACCTCAAAGAATGACCAGAAACAGAGCGAATATAATGGCAAATCAGAGTAAACAGATCCCTATTAGTTGTGTGCCATTGTCTGAAAAAGATAATGAATCTGCATCTCCTAGAGGAAGAATAAGGTTAACTGAGGAAGATGATGCTCAAGTCCACCATCCCCGGAAAAGGAAAATGTCACGTGTGCCTCAGCCTGTGCAAGTGAATCCCTCTTTACTACAAGCAAAAGAGAAAACTCAACAATCTCTGGCAGCCATTGTAGATTCTCTGAAATTAGATGAGATTCAGCCATATAGTTCAGAGAGGGCAAATCCATATTTTGAATACTTGCACATAAGAAAAAAAATAGAAGAGAAACGCAAATTACTGTGTAGTGTTATTCCTCAAGCACCTCAGTATTATGATGAATATGTGACCTTTAATGGATCATACCTCCTGGATGGAAACCCCTTAAGCAAGATTTGTATTCCTACTGTAAGTAACAGTTTTACTTGTTAAAATACACTTTGAATATATCAAGATATTCCTTAAATTCAATTTAGTAATGTCTGCATATTTTTGATTTGGTTAAAGTAAAAAAAAAATTCATTAAAGGAGGGTCTTCAGGGTTGCAAATAACTAGATGCTTCTGAAAGAGCTAGCCAAGACAGAAGCTTTTTAAAAAAAATAATTGATTTCATTCACAGGCAATTATATGAAAAACTTTTGGCAAAAAGTTAAAGGAAAAGGATTGTATTTTCATTTTCACACAAGACAGCAAGTGATTTTGAAATCTTGTTCTGGAGGTCTGTAAAGTAAAAAAAAGGAGGGGAGGGAGAAAAGGTTTAAGTATTACCTTATATTTATTACTTTTCTTAACTAAAATTCCTGACACATCTCAGGAAACTCTAAATAAGAGTTAAGTAGTAGTTTATGTGGTCATAGGGCAAACAAATGAAATAGTCATCATTTTATGAAGATCCTCAAAAACGTAAAAGTAACTATTTTTGTTTTATTCCAAGAGGCCTTCTGTTCCCCTAAGATTTTTTAAAAAGAAAAGAAAATTTACCTAAAATAATTACCCATCTTAAAGATTGAAAATATAAGTAAATTTTATATTTCAATGATTATAGGTGAAACTTGTGTGGATTCTGCATCCTAAAATATACACCTGAATGGTGTTTTAATGTGCTGATTTATGGCGCCATCTGCTGTTTATTTAATATATTTTAATGGTCTCCCATTTGGCTAACAATATAATCATTACCTTCAGAGCACATGCCTTTGTTTTGAGGTTTTGTTATTTAGCCTTATGGTCAGCATGATAGTATTGTTCAAAATGAGCTGCCAAGGACTATGTTTTAGGAACTGAAATCACTATTACTTCAATTTGCCTTAAAACTATAGGAATGTCTTTCTCTCTCTCTCTCTCTCTCTCTCTCTCTCTCTCTCTCTCTCTCTCTCTCTCTCTCTCTCTCTCTCTCTCTCTCTCTCACACGCACACGATCTCACTCTCACTCTCACTCTCATTCACTCTCTCTCACACTCTCATTCACCTAAACATAGAGCACTCTACTAAGTGCTAGGGAGATAACATAATTTAAATGATAGCAGTAATCACAGCTGTCATTTATATATCATTTTAAGGTTCTTAAAGCACTTGATTCAGCAACATCATTTCTCGGTGACATCACTAATAAATTGTAACTAAGGCCATAAAAAACACTTGAAACTCTACTGGAATTCATTTATAACATTTTTCCTCTGGAACAAATTGCAGAACCATTGACTTTTAGCAAGATATTCAAGTATAATTGTCATGACAGTATTCTGATAAAAGTTTGACTTGAGGTAAAGTAAAGCAGAAAGATGCTTTCAGCTTTGTTATGTTACATTGCTGTTGTATCCAAAAATCATGTTTACTTTTTAAAAAAAATCATTTTTGTAGTTCACTTATATGCAAAACATGAGATATATTGTATCTTAATATATCTTCTTCTCTTTTTTCTGAGTTAGGTTTTCCAGACCCTAGGCTACCAGAAATTATTTTTCATCTAAGAACCTAAGTTTCACCTCAATTTAAACTTTTGATGCCTGCCCTCCACTAATCCCAGAACTTTAAACATTTCTTAGAATTATTGAATTTTAAAGCTGGAAGGGATTTAGAAAACACTTAATCCCACCCTTCATTTTACTGACAGGAAACTAGGTCCCAAAGTGGAAAAAAGCAGTGCTAGAAATTGTCTCCTTTCACAGGTTTATTTTGTCTTTACTACCTAATATTTTGTTAGAATACCAAGTTGCAAAATGGGAAAACAAAGTTACTTTTTCTGTGATAAACAATGTAGTCTAATAATATAGCTAGGATTTGTATAACTCTTTAAAGTTTGCAAAACATTTTATAAAAATTCACTTCGTTTTATCCTCACAACAACCATGAGAAAAAGGTACTGTTATTATCCCCATTTTACAGGTGAGGAAACTGAGGCATACAAAAGTTAAGTGACTCAAGGTTTCCTGACACCAGGTCGAGCACTTTTCCCCTGCACCACTAGTTGCCTCTAAAGATGATTCTAATTGAATCATAGAATTGTAGAGCTTGAAAAGGTATTTAAGATCTAATCTCTACATTTTATAGATGAAGAAACTGAAATGCAGAATGACTAGTGACTTGCCTAAGATCATATGACTAGCTAGTAGCAAACCTGGGGTCTTTTAACCTTATTGATCTTTCTGCTTCTATGAATGGTCCGGACTATACAATTGAAATCTTATTTTAATCAAGTTATTAGTGGTATGTATAGGATGCCTGAGTGATTCCTAATTTTTTGTGTAGTTGATATTGTTTCATTATCTGAAAGAATTATATTTCATTATATTTTTGTGAGATAGGTACTGCCCTCTCTAAAGTACTATGTGAAATATATTTTGTTTGTTTATCTAAAATTCATAATGAAAATGTTATAACTATTGGAATTACTGGAAGAACCCTATACTATCAGAAAACTAAGACAGTAATAACAAAATATCTCAGGAATCATAGAGTATCAGAATTGAAAGGAACCTCAGAAGTTGTCTAATCTAACCAATATATGAAAAGGAATCTCCCATTTCTACCATCCCTGCAAGAAGCTGTCTAACCTACTGAAGCCCTCCAGTGATGGAAAAGTCACTTTCTCCTAAGGCACCCAGTTCTATTTGGTGGAAATTGTTAGGAAGCTGTCATTATGTGAGGTCAAAATCTGTACTTTTGCATTTCCACTCATTGCTCTTAGTTCTGCCCTCAAGGGCCAAACAGAACCAGTATAATTTACTCTGGCATGGCAGCCCTTCAGCCACTCAGAAACAGCTATTGTACTCTCCATATCCTAAATGTTTTATTCTTTACACCAAAAATACCAAGTTCCTTAAATAGATCCTTCAGTGGCACGTTTTTCTAATCCTCTCACCAATCTTGGGTGCTATCTTCTAGATAATTTCCAGGTAATCAGTTTCCTAAACTGTAGCAACCAGAATCAGACAATACTCCAGATATAATCTAAGGCAGAGTGTACAGCAGGGCTAGCACCTACCCTGTGCTAGTCACAATGCTTTGTACAGCCTAAGGAAAACTTAACTCATCATCCCATTTTATTTTCTCCTTAGTTCATGAAATACCATCGGAAGATCATAGGAAATTTTCGACACAATATTGCATCTCTTTCTCTATTGATTTACACTATTCTGTCTTCCCAACTCCCACCCTGACCAGCTTGCTTACATCATCTGTATGTATCTTTTTACATTCAGCATTAGTCAGTTCTCTTCTTTCTCTCCCCCTCCCTCCCTCTCTCTCTCTGTCTTTCTCTGTCTCTTTTTCTTCTTCTTTTTCTTTCTCTCTCCCCTCTCCCTCTCTCCACACACACACACATACACACACACACGTATATGTCTTATGACATCTTGTGTTTGTCCGAATTTGTACTGTCGGAATTCCTTTCTTAAAAGCATCTTATTCGTTTTGGTTAAATTTTTTCAAATACTTGAGGAAATATATCTTCTCTATATATAATAGCACCTATTATATGCAAGTATTCTACCCCTCCTTTTCCTAATCTGTTCACTTGGAACATGGTAAACCTCTTCATAGCCAAATTTCAGTCATAAATCATATCCCACAAAGTTTTAGTGGCCCTCTAATGCCCTTAATATTTGTTTTAGCTAATTAACCATTTTAATATGCATTTGTGTGTATGTGTTTTATGAGTATTTGAATAAGTTGAGTTAGCCTCAGTCTCCAAGATCTTTAGTTTCCCAAACAATATTTAAAGTCCCCTGGAATAGAGGAATATATAATATAATTCAAGTATAAAGAAAAAATATTTGGGGAATAATTATAAGGGAGAAAAATAATAATGAGACATACGAAGTTATAGAATAAAGAACTTTAATAAAAGTAGTTGAGCCACATAGCATTAGAAACCAGGATACAAAACTACAACATCATTTGCACAGTCGTTTAGAAAGCATTTTCACATACATTATTTCATTTGATCGTCACAGCCAGCCACCTTATGAGGGAAGCAGATTTTACAGATGAAGAAACTGAGACACAGAAATTTAGTGACTCTACCCACGGTCACATGGCTAGTAAGTGGCCAAACCTTGGACTAGAGCCCAGTTTTAATTCTATTTCTGCATAACCACTCTAACCATCAACATAAACATATCACTTAACATTTTATTTCATAATATTCAAAAGGATGACAGAGTTGTTATCTTTAAAGGACTATATCATGTTCTATTCTCTCAGAAAATATTTATTAAATTCCTGCTATCTGCCAAACACTATCCTGGTGAGAAAGAAAAATGACAGTTCCTGCTGTAGTGTCATTGGATTGTCAGGCATGATTTCTCTATCTAGAAGTCCAGATAAACTCTGATGGGAGTAAGATTTGAGTCCCTAGGAGTATCTGGTTTTATGACTATTTAACTTTACAGAGATTTGTAAAGCACCTGCCAAGAGAAAGGAGGGCACTGTGTTGGACCTCATGGAAACAAAGACAAAATTATAATCCCTCACCTTGAGGGATTTACTTTCGTCTAGGAGGTAAAGTAAAGGCAAAGTAACTGAAGGAGGAAAGGAGCTCCAACAGCCAGATCACAGAAGATTCCAAGTAGAAGGGTCTTCCAGAGCTGAGTTTTGAAAGTGAGATAAGTATTCTAAGTGACTTAGGTGAGGAGGGAGAGTGCAGGAAGTGTGGGATTCATCAGAAAAGATAGGCTGGAGCCAAATTGTGAATTACTTCATTTCTTTTCCTTTTTTTTTCTTTTTGGAGGGGGGAGGCAGGGCAGTTGGAGTTAAGTGACTTGCCCAAGGTCACACGGTTAGTTTTTGTGTGTGTGTGTGTTAAGTGTCTGAGGCCAGATTTGAACTCAGGTCCTCCTGACCCCAGGGCCAGTGCTCTATTCACTGCGCTGCCTAGCCGCCCCCGAATTACCCTTTTCTTTGGGAAGGCAAGCCCCAAAGCTAGCACAACAAGACTCCCTTCTCTATCTAGAAGGCTAGATTCCTAGAACACTTTGCTTAAGGAAATCCAGAATCTCTCCTATAGTAACCAGGTGGCTGGAGCACAAGAAAATTTGTCCATGAACTGTCCTCTGAGTTTATGTGTTAAATACGTCTATGTCTACCATGAGTTTTTGTCACAGGTTGCCATTAACAGCTTTGGAGAGAGAGTAGGAAACCATGCTTGTGTGCGCAGGTTTACATACATATGCACACACAAACTGTAGGTCTGCTGTGCTGCACTTCAGTCTGTCTTATGCATGCAAAAAAGGAAATTCCTAAAGAAGGAGCTGCTATATTATCTCACTTTTATAGACTTTTAAAAGAGAGTAGCCTATCTTCCTGAGCCACAGAAAGGCAATTATTTTCAGTTCCTTACGTTCTTTCAGCAAGGCCTTAGTGAATATGCCCATTTTCTCTGGGAAAATATCCCCTCAGATGGGCCCTGACCCTGTAATTTCATTAGGTTGATTCAAGAACTTGTCTTCCTCCAGTCAAATCCGTGTTCTCCACCAATTAAATGTTTGTTCTCCCAGCAAATGAAATTGGGGTAATTTAGAGGCACTGTGACATATATCCCCAGTTCTGGCTAGTTCTTTGCCAATTTGAAAAAACTGTGGATAGTTCTCTGCCAACTTGGAGAAGCTTCAACATTTGTCATTTTGATTGACTACATCAGTGCTGGGTTAACAACATTGATGATGCATAGATCCTAAGAAGCGCTGAAATGAACAGTCTTTTGTGAGGGTACACTCTTTCTAGAACTATTGGACCTTGTGATAATAACCCCCCCACCGCAAATCACATAATTATTCAGATTCCACGAGCAAAATTTTACAAAGGTCCTATGGGTTACCTCTTGTCTTAGTGTTTATAAGGGCTTGTCCCCTCCCAGAAAGGGGGGGGGGGGGAATTAAAAGCAAAACAAGTAGCTTAAAAGAAAAAAAAAGCTTCACTCCAGTCCCATCTGAGGCTCCAAGACACGTGGCGTTCTCCCAACAGAGTTTTGGGGCTGTGAGTTAATCAAAAGTCTGCCTCTCAAGTGAACAATCAAACCGTTCTGGGTAACAATTTCTCTAGTGGATACCTGCATCACATAGGGCAAATCCAAATGGAGGCCTGGGGAAGAAATGTCTCCATGGGATCCCTTCGGTACATAGAGTAATCCAAAATGAAATTCAAGGTGAATGGGTTGATCAGAAATCAAACCATCAATATCTAAAACTTACCTCCCCCCCCACGCACACACACACAAAAGGAAAGCACTTGAGGTACAAAAGGTATAATTCTTGAGCTATAAAACCATTTTCCTTTGAATTTTGAGCTCATAATGATCCCCAACAAACTATCCAGATTAATGCCACAATAGGGCAGAAGTCTAGATCTAAAATAAGTAAAATATGACAAACACTAGTGAGCCCCAAAGTTCAGGGGCTCCTAAAAAGAGATAGGTAGTTGAGACTGATTGGAAATCAGCCCCTCAGATCCTGGATGAGTTGTCTTGGGCTCATGACATCATAAATCTAGCAGACCAGGTAAAGGGGAGGGGGGAGTCCTGGATAAGCCCCACAGATGTTACCTGTGTTCAGAAAGGGAAACAAAAGCAGAGGATGGCCAGTAATTTGGACCATGATCAGTTACAGAACTATACAGAGCACTGAAATAGCCTACCCACTTCTCCTAGAAGGAAACAAAATATGGGGTTATTATCAGGACAGACCTTTGGAATTCTAGTAAGTCCTTTCCCACAAAGTCCTACACAGTACCTCCATAAATTTTTGCTAACCTGTGGTTTAGTCTCCAACCAGAAAATAAATATTCTTTAGGGAAGCCAAAAACTATTAAGTGTCTACTGTGTCCCAAACACTGTATTATCTTATTGGATCCTCACAACAACATTGAGAAGTAGGTGCTATTATTAGCCCCATTGTATGGTTGAGGAAACAGCTTTAACTGAAGTTAAAGTGGACTTGCTCAGGATCACACAGCAAATGAGTGTCTGAGGCTAGATTTAACACTAACTGCTTTGCATCAAACCAACACTCTCCAAGTAATTTACTGGCTTTGTTCTCCAAGTAGAATACTGCACAGGGTATGACATCCTGTTGAAGCTCCTTAGATGAGGACCTCTCTCTGTCTCTCTCTGTCTCTTTCTCTGTCTCTCCCTCCCTCCCTCCCTCCCTCTCTCCTTCCCTCTCTCTCCCTCCCCAAAAGTAGCCCCAAAAATTGTTAGACTGCATTAATATAGAAGTGTAATGTCCAGAACAAAGCAGGTAATAATCCTCTTATATTCTGCTCTAATCAGCCTCCAGTTGGATTACTGTGTTCTGCTTTAATGCCACATTTTAGCAAGGAAATTGTTAAATGAGAGCTCATAGAGAGGAAGCTGTCCCAGGACAGTACTAGCATCTGTTGAAGGACTTGAGGATAATTAGCC
The DNA here is from genome assembly GCF_028583685.1 of Petaurus breviceps papuanus. NCBI lineage: Eukaryota > Metazoa > Chordata > Mammalia > Diprotodontia > Petauridae > Petaurus > Petaurus breviceps. Next base: position 23,721,534 of record NW_027186304.1, on the reverse strand, counting down.
CAGAGAAGAGAAGACTGAGAGGGGGAATGGAATAGAAAATGGTCTTGTAATATTTGAAGCATTATTTTATAGGATTAGACTTTCTGCTTGCCTCAGAGAATAACCATCTTTAGATTATTGAGTAGAAGTTCAAGAAGCTAAATTTCAGTTCAATGTAAGAAAGAACATCCTAAAAATGAGAGCTATCCCAAAGTGGGGTGCTCCTTCTGGCATCATGGGTATTCCTAATCACTGGAGGTTTTCAAGTGAAAAGAGTCTATCATCCTCTGTCACAGATATTGTAGAAGGGGACATGCTTCAAGTAACATCATCTAGGTGACTTCCGAGATGTTTTTCAACTTGTAAATTCTAAGATTCTATAAAAATTCTGTATTGGAAGCTGTGTTTATATGTAAGTGAAACTTGGTTATCACTGGTTTGGAGCACATTTTAAGATATTGATTATAAATTACAATAGACTCATGCTGGGGAGTGGGGCTGATGTTTAACTTACAAGCTAAGCGCTAGTAACAGTAACACCTCATAGATGGCATATTGGGGAATTAGGTATTTTAATTCCATTTATCTGTTATTTTGGGGAAAAGGTGTTTCACTTGCTGACTTTACAAAATAATGAATTTTGCCCCATTAAGTACTAAAACTTTTTAAATTTTTAATCAATTTTGATTAATTTTATACTTCCCTGCCATCCTAAATAGAAAATTCTGATATTAACCTCTTGATGACTATGAATCATCATTAGAAATATGTTATTTTATTGTGCTGTAATATGATGATTTCCCCAGGACACTAGTAAAATGTATAAAGCAATTTGCCCTTATCCTAAATGGCCCCAATCTTGGGGCCATTATGCTTGTTGAGTTCTTTTTGGCTTTAAAATTTTACTGTTTCCCTCATTGTTTCTGTCACTTGCTATTTCTTTCTAATAATTTGCTATGGGTTTGAGAGACAAAAGGCAACCCCATTTGTTAAAATTGTGTCTAAAGGAAGAATAAATTAAGATGTTGAGTTAGGACAATAAGTTTTCATTCCTTAATTCCTTTCACTGCCTGATTTCTTAGGAGAATAGGTTTACATAAAATTGCTGAATCAATCCTCTGCCTCTTGAAATACAACTTCTGTCTTTATCATTCTGTTGAAACTACCCTCTCAGAGAACAAGAGTGACTTCCTACTCACCAAAAACAATCACCTTTTCTCAGTCCTCATCTTTTGACTACTCTGTAACATTTGAAATTGTGAATTAACCCCATCCTTCTGGATATTTTCTTATTCTTTGGGCCTTCCCTCATACTTTATTTTTCTGCTTCCTCTCCTGAGCTCCAGATTTAGGTTTCTGAATACCTATTAAATACCTTTGTCTAGATAGCTTACCAGCATCTGAATCTCAACATAACTTAAATTGAATTTGGAGGAGTCTTTTTTTTTTCTAAAACTTATATTGCTTCTGAATTTCTGTTAAAGACATCACTATTCTCCTAATCACTTGTGTTTAAAACTTCATAAGCATCTTTGACTCTCTTTCCTTTGATCCATACATTCTATCAGTTACCAAATCCTCTTCATTCTCTCCCAAAATACCTCCTACATCCATCTCCTCACTATTTCCTATTGCCATCACACTAGTTAAGTCTTTAACTCTCACCTAAACTATTCCAGTAGCTTCCTGAAGTGTTTTTTTTCCCTTACCCCTCATCCCATCCAATGCAACCAGACTCTCCTGGCCCCTAATTGAGGCATCTGCAGTGAACCCTGTTATATCTATCTTAGTCCATAACCTCAAGCCCCTCTACATCTTCTCCCATTTTCTCCTTTGTTCCAGGTCCCAAAGGAGGAGTACCCCTTCTATTTATACTCTTTTTTAAATGTATTTTTATTTATTTTGTTAAAATATTTCCTAATTATGTTTTTTTAACTTATTTATTTAGTTTTAGTTTACAACAATCAGTTCCACAATCCCTTCAGCTCCAAATTTGCTCCTCCCTCTCCTTCCCCACGCCCACCCTCCATGGCAGCATGCAATTCGATATAGGTTCTGCAAATCTCTTCACATTAAACATTAATTAAGTTGTAAAGAAGAATTATAACCAATGGAGTGAACAACAAGAAAGAAGGGATGAAATATGACAAAACACAAAAGAGAGAGAGCAAGGAGTTGACTTCAGTCTGCCTTCAGACTCTGCAGTTCTTATCTTTGGACATGGACATCTCTATTTGTCCTCTTAATTCCATCACTCCCATCTATCCCAGCAGGTTGTCCCATCATTAATTCCTTCCTTCACCTCTTCCGTCGCTCCCTTTTTATTGATGCCTAACCAAATGAAGGAAAGTGAGGCCCAGAGAGGTTATGACTTATTCAAGGTCTCATAGGTAATAAGGGATAGAGGAAGACTTCCAATTCTGAAGTCAGTGCTCTTTCTACTTTACCAGGCTGCTCCTAGCATATTCTTTTTCTCCCCTGTTCCCCCAGTAACAAGTTCCATCAAGACTCTGTATTTGAATCTCTGTATTCTCACTTGGTGATCTCATCAACTCAGTCTTTTCAAGTATCTTCTCCGTGTAGATGATCGCTAAATGAACATACACAACAGCCCTAATCTCTTGAGCTCTAGTCCCACATGGCCCACTGGCTGCTGGACATATCTACCTTGTTATCAAATGAGAATCTCAAACTTAAATATCCAAAACTAAACCAAATGGGATGACCAGATACCACAGTGATTAAGAGCCCCAGCCCCAGTGTCGGGATGACCTGGGATCGAATCCAGGCTCAGACACTCAGCACCCACCCAGAAACACCTGGCCGTGTAACCTCGAGCAAGTTACTTAACCCCGATTGCTTAAAAAAAAAAAAACTAAACCAAATATCTCTCCCCATTTATCTATTTCTGTTGAAGGCATCATCTTCACAGTTTATCCGAGTTCATCACCTCCAAGTTGCCCTTGACTCATTGTCTCCCTCACCCATCCCCATACATAGTTGCCAAGTTTTGCTTCTACCTCCCCAGCATCTTGCATTCACTCTCTTCTCTCTGATTCCTTGGCCATCACCCCCCACCTCAGGTGCTCATCACCTCTTCTCTGAATTATTTTAAATGCATCCTACTTGGGCTCCCTGCTTCCAGTTTTTCCCTTCTCCAGCCCATTCTCTACAAAACATAAAATAACCTTCTTGAGGCACAATTCTGACCATCTCAAAAAACTTCTCTTGCCTTGAGAATAAAATACAAACTCCTGCATAAGGTTTTCTATACCCTGGCTCCAACTCTTCTTTTCACAGACATTAAAGTTACCCTCTTTCATATATTCTGTACTAAAAACTTCACTACTGTTTTCCAGTTGAGTAAAGTCCCCTGCCTCCACATTGCACAGGCCAGTCCACATGCCTGGAATGCATTTTTTCCTTATCTGTGTGTCCCAGAATTCTTATTCTTCAGGCTTCCGTTCAGATATTACCTCTTCCAAGAAGCTACCCAAGATTCCCCAGTTGTTACTGCTCTCTGCGTTGTATTTACTTATTTGTGTACATGTTGTATCCCCTTGGATAGCTCTTTGAAGGCAAAGATTGTTTAGTTTTTGTATCCCCAGTGCC
>NW_027186304.1:23716215-23717933 GCF_028583685.1 Petaurus breviceps papuanus | reverse complement strand
AAGCATCTATATTCTGTTTTGTGTTATTATTTATGTAATGTCTATCTCCCGGCTTGTTGTGGATAGAGACCACATCATATCTATATTTATATCTCATCCAATATCTAGCCCAATGCTTTGAATAAGTAATAGATGCTTAATAAATATTTGTTGAATAGATGAGTAAAACAGATTAATTTTTAGCAACTTTTTTGACCACTCAGGTTTTGTTTTATTTTTTTTTTCTACTAGGTAAGTAACGTCTAAAAAAGTGTGCTATTTCTAGGTTATGATTCACAGACTAGGATTTGACCCACAGAATAGCAAAATCAATGTTTATGTTAAGTTCTATTTCAGTAGAGATTTGTTATTTTAATGTTACATTTTTAAAATATAGAATTTATAATTATACTGTGTGTCATTTTTTCCCTTAGATTACACCACCTCCATCCCTGTCAGATCCACTTAAAGAGCTTTTTCGGCAACAGGAAGTTGTAAGAATGAAACTCCGTTTGCAACATAGTATCGAAAGGGTACTGATTTCTTACTGTTTAAAAAAGAGTTTAATGTTTAATATAGGGATGAAGTGAAATTTTATACTCTGGCCACTGTATTGTGACGATGGGCTACAGTTCCCTCCAGCTCTTTATTATAGTGTGATTTCCTTTTTTTTTTCTTGTAATCACTTGAGAAAATGACCTGTTATCTAATTCATTAAAAAGATCTACTTAAAATATTTTAAGATATCATAATTTTTTATGAAGTTTATATTGTATAAATGACCAGAAGTCCCAGACAGCTTTCTGTCATTATCCTTTGTGGAATTAGCAAAACCCCAACTTGTATGGCTTCTAAGTGAATCTTTAGGATCCCAAGCCTTGGGAGATTTATTTGGTCTTGCAAATTTAGAGCTGTCTGTTGTTTGTGAATGAATTTAACTTATCAGTTTCTTGATCTAAAAATGAGTATTTAGATCCAGATAATAAAACACTTATTCTTTTATCGTTTTCTGCAGTATTACATTAGTCCTTGAATATCATTCTTAAAGAATGCAAGAGAACAATCTATCTCATCCCAACCCAAGCAGCCACTCACAGAGATGGACCAAAAGATTATAATAGCTACAGTATCCATTGTGATATTCTTTTAATTCAAAAAAGGATATTTGTTTCAAGTTACAGAAACCTCTGAAGGGTTCTTAAAACCTTTTATATTAAGTAGTCATCATTACTTCCTAAATATCCTAAAATTTACTACTAAATATCTTCGTATTTATGGGGTGGCTATGTGGCACAGTGAATAGAGCACTGGCCCTGGAATCAGGAGGACCCTGAGTTCAAATCCGGCCTCAGACACTTAACAAAAAACTAGCCCTGTGACTTTGAGCCAGTCACTCAACCCCAACTGCCCTCAAAAAAAAAGGCAAAAAAAAAATTCTTTGTATTTAATAAATGTCCAGAAGCCATAACAAATGTGATGTTTTTAATATGGAATGTTAGAAGTAATTATATCTAGTGAATAAATACAGCATAAAATTATAGTAGACTCATTTGCCTGTCTTTGAAGGCATTTGTAAAGAAAATCATTTTTTATTTGACCAAAATTTGACACTCTCTTTAATATATTTGACATATTATGTAATATTGTTTAGTATATTAGTATAGTATGTTATAGCAGTAACTACTTTATAATGCTGATGAGGTTTTTTCCTTTGTGATCTTAAAAATGTAACATTTCCT
>NW_027186304.1:23692426-23716205 GCF_028583685.1 Petaurus breviceps papuanus | reverse complement strand
GCTGATGAGGTTTTTTCCTTTGTGATCTTAAAAATGTAACATTTCCTTTCTTTCATCCTCCTTTATTCTTCAAGAAAAACTTGTATCAATGATGGAGATACTTTGCAGTGGCCATTTTCTTTTCTCATGCAAAGATTTGAACTTTCAAATTCATATATTAAACTTATGACCAAATTAAGTATGAATTTTACATCAAAAGTTGCATTTTTAAAATCTTATTTTAAAGTTCATTTTCTTCATCCAGGTATTTGTCATCTAAGAAGTACCAATAATTTTTTAAATTAAATTAACCTGATTTTATTGATACTGGGAGTTTTCAATGGAGAAACTTCCTTCAGTAATACACCTTAGAGACTGTTCTGCATATTATAATCTTAGACTTGCAAAAAAACCAAACCTACAAATGTATATGTATATAAAATCATACACCCTTTTCTGCTATTGTAAATTACAAATGTTAATTTTTTAAAATAGCATGTTTGTAGGTATAGAGGAACAGACAGTTCAAGAAAGAAAAAAAACTTATATTTTCAAACTCTGTCAAATCTTATTCTAGAAATTCAGTAACCTATTTCTAAGCCCTTAATGAAAAGAAAGCAAGTTCTGAATCTCTGAAAATAAAATAAATTTCGAGTGATACTTCAGGCATCACTGTGTAGGTCCAATAAAGGTCATTGTATGGACCATATAAAGTTTTTTTTAATGTATTTTTATACATCAAGTTTTTTTTTCTTTGTTCAACTAGGAAAAACTTATTGTATCTAATGAACAAGAAGTTCTCCGTGTTCATTATCGAGCTGCAAGAACATTAGCGAATCAGACGCTGCCCTTCAGTGCATGCACTGTTCTCCTGGATGCAGAGGTGTACAATGTGCCCCTGGATTCTCAGGTATACCATTTTCTGGTATGGTCAGTATGTTTTTCTGTATCTGTTGCTTTCGAAGTAGAGGCAGTATGATGTAATAGAGAGATGGCAAGGTTTGTAGTTTGGGGAGATGTGTGTTCATATCTCATCTTTGACACTGACTACAAGGACATGAGCAAGTCACTTAACCTCCTTCATCTGTAAAATGGGGATAATATCTTTGGTATCTACCTAACAATATTGTTGTGATGAGATTGTATAAAGCTCTTTTGCAGATTTTAAAGCATATAGTGTGTTGGAAAGAACCAGTATTATGAGTCAAGGATTCAGTTCCCAGCTCTGCTGCTTAGGGAGACCTTGTATAACTTTGAATGTTTCACTTAATCTCTCTGGGCCTCATTTTCTTCTTCTGAAACTGAAAGAGTTGGACAAAATGATCTTTAAGGATCTTCTAGCTCCAAATCTATGATCTGATGATTCTATATGCGTGTTATCTATTGTTTTGCTATTATTAGATGTCCACAGAAATAGCCTTAAATTTAAGAGAGGGAAGGCATCTCCTCTTTTAGGTAGAAGGGAAAGTATCTTGTTTCTAGCTATTTTAGTCTCCTATATAGAGTTGAAAGAATATTCCATTCCTATCACATGGGACCTCTTAATACAGTTTTATTTATAAAACCTGATTTTTAAAAAACATGAACAATATAGTCTTGGTCCCTTTGGGTGGTTTTTCTAAAGTATTTTTTTGTATATAAGTTTCTTGGACCTCTAAGATTCACTCTATCTCTTATAGATTAAGCAAGTAGGTTTAAAGTTCCTGGTATTCCTTTAAAAAAAAAAAAGCCATAAGTGCCAAGTCTTTCTTTGAACATTGGTATTGACTGAAAGAGGGGGTTATAATTCTAAGAAAATATCATTTGTTAACTGTAGTATGATTTATTAGTGTAAATGAAAAACACCATATTATACATTGGAATTTGTTGGGGCCTGAATGATATGGTCCTACAAAATAAGATGGATTTAATTATGCAGAAGAGAAAGGGATATACACTAAAAATAAAAATAGTAATATATGAGATTACAGAAGATAAAGCATAGTAATGGAAAAAAGACCTGGAGATCATGCTTGTCACCATTCATTCATTCAAAGAGATGGATATTAGCATCTATGAATAAAGTTAAATAATTGTAGCATTTTTTGTCCTGGAGAAGAATAAGAGGTAACCATTATTTTTCCAAGCATATGTCAATGACCTGTGATTTCACCTGTTTGTGAATGTCTACCACTTTAAATGTCTTACTTGCCTTAGGTGCAGACAAGTCATGTGACTTTTCAGCCAATAAGTGTCAGAATCCTAATTTAAAACCAGATCTTCCCAAGTCCAACTTTCTACTATATCATTCTCAGTCAACTTGCAATTATTAAATATTAACTACATGTTAGGCACTGTGCTAAGCACTGGGAGTCTAGAGAAAGGCAAAAAAAAAAAGGTACCCTTCCCTCAATGAGCTCACACTCCAATGGGAGAGACAACATGTAAGCAACTAGGTCTGTACAAAATATATACCGAGTTAGATGAAGGCATTCTGAAAGAGGAAAACATTAGTATCGGGGTACTAGGAAGGAAGTTTTATAGAAGGTTGGATTTAAACTGAATTTCGAAGGAAGCCAGTGAAACTAAGAGGTTGAGATAAGGGGACAGAGAGTATTCCAGGCATGGGGGATAGCCAGTGCAAAGGCACAAAGAAGGAACATGGACTAATGGGCTCAAAGACCTGAATGTAGGCCGGAGTAGCTGCATTACAGTATGCATAGAAAGGAGTAAAGTGTAAGGGGAAAAAAAGGTGTAAAAAAAAAAGTAAGAAGGAACTTTAAATGCCAGAAGACTTTTCACTTGATCCTAGATGGGATAGGGAGCCACTGGAAATCTCTCAGCAGGAATGGGGATGGTGAGTGGTCAGACCTACAATTTAGGGGAAAAAATCTTTAGCAACTTAGTGGAAATTGGATTAGAATGGAGAGAGGTCAGGATGTTGTTAAGGCAGACATGACAAGGTTTGGCAGTGATTAGATACATTATATGAGAATGATGAGTCAAGGATGACAGGATGAGAGAATACGATCTCTCTTCAAATATCTGAAGAATGTTTGTGCAGTAATGACATAGTTTTTCCCTATATCTGCACAGGACCATGAAGACAGAAATGACTTGGTAAAGCAGAAGAAATTTTTATTTTTGTTAATTATAAAGATGGGTCATTATTGTTAAATACAAAGAGGGGCCATTATTGGACAAATAAAGTACTTGAAAAAACTATTATAGAGGAGGTTATAAGATTGACTCTATGTCTAAGGATTTCTTTTAAAAGAATGAGCTACATTTATATACTGCTTTAGGTTCACAAAGTTCTTTTCTCACAAGACACCTATCAGATAGAATAAGCAACTATATGTCCTTAATAGTTTTAATGTGTACCTGCAGGAGATGGGATTACATGATACATTGAGGTTCCTTTTAGTTTTATCAACCTAATTCTCAACTCCCATTCATCCTAAAAGAGTATCAGAATCATATGAATGAAGGCTTTTGATAAAATTCAGGGAAAAGACTATTCATAAGTTAACACTGAGCCCTGGTAGTTACTAATATTTTGTATGCTTTATTTTAGATATATTGTACTGAAATTTCATCTGCTAATTATGAAAATTTCTGAAAATCAAGATATGATTCAAAGTATTAGATGTAAAGCTCAAAAAAAGAAATTTTTTCCTGAGAACTGGCCTCAGAACCAGGAAGACAAATTCAGATCCTTCCTGTGTCACATACTGGCTGTGTGTGCACAAGTCTCTTAACCTCTCAGTGCTCTGGGGAGCTCTCTGAGTAGCAGATCAGGTGTCAGGCTGCATTGGTAGGGTGAGTTTGCTCCCCTGAAAGTTCCCTATGCCTTTGAAATTACTAGTCCAGCCTCTGCCTTCTACAGTTAGGTGGTTTCTTTACATTTGAGGCTTGAAGAATTAAGCATTTGTAGCATTAAGAATAGATGCGATTTCAAATTTGGTTGGCTAATAATTTAAGCATATAGCATTCATATAATTAAATCATAATTTTACTAATGCCTTTTGGTTTTATTCTTCTTAAATGAAAATATAAGAAAATATATTCTTGTATAAAATAGCATTTTTATATCATAGTCATGTTTGTAGATTTAAGAGTGTTGGGGTAATTTTTTTTCCTTACATTTAAATAACCAGAGAATTGAATACTTGTTGAAATAAATTTTCATTGATACTTATTTTTCTTACATCACTAGATTTTCTCCCAGTATCCCTTCCTCTTCCTCTCCCAGAGAGCCATCCCATGTAAAAAGTAATGTTTTTAAAGGAGAAAAGAATAAGATAAAAAAATCAGCAAAACCAATCAGTATATTAAAAAAAAATCTGAAATATATAAAGCATACCACATTCATGGGCCTCTCGTTTCTGCAAAAGAGTGAGGGTATCTTCTCATTTCTTTTCTTAAGAGCTATTCTTGTTCTTTGTAATTTTGCAATATTCAAAGTAATTTTTAATAGCTAGTTTGTATCAAGATCAGTTTCTTTGACCTTACTACCCAGAAGAGTAGTATTCATGCTTTTTTTCTTTTCCTGTTTATTTCTCAGTTAACATTTTTGTCACTTTTTCCATGTCATTTTCCTGTTTTCAACACATAGTTAGTTGGTACAATATAACCCAGTGTGTGGGTGAGTACTAAACATTTTCCAGAAAGGTTTTCTGCCCAGACATTGTAGGGCATTGCTGATAATTCTGACTCCGTGGCAAAAGGCTGTATTCTGTAAAACAAACTGTGGTAAGGAATGTTAAACCACCCCCTCTGGGCCTCATTGTCCATATGTGTAAAATGAGGAGTTTGAACTAAATGAATCCAGAAGTACTTTCCAGTTCTTATATTTTGAGGAGTTAGTGAGTCTCTTGGTGTGTTTGATAAAATTACAGGATGTAAGGAGAAAATAATGGAGACAAAGAGATGTACCTTATGTAGTAGCACAGTGCCTGGCACATAGCAAGCAGTCAATAATATTGATTGATAGATTGAATGCTGATGACCCTTTCAGATTTTCAGTGTTCACATTTGTAGTTTCTTAAGACCGCCCATTTCAGACCTTGAATGACATATTCAGGTAATAGCGTGTGATATTTTAAGTAATCATTTGCCTAGGAAGGGGTTGGAAAAATTGGCTGAGAATTGGCAATGATAGTAAGCCTGTACCATTTATTCTTTTCTCCTCCCATTCACTGATGTGGGTAAACAGGAGAGACTGAGAGTTAAAAAGTGGTGAAGCTGGTCATGAGAGAATGGAGCTGTGGAGTCAGTCAAAAAGAGAGCCAGTTTTGCAGGAAGAATCCACATTTTCCCCTGTGCCTCATAAAGAGTACAAGGTGGTGGGCGGCCAGGTGGCTCAGCGAGTAAGAACACTGGTTCCAGTGTTGGGACGACCTGGAGATCGAATCCCGGGCTCAGACACTCAGCACCACACCCAGAAATAACTGGCCGTGTAACCTTGAGCAAGTTACTTAACCCCAATTGCTTTAAAAAAAAAAAAGTACAAGGTGGGGAAGAATTTCTCTCTCTTCCCCCACCAGTGCCATCCTACATCACATGTAAATTACTAGGAGACATTTGTTGTTGTTGTTGAGTCATTTTTCAGTCATGTCCAACTCTTCATGAAAACCCCGTTTGAGGTTTTCTTGGCAAAGATGCAGGAATGGTTTGCCATTTCCTTTTTCAGCTTATTTTACAGATGAGGAAACTGAGACAAACAAGGTTAAGTGACTTGACAAGAGTGGCAGAGCTAGGAAGTACCTGAGGCCAGATTTGAATTTAGGAAGATGCGTCTTTCTGGCTCCAGCCCTGGCACTTTATGTACTGAGGCACCTAGCTGCCCTAAGTTAAGGATAAATGAATTAAAATTCTGTCAAGAGTATTCACTTTAAAGATGTGTTACATTTGTTTTGGAATGTTAAAAGCATATTCCTCAATATTTCCTTGTCTCAGAAAATAAAGTCTTTTTCAGCACTCAGCCACCATAGCACAAGACCACATAGTGCTTCAGGTGGGCAGAATCTTTGTGAAGGCCCTACTTCTTCCTCAAGGCTTTTTTGAATACTTTTTGGTGTGTATGATTTGCAGGAATGATTGTTTATAACAAAATATTATATATTTTCACTTTAGATGTCTGGATTTAGCTATATACTGGGTAAATATTGAATGTTACTCATCATAATTTGCTATTTATGTTCAAATTCTCAAATAATGTACAGTCAGTGTTGGATAGTATTGCGACTAGAGCCTAACTTCGCTCCTAATTATCTTTGTATCTCACTGCAGTGGCTCACTGGCAATACTTATAGTTGCAACAGCTGAAAACCATACACGGTTCATCTTGTTTGTTGTAATGGCTTTGTGTGCACTTAAAGCTCAACAATCCCTCACACCCAGTATCTGTAGCAGCCTGCATCTAAAACCACTTTTATTGCTATGCCTAAGATAAGAGGGCTTTCCCACCAGAGGAGATTGAGAAACAGTATTGAAGCACCTGTTTTCAAAGGTTTGTCACTCATTCTCTATATGCTTGTCAGTCCTAGTGTAGAAAAAAAATGTTGCATTGTCACATTCTAAGAGTGGAACAAATTTACAATGTTTTAAGGAATTTAAAATCTATATGAAAGCTAAGTTATTAAAGTAAGAAGGCGAATCTATCCCATGTACATCAGCTAACCAGATACCACAAGGCTGAGACCTCAGGAGCTGGTGACCTTTACCAGTTCCTGTCCCTTTGGCTTACCCTGGGTTCATTGGTCCAAAGTTGGCCATCTCATGAGCTAGATAATTTGGCTCCCAGTGTTCCAATTTTTCTACCATTTTATATTCCTAAGGGTAGATGATGTTATACCTATACAGAAAAGGAACTGCTAAGCAATAAAGAATCATGTAATGATTATAGTCAGTTGAGAAGCTAATGCACAGGCTTCATTGGGACATTTGGAATAGGGCTGCACATTATGTCTTTTGCATTTAAAGTGGGTTCTTTTCTTTTTAGTGTTTTCTGTGTGGGTGACTTCTGCTTGGCTAGTCTGCCACCACTGCTATTGCCACTATAATTGCTCTGGTAACTGTTACTCCATTGTTGTGATATCCAGGAAAATAACAATTGCCTTTCAAGATCCCACAAGGCCCTCTATTAAAAGATACAAATGAGAGACAGCCCTACCCCAGACACAGAATTGCCGATGGATCAATGTGCTCAAGAAGTCCATGGAGGGAAAGGGCAACCCCTGTTCCTTCAGAGCTTAGACAGTTATTCTTACTCCTTTAAGCCAACAAGGTGGAAAGGGCCCAAGGCTCAACAATTGTCCCTTTAGTATATCTATAATGTTGCAGCTTCGCAGGCAATTTAAATCGTCATCACGACCAGTAGGACACAGAGGACATCTGTGACTGCTGTGAAGTCTGGGGCGTTTCCTCTTGTACACATTTGCAAGGCGTTCTTACATATCTAAACTGTAATGTTCCCCGTCCCCAGGCACTCATTTATTTATTTCTCAACTATTCAAGGACAGAGACTATTTATGTTCTTCTTTCTCTTTTTTTTTTCTTTTTTTGCTATTTCCTAATAGAACAGTGGATTGGACGATAATAAGGGCTTTCCTTATTGCCACAGAAATGGGATATTAGATTAAGTAAAGTTTAGGAGCGTAAATTTTGGGTGGTTAATCTGTAAACAACTTTAAGTACTTAAAAGTGGACAAAAGTAAAACTAGCCAAATTGCCACACATCCTAGCTCTCACTATACTCTTGGATGAGTAAATAAAACACAGCTTGGGCACACAATCAGCTAGATTTACTGGAAGAGATGAAGCAAGAGTTTTTAAAAGAACTGCAAAATTATTTAGAATGAAATGAGAATGCTAGAGGAAGCCATTGGAAAAGAAATGAGGGTACTAGGGGCAAGCATTAGAAAAGAAACGAGATTTATCCAAAGATAATTAATAGTTTGGCACAAGAGGTCACTTCCTAAAAGAAACCCCAAAATAAAAATTCTCAGGAACACTGTAGCCAAAATCCAGAACTTTCAAGTGAAAGAAAAAATACTTCAAGTAGCCAGAAAGAAGGTATTCAAGTCCCAAGAAGCCACAGTCAGAATCACATGAGATTCATCCACTACCATAAAGGAGTATTTTCAGAAATAAAAGATATAGACTTATAACCAAGAATAATTTACCCAGAAAAACTGAGTATAATGCTATAAGGGGGTGTGGGGGATGCAATAGACGTTTAATGAAATTCAGGACTTATAAGCATTCCTAATGAAAAACCCAGAGCTGCATAGAAACTTTGAAATCCAAACATGAGACACAGGAGAAACATAAGGTAAATATGAATGAGTAATCATAAGGGACTAAACAAAGATAAAACTTTTTTATGTTCTAATAGGGGGAGATGATATATAAACCTCAGAGCCCTATCATCAGGGGTAATAGAGGAAGTCTAATAAGGCAGAGGGCCTGAAAATAGTTTGTTTTTGTCTTGATTATGTTGAAAGAAAAAAAGGAAAGAGGGGAGAAAATAAATATACTAGGGGCACGGGGAAGAGAAAGGATGGAAAAATTAATTATATAATTTGAGTAATCAAACATTATTCAAACAAGGAAGGAGAGTGACTTGAACCTGATTTTCATCTGAGTGGCTCTGAATGCAGAAATACATTTCACTTAACAGGGAAACGGGGGGGGGGGGGGAGGAAGAGAAAAGGGAGAGAGAGAGAGTAGATCCTAGGAATTAAGGGAGGGATTCATCCTAAGCAAAATGAACTCTAACCATGGAGCCTAGTTCTCAGAGAGGGGGAAAGAAAGAAAGAAGAAAACCTGTAATTGGATACTAGACTAAGGAAAAAGGAGGTCAGGGAAGCAAAAACAGAATGCATTAAACAGCACTGACTGAGAATACTCCTCTGTCTTAACCCTCTTCTTTATAAAGAGGGGCAGGAAATACAAATCAGGACAGTGACCAACAGTGTTTCCACATGATTCATGATGAAACAAGTACCCATCTCTTGACAGTGGTTATAAACTAAGAATGCAGACTAAAACATACATTTTTTTGCATGGTCATTGTGGGAATTTGTTTTACTTAACTATGCATATTTTATGCAAGGGTTTTGTTTTTAAGTTGGCAGGGATGGAGGAAGGAAGATTTGAGAAGTGGATTTTTATCATTTACAAAAAAAAAATTGGGGGTGAAGCTAAGATTAGCAAGGATAACAAACAGGTAAAAAAACAAGATTCTCTAATACATGTCTCATTTCTAAGAACCTGATCAAATTTATAAGATTAAGAGCCATTATCCAGTTGATAAATTAGCAAAGGTTATATATATAGGCATTTTTCAAAGGAAGAAATCCAAGTTATCAATAACCAAAATTTTAAAAATGCTCCAGATGACTAATAGAGAAATACAAATTAAAGAAACTCTGAGTTTCCACGTAACACTCATTAAATTGGCAAAGTTGAAAGAAAAAGAAAATAGCAAATGCTGGAGGGCTGTGGGAGAAACAAGTACATGAATACCCTGTTGGTGCTTTGGTCCAGCTGTTCTGGAAAGACATTTGGAACTATGCCCAAAAAGTTAATAAATGTGAATTTTCTTTTATCCAGAGAGACCATTATTAGAACTCTACCTCAGAAAGATCAAAGAAAGGGGGGAAAGACCCATAAATACAAAAATATTTGTAGCATTTCCTTCTCTTGTGGAAAAGAATTAAAAGCTAAGATGGGGAAGGGGCAATCAATTGAGAAAAAGCTGAACAAATTATGGTATATCAATGTAGTGGAACACCATTGCATCAAATGATGAAAGGGATAGTTGCAGAGTAAATAGGAAGACTTCTATGAATTGATGCAAAGTAAATTAAACAAAACCAAGAGAACAATTTACACAATAACAACAGTTTATACAGTAACAGCAATTGTAAAGACAACTTTGAAAGACTTAAGAACTCTGATCGGGGCGGCTAGGTGGCACAGTGAATAGAGCACCAGCCCTGGAGTCAGGAGGACCTGAGTTCAAATCCGGCCTCAGACATTTAACACTAGCCATGTGTCCCTTGGGCAAGTCACTTATCCCCAATTGCCCTGCCTTCCCCCCTCCAAAAAGAAAAAAAAAACTTTGATCAATGCAGTGAACAACTGCAATTCCAGAAGAATATTGATGTAGAATATTATCTCCTGAGAAAGGTGATGAGTTCAAGGTGCAAAATGAGACATATATTTTACATGACTAGTATGAGAATTTGTTTTGCTTTCCTGTGCAATTTATTACAAAAGCTTTTTTTGTTTGTTTTTGAGGGGAAGGTGGGAGAGAAGGGACTAGATGTGGGGAGAGAAAAAAATGCTTATTAAATAAATAGATAAATGAATGAGCCTAAGGAGAAAGGTAAAGAGAACAGAGATGAAAACAGAACTTCAGCAAATGCAACATCAAAGGAGTATAGGAAAAAAGAGAACTCAAGGGAGGAATAGTTAGGTGGAAAACAAAAGAAGTGTAGTGTCATTCATATGAGTTAAAGTAGTAAAGATCATTGAGGAAAAAGGGAAGGTCATCAGTGTCAAATGTTTACAGAGAAATTGCTGACTATAAAGACAGAAAAAATCATTAGATTTGATGATTTGCAAGTCTGGTAGTTTCAACAGTGTTAAAAACAGAAACCAGATTGCAAGAAGAGCAGTATCATGTGGGAGGTGAGAAATGAATTCAAGTTAATCTCATCTTTCTGTAATAATGACTTGTATAGAGCATTCAAAAGTTATTAGGAAAGGATAAAGATTTATAGTGATTAATTTGTGTTCTGTAATATTCTATTTCCATTCTTCTCTTTCAGGCTGATGACAGTAAAACATCTGTGAGAGATCGATTTAATGCAAGACAGTTCATGTCTTGGTTACAAGATGTAGATGATAAGTTTGACAAGTTAAAGGTATGTATATTTAGGAGTACGATTTGAATGTCTGCTCCATCCAAAAAACATGGATAATAAATGTAGTTGAATATAGTAGAAAGAGTTGGGAAAAGAGCCTTCGGAAGAATAAGCATAAATTGTTATCCTGACCAAAGCAGGAAAGTACACCAGCTATTGGTATTGCAGAATATGATAGTTTATGAATGCCCTTGAAAACATTTTCCAATTGGGATTTTCATCCTAGTTGCATATACTTTCTGATAGTTCTGACATAGAAGACCTAAAAGGGAGGGAGAAGTAGAATTAAAGAACTGGTAGTGGGGCAGCTAGGTGGCGCAGTGAATAGAGCACCAGCCCTGGAGTCAGGAGGACCTGAGTTCAAATCCGGCCTCAGACATTTAACACACACCAAAAAAACTAGCCGTGTGACCTTGGGAAAGTCACTTAATTCCAACTGCCTTCCAAAAAGCAAAAGGAAAAAAGGAACTGGTAGTAATCCTTAGAGAATATAGATTACCTTGAGATTTTGTTGATTATTTTTTATCCATTTTCTCTTTATTTAAATAAAAGTAATCATAAAAAGTTTTCTTTCACAATTTGGGGGCATATTCTATAATTCTAACCCATAAAATGAATATAGCTAATCAATTTAAGTTATAATTTTGCCTAGAAATTATAACTAACAAGTAACATTTGGGAGATTATAAAATAGGAAAGTGTACATATTTAAGAACTTGCTGTTCCAGTCTATAAATATCCATCATAGTTAACAGAAAAACTTGGATTTTTTTTTCTCTTCAATTTGCTTTCATTATAAATTGCACTTATCTTCTTTTGCTTTAAATAGACTTGTCTTTTGATGAGGCAGCAACATGAAGCAGCAGCTTTAAACGCTGTCCAGAGACTGGAGTGGCAGCTTAAGCTGCAGGAGCTCGATCCTGCCACTTACAAATCTATCAGCATTTATGAAATTCAGGAGTTCTATGTTCCTCTTGTTGATGTTAATGATGATTTTGAATTAACACCTATATGACTCCTATCTTTTCCTGATTTCATTTTTTTATGGAGACTGTTTAAATGCGATAATCTAAAATGCAACTGTTTTATTAGAGCACTTAATACTGTGGCATAGGACCTTTTGCAATAATTCAGGTATTATTCTTTCAAAATTCTTTAGCAGAGTTTTGTTAAAGTTTGTTAAATACTAAATACTGATATTTTCTAATGTGGCACAAATTATTTAGATGTTAGATCAAAAACCAGTTTCCCACTAAAGACTGTTATTTATAATGGTAAAAATTAACTACGTCATTAGAATATGTTGTCAAACTGTGGAAAATACTAAAGAAGGTGAGATACTGATTACAACGCTGGAAGTTGTCCTCAAACTAAGTGAGATAAATGACACATCCATTGATAATTTAAATCTTTTAGAGGTTTTATTAAAGCTCGTATCATTAAACTTAACAATTTAACTCCCACAGAATAGCACTAAATGTGGAAGAAAAATTGAGGAGAAATATTTGTTCACCTTATTATGTTTTGTAAATTAATTGTATAGTTTTTTGAAAGATGTAATATTGTCTTCATTTTTAATAACTTATTTTATACATATTGTGCAAATGTAAATAGTCTTGTAAGTTAATGGTCAAAACTTGTACAAAAAAAAATGGATGGTCAAAATCTGTACAAAGAAATAGATATTTTCATCGTAAAGCTGTTTCGTCTGATGTTTTATTGGACCAAAGTTGTAGTTCTTAATGGAGTCTATGTAGTGTTTTCTGATTGGCTAAACTTTTGAATAAGGCATGTGTGTTCAATTTAGCTTATTTCATCACCATAACTATAGAGCTTGTGACTTAGCTATATTGCATGCTTCACACAATTCAGCTCTCTTCAGTACCTGATACCTAAACCAATGTAACACAGGCCCATGTTTCATACTAGTCTTCTCTGGTAGTGCCTATAACTTAATATGTTAAAAATAGATTTGTTTAAAGTTAAACGTACACAAAAAAATTTCGCTCTTATGTCATCATCTCACAATAGAGCCTATTTTTTTCCCAACAAAATGCCTTTGAATGAAAATTCCTAAATTGTAAATGTCTATTTTAATATTCACCTATGGAAGAATCTGTAAATATAATGTTTAATAAATTGTATTGGTCATGTTAAATCATTGTAAAAAAAACTTTTTTACATTGCTGAAATTGTTTTAAGCTTAATAACCTTTGCACTTTTAAAATAAAATTAGACTTTTCAAATTAATTAACAAATTTGGTAGTTTAAAATAAGTAAAAGAAGCCTAGGTATATGCTGACATCTGTTGCAGTATTTATGAAAATATTATTTTTTCCTAATTGACAAGTTGCTGAACATGTCATTTGTAAAATTTTAAAATCCAAGCAAGATTTTACTTTTTTAATAATCAGAAATGGTGATATATCTGTTAAAAAGCACAGAAATAGTTCTCTCTTTAACATATTTGATAGATGAGACTCAGGAATATTTTGGATCTGAAACCAGCCAAGAAACTTAATTGTTAACCCATAACATTTGAAGGAAGACTCAGAGGAAAATTAGGGTAGCTACAAATCAGTTATAAACATAGAAGAAGAAATTTCCAACAGCTTTTCACAATGCTTTGTTGATTCTAAAATATAATAGTAAATGCTTTGCATTTGGTGAAAAAAAGAAAAACCAAATAGGTGAGAAATGGCATGATATAAACTAAACCAGCTCATAAAATAAAAATTAATTCTATTCCAGAGTAGTAAAAACTTAATCAAACTTGTTCATCACATTAGATGAGCTAAAAAAAATATTGCAATTATTACAAAGGTATATATTCAACTTAGGGATTTTACACATTATCAATATGTATTTTAATTAATATACTTGGCACTACAAAGTAAGCATAGCAGAAAAGGAATATACAATGTCTAGGCACTTTTAAATGATAGGTATAGTTCTTTTTAGGAATTCAGATTAATTTTGGGCCTTTTTTTGTTATGTGATCAGAAATACAGAGTTGGTGTTGAAGTACTAGTTTTGTTGAATTGTAAATTCATCAGTCCCAGAAATGTTCGAAGATATTCCATAGAATATAGAGGTCATGTAGTTTAGATTAGTGTCATATGCAGGAATCCTGTCTTTTATATCTGTAACAAAAACTCAGCCCACTTCTACTTGAACACTGTCAGTGATGGAGAAGTCAAGGTACCCTTCTCCCTAAGGCAACCCATTCCATTTTGGAACTGCTCTAATTATTAGAAATGTCTTCCTATATTAAATCAGATTCAACTTCCCTGACTGTAACCCACTAGCTCTAGTCCTGCCCTTTTAATCCACACAGAATAAACTTAATGCATCTTTCACAAGACAGTCTTCCAGATAATGGAATCAGCCATCATGTTCCCCCTAAGTCTTCTTTTCAGGATGAACATTCCTCGTATCTTTCAAGTATTCTTTATGTGATATGTTTTCAGTTTCCCCCACTATCTGGTTACCTACCTCTGAACATACTTTATTTTGTCAACTCTTCTCTGAAAATGGAGTAACTAGAATCGAATATAATGCTCCAGATATAATCTGGTAAAGCCAGAATGACATAGAATCATTACTGACCTTTTTCTAGATAATTATTTGTCCTCCACATTAAACTGTTGAACCATTTGGTTTACTGTTAATTGAACTACCTGAGGTAGTCTTCACATGAACTGTTTATCAGGGCGTCTGCCTTTCTAGGTTTATTAAACATTATTCCCCTTCACACACTCTTAAAATCTAATCCAAATGGACCTCACCAAATGTTCTTCACCAAAAACATTCCACCTCCTATGCACTCCCTCTTCACTTTTTCATCTTACAATTCCTAGTTTCCATCAAAGCTTAGCTCACATCACCTCCTACATTGAAGCTTTTTCTGATCCCTTCAGCTATTTTGTGCCTCCCACCAAGTTACTGTGTCTACACACACACACATACATACATATATATTTGTATATGCTTATGTGCATATGTGTTGTCTCTTCAGATAGACTATAAGTCTCTCAAGGGCAGACACTCTTATTTTTGTTTTTGTTTGCCTGGCACATATTTAGTTTCTAATAAATGCTTACTTCTTGATTGATTAGCCACACCTCTCACGTCAGTCATTGAATATGTAAAGATACTCATATTTATGCTTATTTATTTTCATCTGAGATCTCTTCCAGCTCTAGACCTATGATACCTATAAATTTGGTGATCATGACATCTTATGTCATTGATAAAAATCCTGTGTGAAACAGGACCAAAGAAAGAGCTCTATGGCACCTAACTGGAGAACTCCAGGTTTCCAGGGATTCATTATTCAATGTTCTTTAGCGTTTTTCAATAGCTCACTAACCACATCATCTTTTAATCTACATTTCTCAATTAAGGCTGTCCACAAGGAAATCATGGGACATTTTTTTCAAATGCCTTGCCAAAATCCAAATACATTATTACTGCAGTATTCCTCTGATCCATGATCCATTTCACCCTTATTGATATTATTTTGTCATGAATTTTTAGTAAAGAATTAGATTTTTTTTACATGAATTGTTTTTAGTGAAGGTATGTTGACTTTTATTGAATAATACCATATCCTTCAGTGCTTATAAATCATTTGTTTATTCTATCAAAAATTTTAAAGCAATTGTTTTTATATGAAAGGCATAGTTTAATATTTTTACTTTACCTTTTCCCCATAAAGGAAGTTGTGATAAAATCATATATCATACCATAAAAAATTAAAACTAACAGTTTAAAAAAAATTTTTAAATGGTATATGATCAGGCATTCAAGTCTGACATAGCCAGTTTAAGGAAAGGAAAAACTGTCATTACTTGTTCAGACAAGAGGTAGTGAAAGAGAGAAAAAGGAATGCATTATTTTTATCTGTAGCTCTAGACTTTTCAGACTGTATTCTCTTTACCAGAATTTTGCTTCCTTTAAAGGGGCGGTGTGATGTAGCGGGTAGTGTGCAGGAATTTGGGTCAGGAAGATACAGTGTCAAATCCCACTTCCTGACATTTATTATCTTTGTGACTTTGGATGGGTAAATCATAAAGAATACAAATTAAAGGAGAGGCTGAGAAACTATATTATTGAAGGGAGCTCTTGTGGCAGGCAGTGAATTAAAGTTAATTGAGAGGACTCACAAAATAAAACTACATCTCTGAGAAATTATAAACAAGTAGTTAAGGGCTTTGCACACCAAAATTGCTCTTAAGCTCCCAAATACTAAAGACTGAGAGCTATAGTACCCCAGGAAGTTTTTAACTAAAAGAAAATTCAAGAGTTTATTTTCTACTTACTTTGGGGGAACACTCTGGTTATATTTAAAAGTTATTTTATATCAGTTGAAGTTAAATGAAAAAGGTGTTAAATTGTGGTTTAAAAGTTGTGTTTCTTTAAATAATGCTCTAAATTTTGTATAATTTTGTTTATAATGAATGAGTTAGGATTTATGCATGTTATTTAATAAAGAATTGTATTTTTTTAGAAAAAAAAGTGAAATGTGTGCTCTTTGAATCACCCACTCCTGTTGAAATTCTAGTCAGTTCTAGAAATTGGAGACTACTGCTCAACCTGGTGGCAGTTACCTAAATTGTAAGCATAGGAGAAAATGAGCAGTCCCTCAGCTATCTGAATTGCAAACATAGTTGAAAATAATAAGGTTCCAAAGTGAAAGTCTTTACCAGGCCAAACCTATCAAAATGACACCCAGTTTCACATATTTCTAGTACCTTATGTGTTCCTGACTTCACACATAGCAAAAATCAAAAAAGGAGGTACCATAAAGCCAAGTCATGAATTCCATTGCAACATGGGAATTACCACATCTGAAATAATCCAATCCAAAATCCATCTTCAAATAATCACTGATCATATTTTACTTTACCAATAGAGACCTGGCCAGCAAATACTAAATTGTTTAGAAATGTAGATGAAGAAATATTAATTTTTGTTTATGAGGGCTTATCAAGAGGGCTTTTTTGTTAAAAGGAAGACAAAGAATCACTGGAAAAGCTAATACATCAAATTTCAACAGAATCTTCAGTTCCTGTCTTCCTTAAACATTCCCTGTTTCTGTATCTAGCAAGCAAATGTGTATTAAGTGCCCATAATAGCCACTGGTGTTTTAAAGACAATAATGAAATGGTCCTGGCTTTCAAGGAACTCATGTTCTCTTGGGAAACATGATACCGTGTTTTCCCGATAATAAGACACTGTCTTATTAATTTTTTTGGACAGAAAAACACCAGAGGGTTTATTTTCAGGGGAGGGCTTATTTTAAGGAACATTGACAGCAATTTTAATAAACAGGTAAATGTGAACAAAAAAATGTACCTTTATTCAATAATGAATTCAATAAAGAACAGGATGACATGCTCACTGCTGCAGCTCTGATTGGATGCAGCTCGGAGCACGGCGTGTGTTTCACCCGGGGGGGGGAACGGTGCATACAGAGGGTACCATAATGTAGCGTGTAGCACAGGGGATCACCTTCACTACAGTAGCAATCTCAATAGGGCTTATTTTCGGGGGAGGGCTTATTTTAGAGGAATCTTAGTAAGGGGAGGGCTTATTTTCGGGATAGGTCTTATTATTGGGGAAACACTGTATGTACACACATGCATAAATATATGCAAGTTAGTAAGGGAAGACACTAGTAGTTGGGAGAGCGAAAGTCATCTCATGGGGCTGCTAGGTGGCGCAGTGAATAGAGAACCAGCCCTGGAGTCAGGAGAGCCTGAGTTCAGATCTGACCTCAGACCCTTGACACACTAGCCATGTGACCTTGGGCAAGTAACTTAACCCCAATTGCTCTGCCCTCCCCCCTCCAAAAAGAAAGAAAAAAGATCTCACATATGTAGTATAGGCGCTGGGGCTACTATTCCAGGGTGGTTGGCTACTCCCCACAAGGTTGGAAGGAAAACGCTGAAAGATTGGGAGTGTCTTTCTAGTGCTATTGATCATGAGCCCTTATCAGTGTGCTCCCCCATCACTGATATCAAGTAGCCAAAAAGACAATTAGATTTTAGAAACAGGTTTTTAGTAAGGTGATATAAGAACAGTTGTACACAACATCCTCCCAAACCAGGAGAAAACTCTCCCACAATTACATAGAGTCCAGGAGAAAATGGGTTCAAGCTGAGGAGGCACATTGTGGCAAAAGGGTGACACACCTCATGAAGTCCTTTTCTCCTCTTTCCGGGATCCTTACGAAGTTTCGCTTAGAGATGGTTTAGCATTTCTGCTCAGTTCCTTATACCTCTCAAGGCATCTAATTTGTCTTCAGTATGTCTCTCAGTTTTTTAGACATCGCCATCAGCCCCTGCTATTCCAGAGATACTGCTGCTCTCATAAATGGGAAGTCTCAAATCTCCCAAACATCTGAAGTTCACAGGGTTTTCCTCTGGTCAAGGGGAGGCTAAGAAGATGTAAAATCACTCTACTTGCCACAAAAGCAATTCCTTCTCAGGGGCTTGGCCAAAGCCATTTTCTCCAGGGTGGCCCATCTGGAATGCCTAATTCCTTAACTAACTTGCTGTTTTTATCCAAGTCTCATGGGTCACGAACAATCCCGATATACTTCTTGTGTAGTCATTTCATTTCATCCAATGGCTGGGAGCATTTTTGTCTGTTCAAGTTGATTAAGGGCTTTTTCCACATCTAGCCTTTGATTGATTAAATAGAAATGTTCTTACTTTATAAAAGCATCAGGGTGTGGGGCATTTTGTTTGTTACTTTATTTGGGATGGATTGGCCCTCACCCTTATACGTAGAAGTTAGTGTTCAAGTTGAGTCTTGAGGAAGCAAGAAATTCTAAAAGGTAAAAGGAAGGAGTGTGTGCATCTCAGGCATGGTAGGCAGCTAATGCAAAGGCTTGGAGATGGGAAATGGAGTGGAAGATAACATAAGGGGAAGCCAGAAGACCACTTCGTCTAAAACATACAGGGTGGGAAAGGGAGTTACATATAATGAGATTGAGACCAGGTTGTATGAAGGACTTTAAAAGTCAAACTGAGTAGTTTATATTTTATCCTAGAGAAAATAGAGAGCAGGAAAATTACTTTGGAAGCTGTATGGAAGTGGGATTAAAGTGGGTAGAGATTGCTAGGATTGGTTGGCCATTGCAAATAGTCTAAGGAGAAGGTGATTGAGGCCTCAAGTTAAATGGTGGCTGTGTAAATATAGTGAAATGGGAATGTATGCCAAAGACATTGTGGAGGTAGAAATGGTAAAATATGATAGCTGATTGAATATGACAGATGAGGGTGAAGGAGGAGTCAAGGAAAACTCTGAGGTTACAGACCAGAAAGAAAAAAAGATGTTGGTGTCCTCAACGGAAATTAAAAAGAAAAAATGGCTTTGAAGATAAAGAATTGTGTTTACATGGCAGGCAGCTAGGTAACCCAGAAGATAGAGCATCTGGCCTAGAGTCAGCAAGACCCAAATTCAAATCCATCTTCAGACGCTTACTAGCTCTGTGAGTGACCCTGTACAGGGGTTTTCCTCTGTTGGCTGCAGTTTCCTCATCTTTAAAATGAGAAAATTTGGAACTCAGAAACAAGTGTTAAAAATTGTTTTTACATGTAATTGGGGGAAAATAAACTATTAAATAAATAGGTTTTTTATTTTAAGTTCCCTTCCCTATCTCTGCTTGTTTCCCTCTTGAGTTGAATACATTTCTTATGCCAAAGTCTTTTAACAATAATAATCATGATAATGATAATAGCTAATATTTATACAGCACTTACTATGTGCCAGGCATGGTGGTAATCACTTTACAATTATTACCTCATTTGACCCTCACAAAACCTCTGGGAGGTAGGTGCTATTATTATCCCCATTTTACAGATGAGGAAACTGAGGAAAAAGAGGTTGTGACTTGCCCAGGGTCACACAGTTTGTTTTTATGTGTGTGAGTCAGTCAATAAACATTCTGTGCCAGGCACTGTGGTAAGTACTGATAAGACAAAGAAAGACAAAAGACAGTTTCTGTCCTCAAGGAGCTCACAATCTAATGGGGGGAAACAACACTTTTTAAAAAGGAGCTAGAAGGGTTGGGCAAAGTCCAGAGGAGTGCTGCCAAGTGAAAAATGATGGGGTGGCTGCCCTGAACACCTTCCTTAAATGGAGGATCTGAAAGGAGCTCACCACTGTTCACTGTCTGCGCTTTCCAAAGGGAAGGAAAGCACTTGTGGGCATTCAACTTCCCACCACCATTTCATGTAAGAGTGTAATGCCAAGCAAAGGCAACTTCCCAAGGTTCAAAATACCAGCTTAGGTGCTCTCCATTTTATTCAGTGAAAAATTAAGAACAGAGAAAATCAAAATATGACATAATTCAAAATACAGCATTTACCAAGTGTGATTCAATAATCTCCAAGTACTATCCCACCCCTGGACATTACATTCATTTAGTCCATCACAAAGCCCCTGTTCTCAAGTGGAGATTAGTTTCCAATCATAAGTAAAGTACATTCATTTGTTTAAACATAGCACAAAAAGTTCAAAAGTTCCCCACCCTTGGATCACAACTGAATCTACCCCAGAGTTACAACAAGCTTAAGGATAGCATTTAATACCCAAATGGAGGTCTTTTCTTCATCTTGACAAGTTCTCAGCAATCTTTGTTCCTGAGGAGACAAAGTTTAGCAAGGCCACAAGATACATTGTCAGTGTCTTCATTAATTCATTCTCTGTCTGCAGATCAGTCCTAGGACCCCTGAAAACATTAGCAAAACCCTATTCCAGGATTTCTATAAATATACAACAAGAAAATCCTTCTTCAGGCCTTCTGAACCAACAGCAATGTTCTAAGGCCTCTGCAACGACAGGACTGTCTTTCACCAGTGGACAGATCTGGCAAAACAACATCAAAACAGACAAAGTACCAGCATAACAGCCATGTCTCCCAGTCCTTGGCAGCTCTGGGTGGCAGCTCTCAAAAGTCCTGGGCAATTCAAAGTGGCCCTCAGCAATCCTTTCAGTCTCTCTCTGCCTCCAAAGGTGCTGCTTCCAAAAAAAGTTCTTCTGCCTCTCTCTTGTGTCTCTTTCAAATTATGTCACCAGCTCCTCCCAGTTCAGCACTCTCTTTTCACGTCAACAAGTCCATCCCACAAATGGGATTCACAAGCTCTGGGTTTTAACACAAACCAAAAACCAAGCCAGTACAGGGGGATCTTTAAATTCAATTACTATTATAAAGAGTGAGGTTCATTAATTAGAATATAAAGAAAAAAAAGAGTCTGCTTCTCCTGCTCTGTCCTCCATGTTTGTATATATCCTTCTTAGGTACCTCAGTTATGAGAAATAGCAAATTCCATCCCTTCTTCCTCCTTTCTATACTAGTGTATTCCTTTATTCCTAGTTTTTCTTGTTCACCTCTTCAATAACTCAGAACAGTTAGGGGCGGCTAGGTGGCACAGGGAATAGAGTACCGGCCCTGGAGTCAGGAGGACCTGGGTTCAGATCTGGCTTCAGACACTTAACACAAAAACTAGCCGTGTGACCTTGGGCAAGTCACTTAACCCCAATTGTCCTCCAAAAAGAAAAAAAAAGCAACCTCAGAACACAGCCAAACCACCTCTGTAATCTCTATTTTCCTTATTCAATGCCCTCAGTACCCTTTCAAAGACATCAAGGTTCTAAGGAAACACTTGTTTCTTCTGCATCTATTAGAATGTTAACAAATCATTATATAATTCATCCACTTGCTCAAATAAATTTACTTTTCTGGGTTATTCTTGACTTTTTTTGTTTGCATTTCAAAATTCCTGCTCAGCTCTAACCTTTTTTTTTTTTTTTGTCAGAAATGCTTGAAAGGGGTGGCTAGATGGCTCAGTGAGTCGAGTGCTGGCCCTGGAGTCAGGAGGACCTGAGTTCAGATCCAGCCTCAGACACTTAACACACACACACACACACACACAAACTAGCCATGTGACCTTGGGCAAGTTACTTAACCCCAATGGCTCTCCAAAAAGAAATGCTTGAAAGATTTCTATGCTTCCTAGTCATGTGACCTTGGGCAGGTCACTTAACTCCAATTGCCCTCCAAAAAAAAGCAAATAAAAAAAATAAAAAAAAGAATTCTCTTCCTTCCATCACTGAAATTGGAAAAATATTCATGTTGCGTATAAATCAATCACATCACCTCCAACCCATTTAAAGTAAATTAGAAAATGCTATGCACTGATGCCTTAACCAGGTGAGAACATCTCAACTAATCAATCACAGGCTTTTGACAGTCTGATTATTGTCCGGACTAGATCAATTGGAGTGGAGTTGCATAGGGAGAATTTTCACATTGGCTGAGGAAATTTGATAATGCCTTGCAGGTTGTCTATAAAATATCAAGCCAGTTCAGGCCCAAGAGAGATTTGAACAATTAGAGAGGAGAGAAAAACTGGTTCGGGGAGAGGGCAGTGTGGGAGCAGATCCTCAGGTCTCAGTCTCCTTCCCCCTCACTGACCAGAGAAGGAGCTTCCTTGGTCCCAGTCTTCCCATCACCATCCTAGCAGGGTCTCCACAGAGTAGCAGACAACAATGCCTCTGCCAAGCCAACAACAGACTTGATATATATTCAGGCAGACTCCTACCATACCTGAGGGGAGGATATTGAGGATGACAACAAAAGGGCTTCAAGGCACAGTGGCCCCTTTGCCACATGGAACTCTTTAAGTTCATTTCCCCCTGGTCTTGTAAGTACTTCAGGGAGAGTGCTTCACAGGTTTGGAGAGAGAATGTTGGTACCAACTGTACCGCCATATAAACACTAAATTGTTGCTTAGCCGTTATCTGATTCTTCATGACCCCATCTGGGGCTTTCTTGGCAAAGATACTAGAGTTGTTTGCCGTTGCCTTTTCCAGCTCATTTTACAGATGGGGAAACTGAGGCAAATATGGTTAAGTGTCTGGCCCAGGACAACTAGTATCTGAGGTCACATGTGAACTCAGGTCTTCCTGACTCCAGGCCAGATGCTCTAACCACCACACCATCTAGCTGCCTCAAATACTAAATACATTTTACACAAAGCTAATCTGATTGATTAGCTGATAATCCATAATCATGGAAAAGAGCATACTGGAAGGAATTTGTGAGCTCTGTAGCATTATCAAGAAAAATTAAAAAAACAAAAAACACCACTCCACAAACCCTCAGAGGTAATTCTATAGCCTTGAGAGAATGTAATAGCTATGTTCTGGGGACCAGACTTGTTAGATATTCTCAGACCACTGTGCCACACAAAGAAAACCTAATAAAAACCTGGTTTCTTTTAAAGGGTCCAGCAAAAACTGTCTGCCAGAGGCCCAACCTTAACCAGAACCTCACTAGGGTTAGATGACCCTAGGCACCTCAATTGTTCTGCTGGTAAGATCCTACATTGGCTATTGCCCTGGAAAAGAAAGAGGAGCTGTCTGTTTGTCCTCTGATTCGGGTATTGTATTCAGAGAGGTGAGGGTGACTGCCAGTGTCACTAGTTGTAACAATAATTATCTTATCTGGGATAATTGATCACATTTCTATTTTCACTGTCCCTAATGAAAATTAATGTTGAAGAAAACTTGTTTTACTTTGAAACTTCATAATAGCTCTCTTTTGGAGAAGTAATGGAAGAGGGGAGTTAGCTATTGGAGAGGGGCTGATGATAATCAGATAGAGAAGATAGGTGGGTGGCAGAAGTGTGTGTGTGTGTGTGTCCCCTGGAAAAAAATATATATGTATGTATACTTCAAAAAGTTGGGGGGGTAAGAAAGACTGGAGTGGGGGAGGCAATGAAGATAAAGGAAGGAAGAGTAAGAAGCAGGGAGGGTGGGCCATGAGCATGCTGAGTGATGACTGTGCTCTAGAATGGACAGAG
>NW_027186304.1:23607121-23687426 GCF_028583685.1 Petaurus breviceps papuanus | reverse complement strand
TTCCCAAAGGAAAGAAATTAAGCCCTGAGCCCGAGCTGTCCTTTAAGAATACTTGTTGATTGAATAAGTCCCTGCCCTTCTTCCCCATCAGCCTCCCTCACCCAGCCTCCTCACCCCACCTCTGCGCTGATCGCAGAGGGAAAACATCTTTTTTACGATTAGGCTTCCACCAGGGGCGAGTCCCGAGTCCCTCGGCCGCTCCGTGCCTGGGGTCTCTACCAGAATGCAGAAACAGTGGAACCTGACTTAGCCTGGGGTGGGATGATGGTTTCTGGAGTACTTCCGAAATGCAAAGGTTATCTTCGGTGTTTAGATCTGCTATTAATTGATGTTTCCCTCGAGGACCAAAGTTAGTCCAAAGTTTTAGTTTAGAAGAAATTGGGTATGATGAATGAAAGGTTTGGGAGAGAGATGTTTACTAAAGTTATTTTAGGGATTAGGAAATAAACCTTTAAGTGAGGCAGAATTGAATTTTCAAAAAATGTACCACTGATTTTCTGTTGTCCTTCACTTGCTTGAAATTTTTCCTCTCCTTAGAAAATAAAGAATTCATTAATGAGCTAAATTTGTTAAAGCTTTGGGGGAAAATAACCTCATACCAAATACTCTTTAATTTGTAGTGTTAGTAAGATGAAAAATTAGTGGAAAAAGAAACAAAATTTTAAATGGCTGATTCTGTCTCCACAAGTACATGCCAATGGCTGCAGAAATTATCCCATTTGGTCAGAGTAGTTTAACAAGTTACAAAGTTGGGTGACTAAGGTCCTTTGGGGGATGTTTTGTGGTTCTAGTAATAATCAACAAGGCTTTCTCTTTCTAAATTTTGAGTCATACTTACCACAATTAATGTAAGTCTTCATTTCTCCCTGCTGTTGGTTTACAAAATTTTAATGCTTAGAATAAAATAGTAAATGTAACTACAGCAACCTCAAACTTAACTGCCCTTTTAAATTTGAAATGTAACAACTTAAAATTTTTAAAATGTACCCACATATGTACACATATACACCTAAGTTTATATCAAATTCAAGAAGTTACATTTTTTTTTTACATCTGATAGCTGTATTTGTGGAATTTGGGGGGAGTTCATTTTTTTCTGGTTTCTTATAGTTTTAGCCCTATTGTGGCTTTAAAGAATTCATAATGGTGCCTCATCTATAATGAATTCCTGCAATTAGTGTTTTGAACTCTCACTTCACCCTGTTATTCACTTAAGCATGTGCAGGTAATAACAGGTTACAGAGCAGAGAGAGAGCTTGAGCTTGTGAGAGCTAGCACCTTCAAAGCACTTCATATATATTATTTCATTTGCTACTCACAATACCCCCAGAAAGTTTGTAGGGTAAATTTAAATGTCCACATTTTATAGATGAGGAAACTGAAGCTCATAGAAGTTAAGTAATTGTAATTTTTTTGTTGTTTTGGTTCTGATCAATTTTATAAGAGAATATGAAATGATTGTAAATCAGTACAACTATAGTCTACATTTAAAAAACTCAATGATAATACTGTAGTTGAAAAACATTTTATTTTATATGTGTGGTGGAGCTGAATGCTTAAGTATTTGAGAAGCTGGATTTTTGTTGGTGTGGGGTATACCTTACATCAACCCAGAACACCTTATGCCTTGTTGATCAACCTTCAGAATTACTGTTGCAGAAAAATTCATCATCTGGCTGAGGAATAGAGGAGTGGATCAATGGAGTAGATTAGGCACATGAGATTCAGAAGTCAATGACTATAGTAATCTATTGTTTGATAAACCCCAAGACCCCAGTTTTTGGGATAAGAACTCACTATTTGACAAAAACTGCTGGGAAAACTAGAATATAGTATGGCAGAAACTGGACATAGACCATTGTCTAAGACCATATACCAAAATCAAGTCTAAATGGCTTCATGATCTAGGTATAAAGGTTGATACTGTAAGCAGTCTCGAAAAACAAGGAATAGTTTACCTTTCAGACTTGTGGAGAGGGAAAGACTTTATGACTAAACAAGAATTAGAGAACATTACAAAATGTAAAATGGATAATTTTGACTACATGAAATTGAAAAACTTCTGTACAGACAAAGCCAATGTAACCAAGATTAAGAGGGAGGTGGGAAATTGGGAAAGAATTTGTACAATTTGTACAAAGAATTTGTCTCTGACAAAGGACTCATTTCTAAAATATACAGAGAATTGAGTCAAATTTATAAGAATACAAGTCATTCCCCAATTGATAAATGGTCAAAGGATATGAACAGGCAATTTTCAGAGAAAGAAATTAAAGATATCTATAAGCACATGAAGAAATGCTCTAAATCACTATTGATTAGAGAAATGCAAATCAAAACAACTCTGAGGTACCACACCTCACCAGTCGGATTGGCTAAGATGACAAAACAGGAAAATGACAAATGCTGGAGAGGATGTGGGCAAATTGGAACACTAATGCATTGCTGGTGGAGTTGAACTGATCCAGCCTTTCTGGAGAGCAATCTGGAATTATGCCCAAAGAGCTATAAATAATTTCATATCCTTTGACCCAGCAATACCACTCCTAGGGTTATATCCCAAAGAGATCATAGAAGTAGGAGGAAGACCCATATGTACAAAAATGTTTATAGCAGCTCTTTTTGTGGTGGCAAAGAATTGGAAATTAAGGGGGTGTCCATCAATTGGGGAATGGCTGAACAAGTTGTGGTATATGCATGTTATGGAATACTATTGTGCTATAAGAAATGAGGAGCAGATAGACTTCATATTTACCTGGAGAGGCTTATATGAACTGATGCTGAGTGAGAAGAGTAGAACCAGGAGAAATTTGTGCACAATTACAGACACAATGTATGTGTGATGACCAACTTTGATAGACTGGACTCTTCTCAGCAATGCAGTGATATGTCAATCCCAAAAGACTCATGATGGAGAGAAATGTGTACATCCAGAGAAAGAACTGAGTTTATATCCAGATTGAAGCAAACTACCTGATCTTTTTCCTTTTCTTGTTTGGTTTTATGTCCTCTTTACCATTTTTCATTCCATCTGATACAATCCATCTTTATAACCTGAGTAATGTATAATGTGAAAGTATTTCCAGATCCTATACTTGACTGTATGCTGCCATGGTGGGGAGGGGAGGAAGGGGGACAAAATGTGAAACTCAAGGAATTGTGGAATTGAATCTTGTAAACTAAAAGTAAACAAACAAATTAATAAAAAAAAAAAAAGTATAGCTGGCATGGTGATGAGCCTCTCCAGATTTAGCTAGGCAGATCCTCAGATGGTAACCTATTTCACAGGGTCCCTACTCAAAGCCTTTAATGGATGTAGGACCTCTCAGAGGTTACGCTGTACTGGCTTATGAAAACATGGTATTCCTTTGATACCTTAATGAGTAAGCAGAGTAGGAATTTTAGAGCATTGACAAAAATGAATACCCTCTTATTTTTACTCTCATATGGACCTACTAATGTACTTGATGGTCTGAGGATGCGTCTAGATAAGTTTGAAGAAACTTATTATCTGCAGATTGAGTAAAGGGTGATACATTTTTCAAGCACAATTACTGAAGTTGAAGAGCTGACCTTAAATAACCTTTACCTGTGATATACGCTAAGTTACTTAGGTTGGGATTTATGGAATTGTACCAACTTATATAAGTTTTTATTTTTTCTGAGCTTTTAATTAACTTTTGTTGAAAATTATATTCAGTGGAATAATTCTAAAGTATTTGAAATTAGGAGACTGATTTTTTACTCCAGTACATGATCATTCATTGAAATGAAGTCTTTTATTCCAGAGCTTCGTGGGGTTTACCCCTTGTCTGCTTTGAGGAAACATGAAGTCACAGTATCTTGTGCCTACTGTAGCCATACTGATGTTCCTAACATGGATCCCTCTCTCACTGAGTTGTAACAAAGCTCTCTGTGCTAGTGATGTGAGCAAATGCCTCATCCAGGTATGATTGAAAATTATTTCTATGGGATAAATAGATTATAATTTTTGCCATAGAGACATTCTTTATTCTCCTTCTTTGTTATGATAGAATTATGGTATTTGTTTTAATTTTTCTTATTCACCTCAATGCCTTTCTACTGTGGGAGCATTTAAGAAGTTTATTAAGTTCCAGTTATTTTCAAGGCACTATATTAAACTGTGGATAGATGAAAAATGACATTGATCCTGCCTTCAAGGAGTTTACATTCTATCATGGGATATATAGCATGTACCCAAATAAGGATAGCACAAAATGAGATTGGATAGGAATAAAGGAAAGCTATATGGACAAAGTGACTTAGGAAAATTTGAGTGGAGACCTCAGAAAATGCTTCATGGAGAAGTTGGGCATACTGCTTCATGGAGAAGTTGGGCATACAAAGACAAATTGAAAAATGATGCTAGATCTCAAGGAGGTTACATTCTAGTGCAATACAGTGTCTATGCCTGATATTTTGAAGATGGAGAGAACACTAAACTACAAGTATAAGGAAAAGGCTTTCCAAATTGGGTTTTGAAGGAAGGGAGCGCATTCAAGTGGCACAGTAGATAGAATGCTGGGCCTGGAGTCAGAATGACCTATCTGGGTAAGTCACTTAGTCCTGTTTGCTTCAGTTTTCTCATCTGGAAAATGAGCTGGAGAAGGGAATTGCAAACCACTCTAGTATCTTTGCCAAGATAACCCAAAATGATGTTGTGAAGAGTCAGATACAACTGAACAACAGTTTAATATTTATATAGTGGTATATTCTCAAAATCTGTGACATGCTCTCCCTCCAGTACTTACAGAGACTAGGGGAAAATAAAAGAGGACTTTAAATGCAAATCTAAGGAGTTTATCTTTTACGATCAGAAGCCTCTCAAAGTTTTTGAGCAAGGGAGTGCCATAGTCAGATTTATGCTTTAGAAAGTTTATTTTGGCAGCTGTGTGGAGGGTAGATTGAAGAGGAGAGACCACAAGTCTGGAGTCCAGTTCTAGGTTATTAGTCTAGGCAATTGATGATGAGAACCTGTGCCAGTATAGCAGAAGGATGAGTAGAGAGAAGGGGATACATACAAGATGGGATGTAGAGGTAGAATCCACAAAACTGACTGGGTTTTTAAGTTTTGTACTTTGAAAATATATAGATATACTCAAGACTGTTGACTTGAACCCTGATTGTCCCCTCCCCTAGATGTCCTTTCAGAGGTAGGACAGGGAATGGGAATTTTTCAGTACTAGGAAATAATACAAATCAAGTAAAGAATCTGGGAGAGCAAGACAGAAAGGTTTCTACTTCATGGTTAACTACCCACTAGTTAACTGATTAGGAAATGGAAAGATGTTAAAATCTTATTCATTGGTCTTTAGATTCTTTCACTTCAGAAAGTTATACTAGATATTTTGCAGCTGTAGACCCCCATACATTGTTTCTTTAAAGATTTAAACTCTCATCCTCATTTTATTATATTATTTCAGAAAGATTATCAAATAAATTTATCTTTATTAGTATTACTCTTCCAATTTAGCAGTTATTAAGCCCTTCATTTATTTTCTAAAGAACTTTTAAAAAACCATTTTATTTTTTTTTTGGACTTATGATTTCATCACTGTAGGGAGTTCTCATACTGAAACTATATCCATAGATACAGATGGCAACTACTTTATTATTTGCAATCTTGTAAAGTTGACTGGTGGCTCTGAGAGGCTGAATTGCTATCATATTGTCAGTACTATTATTATAAGAGGTAGATTTTCTTGACTGCAAGGTAGACTAAACTGCTTTGTCTGTAATTTATCAGGTTCTAATTTCCTATCGACTTTTAATTTTTTTAAATGGCATTCATGTTCCCATTGCCATTGTAATTTGTGATAATTATGTCTGAGGTAGAACAAAGACAGAGGCATAACAAATTGGGTGTATTATTGGGAGTTTTTATTTGTTTAACAGTTATGGGGCAGTGTGGATGACTCTTTTCTTTCCAGTAAACACATTTTGTTCCTTAAGTTTAGTCTAACTATTTGGTTTTAAAATAATCTGAATTGTTAGCAAATTTTATTTCCAAGTTTGATGATAAATTCAATTTTGACAACAAAGATGGATACTCTGCCTAATTACGATAGCAGTTTAATATTGTTAGAAAATGAGGTGCTATATATGTGTATTTTCCAGGTAACTGTAATTTATTTCTTTTAAATGCTAATTTTAAAAACTCAGTATATGATTTGCATATCATTAGTATAGAAATCTATAGGTACAACCCTTCTGATTTAGTAATGGGCATAATATTAGCACATCCTTACAGAGTTGTGAGGATCAAATGACATATGTGGTTTTTTTACATATATACAATATACATACACACATTATCTATACAACATATTGTATTATAGTTATAATAAATATATAGCTATAACATTAATAGATAGCATTATATTGTATATATGTATATATAACATTGCATTATATATTATGTTATATAGAAAAATCATTCATGTGTGTATGTATATGTGTGTGTATATATGTGTGTGTGTGTGTGTGTGTGTGTATCTATATAAAATCTCATTTGATCCTCACAACAATTCTGTAAGGAGGTGCTATTATTATCCCCGTTTTACAGACAAGGACACTGAGGCTGAAGGAGATTTGTGACTTGCCCAGGATTGCACAGCTAATAAGTGTTTGAGGCAGAATTCGAAGTCAGGTCTTCCTGAGTCCAAGTGCAGAGCTATATTCATTGAGCCACCTATTTGCCTTTATAACACCTAGCTTCCTGTTTCCAACTTAAGATGGAGAGTATGAAAATATATGGACTGAGTTCAAGATGATGAAAATGAATCTTTTCTCAACTTTATGCCTTGGTCTTTATAATCTGCCTTTCTTATTTTATAAAAAATGAATTCTCTGAATATTAGACTTACCCATGGTCATATGAAAGTATAAGGATACACACTAAGGAAAAAGCTGTTTTTAGACTCTCCACATACTCACCATCATTAGTGTAAAAATTTTTACCTTATTTGAAAATTTTTTTTGCTTTTGAAAAAGTATTAATAAGTAAAGTTCTTTTTGAATGTTTATATTTTAATATTTACTAATGTTTACCTTAATTCTCTTTGAAGCTATATAAATGTGGAAAATGTAAAATTAAGGGACTCTTAAGAACTATAAATCCATATAGGTAGACCTAGTCAATATGATATTCTGAATTTGGAGTCAAAGGGCCTGGGATTGAATCCCAGCTTTGACATTTACTATCTATGTGACCTTGAACAAATCAGTTAACCTCTCTGTGCCTCAATTTCCTTATCTATGAAATAAGGAGATTGGACTGTTTAGGTCCTTTCTCCTTCTAAAGCTATGATCCTATGAATTCCCTGGACAGAAGTAGACTTAACCTAATACATGATGCTGACACATCCTGGGGAGGTGGATAAAAGCAGCTACTTAGTATTCTTTTTCTTGGTAAATAGTAGTTAAGTAGTTAACTATAAGTTTTCACAGCATTACAAAAATTTAGATTTTTCTTTTGAAAACCAGCTAATACTTTGCAACAGGCCCTCTAATATTTTAATTTTATTTGAGATGTTGAAGAAAAATAGCATTACAGTGTTTTAGAACATTTGTGCTGACAGTGAGGGCTTGTATATTCACAACATAACTAAGCAAAAAAAATTTTCTCTGAGGGCTCATAGTTATGTAAATATTTTTTACCAGTCAAGCTGTGAGACTGTTGAAGTCATTACTGCCACTCCTCCAGGTTGCTATGCTTTAGGGTGGTCCCCACATAAATATTTGTTTTGTGCTTCTACCTTAGAAAGAAGGAAATTACCTTAGAAGAGGGAAATATTAATTTAAACTTTGTATAAAGCCATATTTAGTTATCTAGTTTTATGTACTTATTCTTTCACTCCTTGTTATAATGAAAACTAGGTTTTCTCATAAATACGATTGTGTGAGGATTGTCTCCTTAAAGGAATGTTTGTAGAGGCTTCAAGTTTCCTTTTTCTATTTTAGAAATCTTTCATAACTTAGATCCTTTCTTCTCCCTGTAGCCAACCTCAAAGTACTCTACTTGTATTTAAAAAAAAAAAAAGATTTTTGGGGCAGCTAGGTGGTGCAGTGAATAGAGCAGTGGCCCTCAAGTCAGGAGGACCTGAGCTCAAATTCGGCCTTAGACACTTGAAACTTAACTAGTTGTGTGACCTTGGACAAATCACTTGATCCCAATTGCCTTGCCTTCTCCCCTTAAGGAAAAAAAAAAAGTTTTTATGGATCATTGAAGACCCTTGGCTAAAACAAGCCATCATATTTTTAAATGGACTTAGATAACTAAATATTAACTATTTTAATTTTTAAATGTAGGTATAAAGAATATATTGACTGGTCACCTCAAATTGTTGAGAAAAATATTTAGCATTCTTAGGTACCCAATTTAGAAATCCTGTGCCTTTATCCTATAGATAAATGTAATTAATGTAGTTAATAAAATTGGATTTTAAAAGGAATATTCAGTTGCTTCTCTGCTTCACTTTTATTTTTGTACCCACAGCAATGAATTCTGTATTTTCTCACTATAAAAATGGTTTCAGGAAAGTGCTGTCAGATTCTCTTCCATTATTGGTCTTGTGAATTATATCTTTGTCACTTTTTTCCTCTTCCTCTTCACCTCCTTTCCTTTGCCAATTAATTGCAACCTGTTTTTTCATTTATATGGTTTCATCAACATCAGTTCTTGGTGTGGGAACTTCTGACATTGTAGCACTACTCAGATTCATCTGTTTACTCAGTTAGAAAAGGCCTAGGGAATTATTTAAGACTGGAGGTGTGGAGGTTAAGTGATTTGCCTTGTATCATAGTATAGGTAGGAAGTATAGTAGTGAATTTGAACTCAGGTCATCTGACTTTAAGACCAACAGCAACTTTATATGTGACTGAAAATCTTTAAAATGTAAATGTCCAAAGCTAATGAGTCAAGGTTGATGTTATCAAATAAAAGAGTAGTTCAGCATTACCCCAAAATTCATAGGGTTGGGTTAAGTTGATCAGAATCCAAGACAAAAAAGCATAAATGCTTTTACTCTTCATTCAGAATTATTTGAGGAAAGAGAATTCATAATTTCTCTTTAAGAAGGCATTTACTTAAGATAATTTTGTGCCATGACATTTTATAAACTGACATATAAAGATGAACAGTTGAGAGGAATAAATTGAGTTACTTGCTTTACAGACAATTTTTTGTTTAGGTTTCTAAAAGAAATAGATATCTTTTAGACATACTTTAATATGTTCAGCATAAACTTTATAGGCTTAGTAAAGAAATGTATGGTTTGTTTTCTGAGGGTCAGTCTAGCTAGCTAAATTTGGGGAAATTCAGAGCCAAGTTGATCTTAGGATGTGAGAAGCTCACAAAGACCAGCTCTGTAAGTCATAGAGAAGCTGCAACCTGTGTTAGTGCAAGTAAATATAGGCTTTATGTATCCACAGGTTAATTGATGTTTAGCTACCTTACCAATTTCACTGAAGCCTTTGTTATATAAGGTTCCTATACCAACCACTCAACATCTATCAAGGTCAATTAAGTAGTAGATTATTACTACCTTGACAATTCTTTTCTTAACTTAAGGTTTGTTTAGCTGTTGTTTATTATGGATAGTTGGTAAAGCAAAATAGTGTTGTTTGAACAAAGTAGCATAATTATATTTATGTTACTTATTTTGTACCCAAAGGCTAATTGTTTGGAAGAATATAATAAGCAGAAGTAACAACATAGTCTATTAATTTGCTGATTATATTCTTTAGCAATGACATAATATGAAGGTACTTAAGAATGTATTTGGTTGCATCATTGTATATTCTTCCGGATTTGTTTGCTTTGATAAGAACTGAACTTCATGTGTAGTTTAAGTAGTATTTAAAGAAAAAGAATTTGTGTAAAAATCAGGCAGTGCATAGTAGGCAATGAACTTACTAATAAAAATTTCACTTTAGTTTGGAATGAAGTATATAGGGACATATTCTTAAGGCATATTTTAGGAAGGTTTAAAATTGTTGAATTCAAAGAATCCTCTTTTTAAAAAAAACAAATAAACATTATTATCTGAGCAATGTTGTTTTAATAACAGTACTAACAAACTTCTCAAGTCTTGGAAGAAGTTGGAAAAGTGAAAATATTTAATAATACTCAACTCCATAATATAAATAAGATTCTTCCTTAGAGTTTTAATTTTTAACCCCAAAATAAATGTTCATAAAATAGCTAGTAAAGCTTGTTGAGTCTTGAACAAAGTTAATAGTGTTTTGTTCAACTTAATGGCCATTTAATTTTGTACAGTATGCGACTTTATAGTAATAACAGTCCCTGTTGTATGGCACCCAATAAACCAGACAGCTTGAGCCAAATGCATATTCCCTTTTTCCCCATAGCACAGGTATTGTTCTGGTAGCTACACTGATGGTATAGTTAGCCAGAACAGTAGTCTAAGGAGAGTTCAATACTGTGATGAATGAGTTGGGATCAGAGAAAGAAAATAGAGGGAGACCTGGTGGTAAAAACATTCATACATAATACTAATGGGGAAAGAGTAACTCCCAGCTAACCAGGTCTTGTAACTAACCCAAACCCAAATTTGTCCATCATGCCAGGTATCAGAGTTTTTGCTATAATAATTTTGCAAAATTAGTAGGATGTGAAATTTTTGTATGGACTACTGGAAAAGACAATTCCTTAAAGTTGTACAGAAGTTGAAATAGGGTTTAATTTTTATCACTGATATAGCTGTTGGCAGTGCCAGGTATAATGAGCCAAAACTCCCAAGATGTTCATTAGCCCTTGTGGAGTTAATATACTATAATATGGCACTATGGGACAGAATCAAAAATTAATTAACTTAATGTTAACTGATACAGCCATGAATATGCTAGGAAAATAACTTTTATAAAGCCCTTTTGGATATTTTAAGATCCACAAACTATGATATGTATTAGGTCAATTGATAAAGACTAGATGCTGTCTTTGTAAATATCTGCTATTAGATCCTTACTTGAGAAGAGTTCAGATTAAGTCATTGAGAGCTACTCCCTCAAGATCATAACTCTTTGCCTTGATAGATGGCCTTTATGACTGGCTGTGACCAATTAAAAAAAAAAGCCTATCATTTGGTGGCCATTCTTGGTGATGAGCCTTTTAATATACAGCTAGTCTGGTCCTTAGACCAAAGATATCTCGTCATCTTTTACTGGGCTTATTATGTGATCTTTCTTTAGCTTTTTAAGTCCTGCTGAAACTTATACTATGCTGGCCTGGTCCTTAACCATGCTTACATGTGGTAGGCTCTTAGTACATATAAATTGTGTTGAATTGAACTCCCATTATTCCTGTGCAGATTCCAGACTCAAAGAGTAAAAGAAAACTTAATAATTAAATAAAGTTTTGAGGGTAGAGCAGAATGTAGACCAGATATGGAAGGGATTCAAGGATTAAAAAGCTCTCCTCCCCTGTGTCTTTTTGTTTTGACCCCCCAACTGACTTATAGAGGCAGAAAATCTGTATACTGACACACCTTGCCTAAAATCATTGATTCTCTGAAAAGGTTTTTAGGTAAAGTTGGTATTGAAGGATAGTTCCATAGGAAAGATATTTCTTCTATGTAGTATATGATATAATGGTAATAAGATAATTGATAATCAGGGAAATTGAAGCTCAAGCCAAAAAAATGGAAATTAGAACATAAATTTAGGGACGTTCATACAGTTGGAATTGAAGCACTTTGTCCAATTTTTGTTCCTCAGGTAATCCAATATTAGAATAAGATTTCATGATGTTACACTGAGGCTTAGTTATAATGTATTAAGAATAGCATCATGCAGTGTATAGTAATAATAGCTGATATATATATACATATATATATATATATATAGGACTTTTAGGGCTTTAAAGTTTGCAAAGCCCTTTACATGTATTATCTCATTTGATCCTCAAAACAATCCTCTGTCCCATACCCAAGGGTGTGCTGATACTCTGATAGGATCTGCTTCTAATTTTAATCTGCATTATTAACACTTTTAAGTCTAGACAATCAACAAAACTATAAAGTAAGCCTTGGTTTGTAGGTGTGCCTGTTTCTGAGGCATAAATTCTCACACTGAAAATATAATAAGCCAGTTAGAGTTGGCTCCAGCACACCCCTGCCCACATGCTCCCTCCCCCTTTAATAATTACAAAGAACTGAGAATTCTTGATTGAATCAGTAAGAGGTATGAACCAGGTGTGAACAAGGCCCAAATACTTTCATGGTATCATTCAAGTATCAAAGGTTTTGTGTTGTAGTGGAAAAGGCCCTGAAAGCTAGAGGATGAAATGAAATACTGACTGAAAAGTCCATGTTCTTTGGGTTTTGTGTGAAATTGCAGACTGGGGAATGGCTAAGCAAATTATGGTATATAAATGGAATGGAATATTCTTTTGCTATTAAAAAACTATGAATGAGATAGTTTCAGAGAAATGAGGAAGACATATATGAGCTGATGTGGAATGGAATAAACAGAATGAGGAGTGTGATAAAAATAATGTAAGCATGGGCAGCTAGGTGGTGCAGTGAATAGAGCACCGGCCCTGGAGTCAGGAGGACCTGAGTTCAAATTCGGCCTCAGACACTTAACACAAAAACTAGGCGTGTGACCTCAGGCAAGTCGCTTTAACCCCAATTGCCTTGCCTTCTCCCCCTCCAAAAAACAAATAAAAGCCAGTGTGGCTATTTTTTTGCTCAACTGTGTATATTTGTTATGAACATTTTGTTTTTGTTTTGCTTCAGTTGGGGATTGAGGAGAGAAAACAGATTTTTGTTACAGATTAAATTTGAAAAAATAAAACAGCCCAAAAGACTCAAGAGTCTGGCATCAGAGAGGAAGGAATAGGGCCCGAAATGGCATCTCAAGGGCAACAAGAGAAAGGCCCGCAACTGGGGTGGAGAAGGGTGAGGCCTCCAAATGCCCCACTTCTTCAAAGACTGGAGGAAAGTTCCAAGAAAAGGTCTGTTCTTCTAAGATGACTCATGTTCATCAAGGCATATTGGGAAAACAAATCTAAGCAAAAAGGTAGAGCATCCCTGCTCTTAAAGGAACTAACATTCTAATAGGGAAGCTGAATAGGTAAAGAGTCTTCCTGGAGTCAGATATTAAAATGTGGAGAGAGAAGTAGACTTGGCTGGCCTGGGAAGCAAACTATATGACAGGCAGGAGGAACTCAGCTGTGGAAGGAGGGAGCCACTGAGGCAGAGACATCTTTGGGGTGAGAAATGGCTAAGGAGGGCTGAGGGATTTGCCTCAGATACAAAGAGATCAGGGGTTAGCTATAGATAAGTATAGATTTAAAACCGAGGCAAAGATTTACCTTCACCTAAAGGTTTAATTCCTAAAGGGTACTCTGAGCATCTGTAACTGTATTTCTCACTTTATTTAATATGAACTGCTTATAGCAGAAGAGGAGGGAACCCTGTGAACCTTAGGAGCTATTATAACCCCCCTGGGTTTAAAACAAACTAAATATTGTAGCAGTGTGGCTGAGTACACCTCCAAAGACAGAGTAGCTTCCCCACATGCATGAACTCTTAGTACAGGTGATGGAATGCACTCCTTTTAGTTTACTTTGCGTCATCTTCAGTTACAGAACACATGCTCTGTAACCATGTGTGTCTGTCCTGAGTCTTCTTTTCTTCTTCCTTTGGACTATTTCACATGATGATCTCATCAACTCCCAGAGATTCAATTATCATCTTTATGCTGATGATTCTCATATTCCTGACCTCTAGTCTTGCATCTCTGACTGCCTTTTAGATATCTCAAACTGAATATCCTGTAGATATCTTAAACTAACATGTCTAAAACTGAACTCATTGATCTTTCCCCCTCAAACTCACTGCCCTCCCCCTTACAAACCTCCCCATTAACTGAGGAGAGCAACACCGTTCTCCCAGTCCCCCAGACTTGTCACAGTGCCATCTTCTGCTTACTATCTCTGACCCTCTCCTCCCCACACCCACACATGCTCTGACCTATTGTCAAGGCTTGTCATTTTTACCTTTGCATTTCCCACTATGCCCCATTTACTCCTCTGATACTACCATAACCCTGCTACAGGCCCTCATTTCCTAATAGCCTGCTGGTGAGTATGCCTGTCATATATCTCCCCAATTCAGTACATCTTCCACTCAGCTGCCAAAGTTATCTTCTTTAAAGCACAGGTCAAACCATGTCAGTCCTCTGCTCAGTAAATGCCAGTGGCTCCCTGTCACTTAAAGGATCAAATATAAAATTCTCTATTTGGTGAGGCAAACAGGGCTAAAGTGATTTGCCCAGAGTTACATAGCTAAGAAGTGTCTGAAGCTGGACTTGAATTCAAGGCTTCCTGAGTACTCCAGGCCCACTGCTCTAT
Organism: Petaurus breviceps papuanus; assembly: GCF_028583685.1. Taxonomy (NCBI): domain Eukaryota; kingdom Metazoa; phylum Chordata; class Mammalia; order Diprotodontia; family Petauridae; genus Petaurus; species Petaurus breviceps. Next base: position 23,673,028 of record NW_027186304.1, on the reverse strand, counting down.
CCACTGTGCCACCTAGAAAGGTTGGCTAGTTCTTTTGTCCACGAAGACCCATGAAATGGACAAAAGTACAAAATAAATACAGCTTTCCTTCCACATTGATGGTTATAGATTAGAAGAGAGAGCAGGGCAGTAGTTTGAAAGAATCTTACAATTTTTTTTTCTTTTTGTAGTTGGTAAGGCAGGGCAATTGGGGTTAAGTGACTTGCCCAAGGTCACATGGTTAGTAAGTGTTAAATGTCTGAGGTCAGATTTAAACTCTGGTACTCCTGGCTCCAGAGCCAGTGTTGTATTATTCACTGCCTCCTAGCCACCCCTAATCCTAAATCAATTTTCTTGTGTTATTTGATGAGAAGTATTGCGGTCAAATGATATAGAGACCTGACCTTAAGAGTCAATAAGTCATTTAGCATTTAAGAAGGACTTAATATCAAGCACTGTGCCCTCAAGGAGTTCTCATTTTAATGGGAAAGACCACTTGCAAAGTACCAGCTCTATACAAGGTAAATTGGAGGTAGTCTCAGAGGGAAAGCATTAGAATTGAGGAGTTTGGGGAAGTTATTTCTTACAGAAGGTAGAATTTGAGCTGAGACTCCAAGGCTGTGAGGAGACAAAGATGTAGAGGGAGAGGGACAGGCAGTGAGAAGGCATGGAGTCTGGGAGGTAGAATGTGAAGTGTGACTAACGGCCAGGATGCCAGTGTCCCTAGATTATGGAGTATGTGAATACAATAAAGTGTTAGAAGATTGGAAAGGCAGGAAGGGGCCAGCTGGTGATGAGCTTTAAATGCCACACAGAACATTTTGTATTTTATCCTGGAGGGAATCCATGGTTGTTTATTGAGTGGGTTCAAGTCCTGCCCCTGGTTCTGTGGTTCATATTGGTTCTGTGGCCTGAGGTAAGTTATGGAATCTTTCAGAGCCCATTGAGCACTTCCCTTAAAACTAAGTTTGGAGCTGTAAAGCTTTTCTCAGATCCAGTCAAAAACCAAACAACACATTTCATTAAGAGGTGTGGAAAGTGAAGGGAGTACTCACATCAATGAGAAATAATTAATTTAATTACTGAAGCATTTTCTTTTTGTAACTAAATTTCTGTTGGGGGGAGCGGATGTCACCCTTCTTGCTTACAGTAAAGTGGAAGGGAAGAGAAGCAGAAGCATCATCTTTGTGGCCTGGCAGCCAAGCAGTCTTCAGCAGTGTTTTTTGCCAATAATGTCTAAAACTCCCATCTTTGTCTTTACTAATGTGACACTGAAGATATTATAAATTAGCTATCAGTTTCTTATTTCCCCTTTGTTCTTGATACCTTTCACTTTAGGAGATAATCATTAAATTATAAATCATTAAGTTAATTACCATAACATATAATTCCACTCCCACTGAAATGTCAAAGCACAGCACATCCATTAAGAGGGTGTACAAACCATCCACTTTAATGTTAGATCATTGAGACATGTTCAGGCAGCTCTCAAATTGGCTGTTTCTCTTAAACTTATGTTAGCATTAATCTTGTTCTATCGAGCACCCTTTGATTAGAATTTAAAACCGGACACAGATATATGACAGTAAAATGAACTGTGACTACTTTAAAGTATCAAATTTTATAATAAAGTTAATCAGTTTTCATTAATTTTGTGTTATTTAGAATACTGAATGAGGTAACTTAAGCTAATTTTTGAGGGAGGATTAGGGAGTAAAGCGAAAGAAACTTGGAACCCTCCTGGTAAAAAGTGTCACATACAGCCTCACAAATTCAAACTAGTATAATGTACAGAGATCCTGTCTATGGTCAATTTGTACATATTTTAAAAATTTGAATGACCACTCAAGAATGCAAATCTCAGTGTTAAAAGAACTCAGTAATTAGTTAACCATCCTGGTTCCCATTAACTATGTCTTTTCTAAAATGATATGCCCAGAATTGAACAGAGTATTTAAGAAGATGTACTACAGCCAACGTAGAGTCCAAGGCAAAATAAGGGCAACCTCACCCCCCAGTTATGTGCAAGATGCCCCTTTTCATACAGCTGAAATGTGCATTGGTTTTCTTGGCTGCTGTTCACACTGTTGACTCTCATGGTGTAATAAGACAGATAGGTAAGGAGCACATTTATTAAGTGCTTATTGTGTGCTAGTTACTTTCCTAAGCACTAAGAATACAAATCAAAGCAAAAATCGTTTTGTCTTCAAGCAGCTTACATTGCCTTTCATTTAAAAAAAAAGTTATTTTAAAAATGATGAACTATATAGTGAATTTCCATAGATGGGATTATTTATGACATAGCTTATCCTTTATTTATTTAGGTTATACATGTGTAGTTATGCAAAATATCTTCATAGTAGTCATATTGTGAAAGACTAACTATATTTCCATCCATCCTATCCCTTCCACCCACTTATTCTACTTTCTCCTTTGATCCTGTCCCTTTTCAAAAGTGTTTGTTTCTGACTATCCCCTCTCCCAATCTGCCTTCTCTTTTATCATCCCCCCTTCTTATCCCTTTTCCCCCTATTTTCCTGTAGGGTAAAATACCCAGTTGAGTGTGTATGTTATTCCCTCCTTAAGCCAAATCCAATGAGAATAAGATTAACTCATTCCCTTTCACCTCCCTGCTCTTCCCCTCCATTGTAACAACTTTCTCTTGCCTCTTTTATGTGAGATAATTTACCCTATTCTATCTCTCCCTTTCTTCTTCTCCCAATATATTCCTCTCTCACCCCTTAATTTTATTTTTTAGATATCATCCCTTCATATTTAACTTACCCTATGTCCTCTCTCTATATATACATATACATACACACATACATATATATGTATATATACATGAACACATATATATTCCCTTCAACTACCCTAATACTGAGAAGAATCTCATGAGTTACAAATATCATCTTTCCATGTAAGAATGTAAACAGTTCAACTTTAATGAGTTCCTTATAATTTTTCTATCCTGTTTACTTTTTCATGCTTCTCTTGAGGCTTGTATTTAAAAGTCAAGTTTTCTAGTCAACTCTGGTCATCTCATCAAGAATGCTTGAAAGCACTCCATTTCATTCAATGTCCATTTTTCCCCCCTGAAGTATTATACTCGGTTTTGCTGGGTAGATGATTCTTGGTTTTGCTCCTAGCTCCTCTGACCTCCAGAATATCATGTTCCAAGCCCTTCGATCCCTTAATGTAGAAGCTGCTAGATCTTGTGTTATCCTGACTGTGTTTCCACAATTCTTGAATTGTTTCTTTCTGACTGCTTGTAATACTTTCCCCTTGACCTGGGAGCCCTGGAATTTGACTATAATATTCCTAGAAGTTTTCTTTTAAGGATCTTTTTCAAGAGGTGATCAGTGGATTCTTTCCATTTCTATTTTACCCTCTTGTTCTAGAATATCAGGGCAGTTTTCCTTGATAGTTTTTTGAAAGATGATGTCTAGGCTCTATTTTTGATTATTCAGGTAGTCCAATAATTTTTAAATTATCTCTTCTGGATCTGTTTTCCAGTGAGATATTTCACATTGACTTATAATTTTTCATTCCTTTGGTTCTGTATTATAATATGTTGATTTCTCACAAAGTCATTAGCTTCCATTTGCTCCATTCTAATTTTGAAGGAATTATTTTCTTCAGTGAACTGCCGTGGGCTGCTCAGTGTCTGGCACTAAGCATGATCAGAGATGTGAATAACAAATGAGAACCATGAACTCCATTTAATGATTCTTTGAACAAGGTTTTTAAAGATCAAGCAGACAAAGATTCAAATGCTCTTATCAAATTCATTGATAAGTCTGTCATATCCTGGAGAATTCTTATCATTACCTTAATCTGCCATATTCTGGAAGTAGCTCAGAATTGGATAAGGCCATGTTATCTATGTGCCAAAAAGTCTTAGGAAAGATCAGTTAACTCATATCTTATGCATTCACATAACAAAGGATGCTCTGGAGAGCATACTTCAAGGCAGGAAGCCAAAGCCACAGTCATCAAGGACAGTTGCATAGGAACTGACCCCCAAGAATCAAATATTTTGGCTCACTACAAATTCCCCCCCTTTTTTAGAGAGAAGTTTAAAGGCATGTAAATCAGTGCCTAAAGCTCTAATATTATGCTTCATAATTCATATAATGCAAGGTCCAAATATACAACAGACTAATATAATGATTAATATAGGGAGTAAATGCTTAGTAAGAGCTACTATATTTTGAAATGGAGAGATTTTTTTCAATGTATCAATAATCGTTTTTGCATCTCCTTCTGGGTCAATCCTAAGAATCTCACTGTGCTCAATATCCTGAGTGATCTGATGGAAAACTCTTATTTCCATGGTGTTCTTAGAATCGTGCCATGCTCCCAATAAGCGAGTGGGCTCTGATCCTGTCCCATGTGGTGTTGGGATAAGTGGAATTATATAAGCTAGGGGGTGACACAAATATATGTATATCTATAATCACATCTAAGTAACAATTGCATTTTTAATGCTTTTAACTCATACCTAACCATAATACTAATTATTGTAATAAATTGATCTTTTACAAAAGCTCCTTATCTATATCATGTTGTGTCTTAAAGGCTACAGAAACGTTTTTTGATAATTCATTAGCCTGTTGTGCAGTTTGGATTGCAAACACAGCAGTTGGAACCATTAACAATATTAGGATAGTGAATTTACTAACAAGAAATCTGACAAACCTTCCCCCCCCCCTTTTTGAAGACATCAGATATTTAATGTAACTTATATGCCCTTGATGTTTGATATCAAGCATAAGTGAAATTAGTTGAAAAAAGCAAAATAAAGATTGTTCAACAAGATCTCTACTAGATATACATAAAGCAAAAGTAAAATCGATGCAATTAATAATCCATACATAAATAGGTGTATCCATAATTACATTGTTAGAAGGAGTCTGGTCTTGAGTTTTCAAAACCAAGGTAACATTCTTTGCCAATTCATTCAAAAATTAAGCAGTTTGTATCCCACTTAGCAGAGAAATAGAAGACACAGTTGCTGACATTAAGAGAGAGGCAATTAGTCCTGTGATTTAAAAAATCCAAAATCAGTTCTTGTTAGAAAATCAAATATTTCTTGAAGTGAAGGCTTCTCTGAAGTCTGTCATTGTGTAATGTTCTATTAGAAGGCTGTATCCTCCTGTGAAAAGGTCGGATGCCAAGTCATTTCTTCTGGGGTTGTCCTTGTGAGGGATCCTCTGATCCTCTTCTCTGTTTCTACATCTGGGAGGTGATTCATGGAACACGTCTGGACAGCATCTAAAAATATAAGCAAAACTTCACCTCTGCATAATTAAGGGGCAGGTCTTTTCCATTACTTTATTTGGGAATATGTACTTTTTCAAATTGCTATTTTGCTGGTATATACCCATTTTTAATGATGCTTAAAAAATGTAGGGTATATAAGGCAGTAGCTAATTGCCCTATATTGGTCCAAATCCAAATCCCTTTTTTATTTTTGTAAATAGGTATCACAAAAAGATTGAAATGATCTGCCAGTGTAAGCAGGGGGCATTATGGGTTTTTATTCCTTTAGGGGTATCTAAGAATGAAGAGCAATTGAAATGGAATGAGAAAACAATGCTACTCCTTACTGAAGTATAGCTACAGGTGTAATCATATGAAATTGAAGGACAATAATTTTGCTCCATTCCTATAATGCAGCCTTATTAAGTTAAATGAATGGGAGGTTTCACAGTTACAAAGAAACAAAAAATGATTTAAAATTTTTTTGAATGGAACTATAGTCATTCACTGTTGCCTTTTCATTTCCGAGGGATGTTTCAGGGAGAGGACTCTCCATTATTTAAATATATGATTATATTGGGGTGGCCAGGTAGCACAGCAAGTAAGAACACAGGCTCCAGTGTCAGGATGACCTGGAGATCGAATCCCGGGCTCAGATACTTAGCACCCACCCAGAAACACCTGGCCATGTAACCTTGAGCAAGTTACTTAACCCCGATTGCTTAAAAATAAATAAATAAATAAAGATTAAAATAAATATATGATTACATAATATATCAGGGAAAAATATCATCCTAAAAAATTAATTCTTGAAGAAATGGCAACAATAAAAATTAAATTAGAGGCTTCTAGTAATACACTGAAAGTTTTCTTTCCCATTTCTTATTCACCTTAAATAGGTATGTAAGTCATAATTATGATAAATCATTAACTTTCAACCTGAAAAGAACTATAATGCTGACATATGACTCAAAAAAATTAAAGTTTTAGATTCAAGAAATCTAAGCTTTTCTTGTTCAAATTGCTTAGACCACAAATTTAAACTGTGCTTGATATTATTTATCTCACTCTGAATATTAGTATGCACAAATTCTTATGAATGTAAGTATTTGGCAGTTGATATTCTCAATTCTTATTTAGCTTTAAACAGCAAAGATTATCCAGCCTTCAAAGTTACCAAAACAAAAGTGTATGAGAAAAAAGTGTTCATTTGTCACATAGATATATTGTAAGTTTCTGAAGGTGGGATAAGAAATGACATCCATTTTCCAAAGACTATCAGGTTTTAAACTTATAGGATTAATAGAAGTAGAAGAGGGGGAAGGTATATGAGGAAGGCATTTTGTGCATGATTTAACTATTTGCCTGGCCTGTTCTTGTGAAATTGCTTAATTAACATCCTTGCATTTTGAATGTAGAGATAAAGGAAGAAGTGTTGGGTAAGTTTTGTATTGTTAATTTATCAGCCACATCACCTCCCCACCAAATGGGCCTAGGCAGAGATGCATGAGTGCAAATACAAGAAATCCCAAAAGGACCTTCTTTCACCTCTAACCACTTGTTGCAACTGAAAAAACAATTGATAGAACTTTTGATTATTGAAATCTGTCTCAATGTTCCTTACAGTATAAAAACAGTATGTAAAAATGTTAAGGGATTGAGGCTGTTCTTTTAAGACATATAATAGTAAACATTTCATTCTTTTGGGTAGATGAAAAGGAAGTGGAAATAACTCTTTTAGCTCTCTGTTTATTTGAGGCCTTAGTAAAAGCCTTATCTGCCTTTTTTTTTTTAAGAGTAGTGAAGGATGTTATTTACCAGGAAGGGTCTTCTTAGGTTAGCATTTCAATTTGTGCTTTAACATAAGGTTGCTGAGTTTTTAAGGGAGAGTCTGAGCTGGTAACTGCAGGTTGTCTTTTGTTAAGGTTTATGAGAATTGGGGGTTAGTTTTTCCCCTTATAGTAGTGATTTTTGAAAGTCATTTAAAGTCTCCAAGTTATCTCTTTGAATTACTATTTTTTGAGGCTCAATAATGTTTTCTCTCATATATCCTAAGTAATTGTATGGAGGTTGCAACTGAATTTTTCGAGGGCTAAGACTAACCCATATTGAGGTAAACTAACCTGAGTGGCTTGAAGTATTTGTTGCAAAACAACTTTTGAAGGATGTGCACATAAGGTATGATTAATATATAATGGAGAAGATATACAGATGGATATTTATCTCTTATAGTTTTAATGCCTATGCAACAAATTTCTGGCACATTGTTGCACTGTTTTTATCCCTTGTGGGAGTACTTTCCATTGAAAGCGTTCATGGGGAGCTCTTAAATTAATTGATGGAAGCAAAATACTGACAGTTCATCTTCATGTAATAGGATAGTTGTAAAACAATCTTTTAAATAGATTATCCATAAAGGCCATTCTTTTGAAATCATAGCGGTAGCAGGGAGGCCTGGTTGAGGGGCTTCCCATAGTCTATCTTTCCATCTGAAAAAAGGTTTGATTGAAGGAGACAAACAAATAGTAATATAAAATTACAACATTTATTCATTATTCCCTTAAGGCTAGCTTTACTACTTGTACATGGAATGAAGGACTAGAGTCCTGACTGACGAAAAAAAAGGATGGGAGGGCTTAAGTACATTCTAAGACCATCCCAATTAAGGGTGGCTGAGTTACACAAATTTATGATCCCCATAATGGTTTAATCATTGTATGAGAAAGGAATTTTCTTAATTGGATAAATGGTAAATACAGTAAAACAAGAAAGATGACAAAGTGTAGATTGAAATTATGATCCAGAATATCTGTGTTTTCTTTACCATTAACAATCTATAACATGGTATAAGACCAGAAAATCTTAAGATAAGAAAAAGTCCCATTACTCAAGTTAGTGCCTAGAGTTAAGGGTCTCATCCTTAAGGGCCATAAAGTAGGCTTTGTAAACATAAGGAGAGTTGTGTTTTCAGAGACAAAGCTGCATCTCTTTGGAAATTATGATCTCTGGATGCCTGTTTTAAATCCTACTCCCAGCCTTATCTGGGCTCTGGAGTGGCTGACATAGAGAGAGAGCTTTATTTATTTATTTATTTATTTATTTGGTAAAATGAGGCAGAGCAGCCTGTTTGAGTAATTCAGATTTTAACCAAAATAAGATCTTAAGTGATTATCAGAGTTCAGTGAACATTCTCTATTTTCCTGACTTATTACTTAACAAAAGTAATTTAGGTATCACAAAGTGTTTTAGCCAAAGGAGAGAAGAAAAAATATATATTAATTGAATCTCAAACAATTAAAAACTGATCACCATATTTTTAAAATCTATTAGTTCCAAAATTCCTTTAGTCAATGGAAATATCTTAAGGTGAGTTTTAAGTGGATTGTATAATTTTTTGCACATTTTTAAATTTTTGGTAAAAAATATTAAATTTTCCAATAAGCTAACATAAAAAGAGCTCATAGGGGCAGCCAGGTAGCACAGCAAGTAAGAGCACTGGCTCCAGTGTTGGGATGACCTGGGGATTGAATCCCAGGCTCAGACACTTAGCACCCACCCAGAAACACCTGGCCGTGTAGCCTTCAGCAAGCTACTTAACCCCAATTGCTTAGGGGTGGCCAGGTTGCTCAGTGAGTAAGAGCACTGGCTGCATTGTCAGGATGACCTGAGAATCAAATCCAGGCTCAGATACTCAGCACCACACCCATAAATAACTGGCTGTGTAACCTTGGCAAGTTACTTAACCCTGATTGCTTAAAATAAATAAATAAATAAAAAGAGCTCATATCTTTTACCAATTACTTAGTCTGATCATAGGAATCAGGTTTAAGAAGAAAAAAGTAGGAATATGTGAAAATGATCTTAAATACTTTTTATCCTGAACAGCAATTTTTACCAATCACAGCTTAGAGCTAATTACTTTTAATTTTATTCTCATTTAGCAGTAATAAACAATAAATATCTACTAGGGCTTTTAATACATAAAGGATATCATTTAACATTTTTCTTTCTCAGATTTAAACTTATCCTGGTGTAATAGCCAATTGTTAAAAATCCTTACTAATCTTTTGCAACTTTTTAGCAAGTTAGGTTCATTATTTAAGAATTGCATAACTAAAACAAGTTCTTATCCTAGTCTGAGGATTTTCCCTATAGAGATAGTTTTCAGGGGTCTTGACATTATTAAAGAATAAGAAGAATTGATATAGATCAGGAGCCGAAAGTGGTGCTCTTGCTTTGCTAAATCTCGTACATGCTGGAGGAATGTAATAAAGTTTTCACCCAGTTTCCTCTTTTCCACATACAGTAATCAATTAACAATTCTAGGTTTTAGCATTGAGACACTAAAATGATCAATTTTACAAGTTCCAAAAGAGACAGCCAAATTATTTTAGCTGTAGCAAAAAACATTAAGCTTCAAATGAAGTCAGTTGTATTTCTAGATCATATAAAATTATTGATAAAGAGGATAGATAGTCTTATCCAGTACAGACAACTATTGGTTTCTTTTTCAGTAGCAGGGGCTCAGAACTTTTATCAGCCAGGTCCTCACTCCTTTTGTGACTACAGGTAAAGTTGTAAATACCTGGTTTTCCATATTGAACATATAAATATTTTAAGACAGAGTTTAGCAGAACTGATAAAGTAACATAACTGTTTCTTCACAAATTTTTTCCTTTTATAATATTAGTTGAATTTTCAAATCCTCACATGCAAAAATTATTGATAGTTGCAAAGTCTGAATGATGAATTCAAGTTGCCTAATAAATGTGGGGTGGCATATATGCCCCCAGAGCTGTTGTTAGTGGAGCCTTTGCTGTAACTTGTTATGCATCTTTCCTTTATTGAATTATTAATTAGTTTCCTTTATTAAATTATTATTAAACACCATAATTATCTTCCAGTACTCTCTCTTTAGTGATGAGAGACTTTTAAAAAATGTATTCTACACCGGCTCCAGTGTCGGGATGACCTGGGGATCGAATCCGGGCTCAGATACTCAGCACCACACCCAGAAGTAACTGGCTGCGTAAACTGGCAAGTTACTTAACCCCAATTGCTTTAAAAAAATGTGTTCCAGCTAATTTAACCTGTACTGTGAACTTCAGTGATTCCTAAAATAAAATTTTCTTAGAAAGCAAAAGGCTTTTAATGTCCAGGTACAGTATGTAGAAGCTGGGCAAAGTCCAGTGGCTCCAATCCCTGTCCTGTACTAGAGTTAAAAGCTCTTACCCATAAAGTTTTTCAGTTCTTTCTATGTTCCAAATTTGCCTTAGTGCCTAATGAAATTAACCTTCGGTCGCATCCTGATACACAAAACTTTTCTCTTTTAGATGAGGCAGGAAAATGGTTAATTGCTGGTTAGTCTGCCTCTTTGATCTGAGGAAAAAAATTCCTTTTTTGCTTTTTATTATTTTTATTAATATTGTTTTTTAACACTTAAAAGTTCTGTTCACATATTTCATGCAAATAATTTGTTTTTTCTAATTTTTATCCTGATATTTTTTGTACATTTTTTGACTTGCTATAAATACTGTATAATGACAGCTGAATTACACCTAATTGTGCCACCTTTGGCACTGCATTTCTAATGTAAAACATATCTTTAATATATTCCATAGAAAAAAGGCAGAAATGGGGAAATGCTGGGTTCCTTCCTCTACCAGTTTCTCAGTCATTTGTTTTCCCTCTGTTTCCCATTCTATTGTACCAACCTTTGGAAACCCAGGGCAAACAATGTTCCAAACACACTAAATAAAATTCTTCTTAACTGTTCCTTCATAATAACAAACCCTCTCTCTTTGACTACTTTTTTTTTTAAGCAATCGAGGTTAAGTAACTTGCTCAAAGTTACACGGCCAGTTATTTCTGGGTGTGGTGCTGAGTATTGAGCCCAGATTTGATCCAGGTCATCCCGACACTGGAGCTGGTGCTCTTACTCACTGAGCCACCTGGCTGCCCCTAAGCAATTGGGGTTAAGTAACTTGCTCAAGGTTACATGGCCAGGTGTTTCTGGGTGGGTGCTAAGTGTCTGAGCCCAGGATTCGATCTCCAGGTCATCCTGACACTAGAGCCAGTGCTCTTACTCGCTGTGCTACCTGGCCGCCCCAAGTTTTTTTTTTTTTTAAAGCAATCGAGGTTAAGTAACTTGCTCAGGGTTACATGGCCAGTTATTTCTGAGTGTGGTGCTGAGTATCTGAGCCCAGATTTGATCCAGGTCATCCCGACACTGGAGCCGGTGCTCTTACTTGCTGAGCCACCTGGCTGCCCCTGACTACTTTTTTTAATACTTGAAAATATTGTTTCTCATCTTTGAAGCCCATGCATTTGACCCATGGTGATAGAAAACTTGAAAATTTCTGTATCAACCTGGTGGAATAGAATGACTAAGAATTGATAGAAAAAAGTTCCCTTACACCTGTGACTTGTGATTTTTTGGAGCTCCTTCTGCTTGTAAGGGCCATCTCCGCTATGGAACTTCTTTTTAGGTTCCTGTGTGCCCCGCGTGGCTCCATTTGTCATGGGCTGCTCAGTCTCCGGCACTAAGCATGATCAGAGATGTGAATAAGAAATGACCAGACCATGTGGATAGTTCAAGGAAAAACCATTAACTCTATTTAATGATTCTTTGAACAAGGTTTTTAAAGATCAAGCAGACAAATATTCAAGTGCTCTTATTAATAGCATAGTCTGTCATATCCTGGAGAATTCTTATCATTAACTTAATCAGCCATATCCTGGAAGTAGCTCAGAATTGGATAAGGCCATGTTATCTATGTGCCAAAAAGTCTTAGGAAAGGTCAGTTAACTCCTATCTTATGCAGTCACATAACAAAGGATGCTTTTGAGAGCATACTTCAAGGCAGGAACCCAAAGCCGCAATCATCAAGGACATCTGCATAGGAACTCACCCCCAAGAATCAAATATTTTGGCTTACTACAGTGAACTTTTGGACCTCCTTTTCCATTTGACCAATTCTGCTTTTTAAGGTATTCTTTTCCTCATTGGCTCTTTGGATCTTTTTTGCCATTTGAGTTAGTCTTATTTTTTAAGGTGTTATTTTCTTCAGTATTTTGTTGGGTCTCCTTTAGCAAGCTCTTGACTCATTTTTCATTATTCCCTTGCATCACTCTTATTTCTCTTCCCAATTTTTCCTCTATGTCTCTTACTTGATTTTCAAAATCCTTTTTGAGCTCCTCCATTACCTGCAACCAATTCATATTTTGCTTGGAGGCTTTTGATGCAGGAGTTTGGACTTTGTTGCCTTCTTCTGGTTGTATGCTTTGATCTTCTTTGTCACCAAAGAAGAATTCAGTAGTCTGATTTTTTTCCTCTATTTGCTCATTTTCCCACCTGGTTACTTGACTTTTGAGCTCTTTGCCAAGGTAGGACTCTGCTTCCAGAGTGGAAAGTGCTTTGTCTGAAGTTTATGGGGTTTTGTCCAGCTATTGTCAGAGCTTGGGCACCTGTAAATTTTTAGTTCTTCTAAGGTGATATGATCAAAGGAGAGGTATTTACTCCTCTCCTGACCTGTGTTCTGGTCTTTGAGTGACCACAAGCATTCTTTTCTCTCATTGAACTGTTAGAAGGACTCTCTCTCCACAGGCACCACAAGATCTGCCATGCCAGCATTCTTCCTCACTATAGGACTACCACCCAAGACCAGATCCAAGCAGGGTAAAACAAGAGAATCTTGCTTCATCGCCAGAAAAGAATACCTGAAATCATCCTCTGCTTGATTCCCCCACCATCTGTGGGCCAGGAACTCCAAAGCAACTGCTGTTGCTGCCACTGCTGTAGCTTCTGCCACCTTCACTGCCTCAGGGCTGGACCATACTCTTCTCTCACCCAGGTCCAACAGAGTTTTGGCATTTGAGGTTTGAGAAGTCTGGAAACCACCATAGTTGCCAGTGATTTAGTCCCCTGCTCTGGCCTGGTCTATGCTGGCACAGCCCAAGAGGGACTGCACTCCGCTCCCAGCCCAGTGCAGTAGACCCTTCCTGTTGGCCTACCAGACTGTCTTTAGCTGGAGATGTGTTTCACTCTCATTTTTTGGGTTCTGTAGCTCTGGCATTTGTTTGGAGTAATTTTTTTCAGGTATTTGGAGGTGTTTGGCGGGGAAGAACTCAAGCAAGTTCCTGCTTATACTCTGCCATCTTGGCTCGCTCCCCAGAGCTTATCATTTAGAATATGGCTTTCAGGGGGCAGCTAGGTGGCGCAATGAATAGAGCACCAGCCCTGGAGTCAGGAGGACCTGAGTTCAAATCCGCCCTCAGACATGTAACAAAAAAAAAAAAAAAAGAATATGGCTTTCTTGGGAGCCTCTTGTTTTTTTATTTAATTTTTTATCCTCTTAACAAGAGCCTGTTTTATCTTCCAATTCCTTCTCCCTTTGTTAGGAGCTTTCATTATAATGGAGAAAGCTAATATGTAAAAAGGGGTGTGGAAAAGGGAGAAGAGTGGAGAGAGAGAGGTCTATGAGACTGCAGGAAATGGAAGTACTGTAGAAGCCTGGTTCCTAGAAAGATAAAGCAAAAAGTTCAACTACCCATGGTTGGGTGTGAAGGCCATGTTATTTTCAGAAAATGTCAACAGGCTTTACTAGACTGCGACAAGGCTCTATGACACAAAAGAAGTTAACTCCTGCTCTGGAGTCATGGAAATTCTTCTTAACTCTGTCTTCCACTTGGAATTTCCTTCCCTACTTTCTGTATTTCCATTTACTGATTATTCCCTCACCCCCTGTCTCCTACTGTTCCTGCTTCTTACCTTACCCCTGAGATGACAGAGCTAATTAGAATGGCCATAAGATTTGATTGTATGTCCAGTTTATTGATCAGTTCTTTCTCATTCATTATAACAATTCAGAGATAGAAAATTTCCCTTGAGGATTACTTTGACTGCATTACATATTTTTAGTGTATGTTGTCTCATCATATTTTTTGATGAAATTATCTATTGTTTCTATGATTTGTTCTCTAAGCCATTAATTCTTTTAGGGTTAAATTATTTAGTCTCTAATCTTTCCAAATTCTCTTTATTTAATGTAATGTTTTTAAAATTACATTGTAGTCAGTGAAGGATGTGTTTGGTATTTCTACTTTGTGAGGTTTTTGTGCTCTAAAATATGGTCAGTTTTTGTAAAGAGGCTTTATATTGGTGAGGGGTATGTATCTTCCTTTATTTTTCCTTTCAATAATCACCCAGAGATCTATTAGAACTAACTTTACCAAGACTATTCAAGCCCTTAACTTCATTGGTTAGAACTTCATAGATTTAGAGCTGTACCTGATTGTAGAGATTATCTAATAACTAATAATACTAGCTTCCATTAAGGTTTACAAAGTGTTTTATAAATATTACCTCATTTGATACTCAAAATAAACCTGGGAGGTAGATATTATCATGCCCATTTTACATATTAGGAAATTGAGGCAGATAGAGGTTAAGTGACTTGACCAGGATATCTGAGGCTGAATTTGAACTTAAATACTCCTGATTCCAGGTTCAGCACTCTATCTACTACTCCACTTAGCTGCCTTTGTTCATTCTCCTCATTTTATTAATAAAGATACTGATACCCAGAAAAGTTAAGTGTCTGCTAAATGTACATAATAAGTAGCCACACTGGGATTTGAACCCAAGGCTTCCGAGTCTATAAATGCAATGCTATTTCTCCTACAAAATGGTGAAGGGAAATTATAAACCCATATAGCCACTCTTCCCTTTGCCATCACCACCAGGGTTAGAATCATGGAATTTCAAATTTGTAAAGGACCTGAAAGAAGCTTCCTAGTTTAATCTTTACCTAAGCATGAATTTGCTCTTTTATATAATTGGGAAATGGCAGTCCAGCCTTTGTTTGAAGACTTCCAATAATCCACTATGTCTCATGGCCTATTTCACTTAAGGATAACTGTAATTGTTAGCAAGGTTTTCCTGACATCTGGCCTAAATTTACTTCTTTACAACTTGTATACCATATACCTAATTTCTGCCTTTTGGGGCCAAGCAAAACAAATCTAAACCCTTTCCTATATGACAGCCTTTCATATACTTAGCACCTGTCTATTTTTTCCATTTTTCATACCACTTTCCCTGCTACTGTCCCCCCTCACCAAGTTTTCTCTTCTCCGGGTTCTCCCCAGTTCATTCCGCCAGTACAACTTACTTTTGATCCCTCAGTCCTAACCCTAAGTTTGAGGACACTGTTCTCAAAATTGTCTCTACTCCTGCATTATCCCTCAACCATACTTCCACCCCCAAGTTACTGAGAGAAAACGCATAAAATTGTGTGTCTGGATTTCCTTCAAAATATAAATAAATCTAACTCTTTTTATAGATACCTACATTCAGCACCTATATCAGACTTTTCCTTTTCCTTCAGGTTCTAAATAAGAATGAAAAGAAGTACACATGAGAATGAGGTTTCTCCCCCCCCCCCCCCGTTTTGCCTTTCATGTCGTGAGTCAAACTCCTGTGAAAACCCCATTGTAGAACAGTAGGTTTGTGGAACACAGCATTCTTCCACAGTGGGCCAGGGAAAGAAAGAAACTTGTTCAAAAGCAAAAGGTAGTGACAGTATCTACTTGCCCATTGGACATTTCAAATTGAATGTCTATGAAGCATCTCATTTTTCTCTTTCTTTCATTTCTTCAGGATATAAGCCTAGGAATGATATCACTCAGTTAAAAGAGAAAATTCACAATTTTATGTTTTTGGGGACATAGGTGCAAGTTGTTTTCAGAATGGCTAAACCAATTTACAGGTTCTGTATTCTTGAAACCTCTCCAACAATTGCATTTTTACTTTTTGCCAATCTGATGCCAATCAGCATTTTGTTCATTTTTATTTTTTCCACTTTAGTTATTTTAGTATTTTTTCATAGACTATTGTCCCTTGGATTTTTACTTGATGAATTACTTAGACCAGGTCCAGTAGTGCACATCTGTAACCCCTGCTCCTGGGGAAGCTGAAATTGAACTTTGTAATTATGATTTGCAATGACCTAAACTAATACAGTGTTCAAACTAAATCTAGCTCTATTGTATGGTGACCAACGTGTACTAATCAGCATTAGAATCCTGCCTTCTGTGGCCTCTGTACTTTGCAACTTTCAGGGTGGCAGAGTGATAGAAAGCATTGTAATGGATTCCCCTCCACAAGCTCCTACAAACAGGTCTAGAAAATGCACCAGACCCAAACCTAATAGGGAAATCCAAATAAGGTCACAGGGAGTCATTTATCCAACCCAGGTCACCATGGGGAAACAAGGAGGTCTGTAGACACTGGGAACGGGGAATATGGTATGCAAAGCACTTTAGAGCCCAGGGAGAGGCTGTGCACCAGTGCAAGAGGAAATCTCAGCCCCGTGCAAGGTTCCATCAGACCTGTACTGGACTACCATGACAGGGACAGGTGCCAATTGGCACATTTGTTGCTCACTGCCATGTTCTGGGTCACAGGTCCAGGGAAGAGTAAGAAGAGGATCTGTGCATAGGGATGGCATTCTGGGGTAAAGAGGCTGAGAAAGGAAGAAGTTCAGAAGCTAGCAACAGCAGTAGCGGTAAAGCTTAGACTGCAGACAAATAATAGGATATGGAAAACAGATAAAAAAGATAAGAAGACTCAGTTTCAAAAGGAAAAATTGCCCATTTAATGCTGTGGCCATTTTATCTATTGGAAAATGGCCTAGCACAGAGTCAATGTAAATAGTAACTATTTCTCTTTTGACCAGCAACCCTGTGGGTCTTCTTTCCCCCCCCCGCCCCTTTACTCACTTCTTAAAGAGGCCTATTCACTAAATGGGGGCTGCCTCACTCAAAATGAGAACCTGAAAAGACCTTAGCTTAAAAAGTGCCAAGGTCCCCTACTGCATCCCGGGCCATCTCCAGTTATCCTGATCAATTGTCACAGGACCCAGATGGTTCTAAGAGGATAAAGTGAGGCTGGTGACTTTGCACATACCTCCTGCACTCAAACTTGCAATTGTGTAAGTTATGTCATCATCTCCCTGGTGTCATGGTCTTTGAGAACAAAGGATCAAACCTCAACCACACATTGGAAAATGACAGTCATTCTTCAATATTTGAATCTGTTCATTATATGTCTTAAATATCAGAACTTTATTAGAGAAACTTACTGCAATGATTCCCTACTCCCCCCCCCCAGTTAATTGGGGGATAGGGAGGAGGAGATAATTAGCAGTAGGGATTAGATTTTTGTTATCATTATCATTGATATTTAAGCCCCCTTCATCAATGCAAAGTCTTAGAGTTTTGTAGGATACTGAGAAGTTAAATGACATTACACAGTATATATCAAGAGTTGAGTCTTCAAATCAGTCTTCCTGGTTCTAAGGCTTGCTCTCTAGCGACTGTATAGTTGAGCTGTCTCTCAACTAAAATACAAACATATAAATTAGAAAGTGCACATTTTTGTATCTTTAAGTTAAAATATGAAAATTTGTTTTTGATGGCAGAAAGTTATATTTTTGTTAATACTTAAAACAGAAGATTTTAAAATATTTTTTTTTTAAGCAATCGGGGTTAAGTAACTTTCTCAAGGTTACATGGCCAGTTATTTCTGGGTGTGGTGCTAAGTATCTGAGCCCAGATTTGATCCCCAGGTCATCCCGACACTGGAGCCCATGCTCTTACTCGCTGAGCCACCTGGCCTCCCCTTAAAATATTCTTTTTAACTCTGTGGAGTTTTCATAGAATAAAACAGTAAGGTTAAATATGCTTGTATGCTGTGGCCTACTTAATAAAATAGGTTTGATGAAATATTTTGGCAACAGCATGTCTATGAATACTTAAAAGTTGTATAACTCAGGAGATTTAAGGAAGATGGTGAGGGATTAATTTAAAACATTAGATCATAAGAGAATTACTTCTATCAAAATGTGGAAGATTAGCATTTTGCTTTTCAAATATAAAACGTGTATATCTCTTTATATGAAATATATATCCCTTTTAAAATGATGAAAGCTCAATAGAATTTTAGCCTTATGTTTTGTCTTACTTCTGAACTATTAGTTTTCTTCTTTTAATTAAAAAAAATAAACATTTATATTCTTTTCTGCTTACTTTTCTCGCTTCCAGAAAAGAGAAATAAAACCTTTGGAACTAATATGAATAATCAGGCAAAACAAAATCTTACATTACCCATGTGTAAAAATATATCTTATTGTACATCTTGAGTTGATAATTTTTCTGTTGAGTAGTGTGTAGCATGCTTCATCATGATTATTCTGGAATTGTGGTTGGTCGTGGCATTGAACACAGATGTTCGTCTTTACAATATAGCTATGCTGATTCACTATTGGAGGAACTGTGAATTTGATTCTTGGAAAGCAATTTAGAACCATGCACCAAAAGTTACTAAATTGTGCATGTATCTTTGACCCAGTGACACCACTGCTAGAACTATGCCCCCAAAAGATAAAAGAGGAAAAGGTTATATATGTGTATAAACATTTATAGCAATTCTCACCTTTGGAAACAAGTAGTTGAAAACTAAGGAGGTACTCTTCTTTAAGGAAATGGCTGAACAAATTATGGTATGTGAATGTAATCAAATACTCTTGTGGCATAAGAAATAATGAGGGGGACAGTTTCAAGAAAAACCTATATATACATATATGAATTGATACAAGATGATGTGAGTAAAACTAAGAGAACAAATTATAATGTAATAGCATTATAAAAATGAACAATTTTGAGAGATAGGAACAATGACTAACAGAATGATCAACCATGATTCCAGGGGATCTGTGGTGAAGGTACTTTTCTTCCTGACATAAAGTGATAAGACTGATAAATATGCGGAATGGTACATGTTTTAACACAGTCAATATGAGAATTTGTTTTGCTTGATTATACATTTTATGATTTTCTGTCTGTTGAGAACTGGAAAGGAGAGAAGATAAGTGCTTATTAATTTTTTTAAAAGTTGTTTTAATGTTATATAAATTGTTATTTTGGTTCACTTCATATTGCATCAGTCCATATAAGTCTTCCCAGATTTCTCTGAAATGGTTTCTTTTGTCATATCTAATGTACACATTATTTTTTACACTTATACTGTAACTTGTTCAACCATTTCCCCAATTGATGGTCATCCCCTTATTCTCCAGTTCTTTGTTACTACAAAAAGAGCTTCTGTAAATATTTTTGGACGTAAGGGTTCTTTTCTTTTTTCATTTATCTTTTGGTTATAGGTCTAGTCGTAGTATTGCTTTGTCAGAGGGGAATATGCTACCCAGCCCTTCTATTGTGCGCTTTGCAATATCTGCTCCATAGGTAATAAACTTGCTTTTCTCTTAAATTTTTTTTCTTTTCCCACTCCTACTATCTTCTTAAACTCAGTGCATATCTCATCTCACTTGTTTGACTAAATTCCTTGAAAAGGCTATATACAATCAATGCCTCCGCTTCTTTCCCCTTGACTTCTTAATCGGTCTCGTTTCTGACCCCATCATTCAAATGAAATTATTCTCTCTGAAGTTACTGTTGATCTTTGAATTGTGAAATTCACATGACCTTTTCTCAATCTTTATCCTTCTTGACCTCTCTGCAACTTTTGATTCTGTCATTCACCCACCCTGTTCTGCTTGATGTTTGCTTCTCTCTAGGTTTTTGTGATACTACTCTCTTGTGGTTCTGCTTTTCTGACCACTCCCCAGTCTTCCCTGAATCTTCATCCAGTTTATGCCTGCTCACCATTGCTGTCCCCCTAAAACTCTGTTCTGAACCCTTTTCTCTTTATTTTCTATACTATTTCATTTGGTAATGTCATCAGCTCCCTTGGATTCAGTTATCTGTATAATGATTCTCAGATTTATATGTTCATCCCTAATTTCTCTCAACCTCCAGCCTTGCATTTCTAGCTGCCTATTTGAACATAATGAACTCAGTGTCCAATAGACATCTTAAACTCAGAATGTTCAAACTAAACTCTTTGTCTTCCCTCTCAAGCTTTCCACTCTTCTGAGCTTATATATATATATTTATATATATATATATAATTTGCCTTTTGGAGGGCATTTGGGGTTAAGTAACTTGCCCAAGGTTACATGGCTAGTTTTTTTGTGTTAAGTGTCTGAAGCCAAATCTGAATTCAGGTCCTCCTGACTCTGGGGCTGGCGCTTTGCTCACTGTGCCACCTAGCCGCCCTGAACTTCTCTATTAATGTTTGAAAGAGGAAATAGAGTGTTACTTAATTTCTTCCCAGTTATCTGGGCTCCCAACCTAGATACCCTCTTGAACTTTTTACTCCCATGCTCCATATCCAATCTTGCCAAGTCTTGTCAGTTCTTAAATTCTAAGGTGTCTCCTCTGGTATTTCCACTACCTTGCTGCACACAGACCTCCTCACCTCATGCCTAGACTATTGCAGTACCCTTCTAATTGATCTCCTTGCACCAATTCTCTCCCCTATTCCACTACGTCCTGTACTCAGTTGTCAAATTGATCTTCTTAAAGTTTAGGTCTGACCATATCACCTCCTCCTGTCTGTCCCATTCAATAAACTCTAGTAGCTCCTTTTCACTTCCAGGATCAGATCATCTCTTTGATATTTAAAGTATCACCTGACTGCATTTTCACTGGTTGTTCCCTATACTGAGAATTCTGTCTCACCTCACCCTCCACTTCTTGGTCTCCCTGGCTTCCTTCAAGTTCCACCCCAAATCCTGTTTTCTACAAAAAAACAAAAACAAAAACAAAACAACTTTCCCTGTCTTTCTTTGTGCTAGTGCCTTCTCTCTATTAATTATCACTAATTTATCATGACTAGATATCTTGTTTGTATATAGTTCTTTGCACATAGTCTCACCCATTAGTCTGTGAGCTCCTTGGGAACAGAGAATATGTTTTGACTTTCTTCATATTTATAGTGCTTTGCACAGTGCTTGGTACATAGTATCCACATGGTGCTTAATAAATGCTTGTTGACTTACTGTTTAGTAAGTTTTGGGCATAGTTCCAAAATACTTTCCAGAATGAATGGACTATTTCACAGCTCCACCAAGGATGTGCTTGTTTTCCTATAACTCCTCCAATATAAGTCATTTTCCTTTTTGCTAGTTTTACTTATCTGATGGGTATAAGGTAGAACTTTAAACAAATTCCTGGTTTTTGGAAATTGAAGACTCTGTTTTGGTTTTATGCTATCATTATTATTTTGGATTGGGTAAGATAATGAAATCCTGTTTTTCATAGTAGAAATATAACATGGGGGAAAAAAATCTTCTTAAGATTCTTTAGTCCAGATGCAAATATTTTAATCTCCTCAAGTGAATTTGATGTCGAGAAAAGAGATTTTTTTTAGACTAACTAAATTTAAACTTAGCATTGGAAATACTTACATTTCTCTGTATACCTAATGAAATTAAATAACACTCTATTTCCTCTTTCAAAGAATATCAAGAAAGATTTATTTAGGACAGTTAATAGATGACTGTTCAAGATATAGTAATTTATGTATTAAACATTCAAAAAAAATCTAACTTTTGTGTTCTATTTACCAGGAGCTTTGTCAGTGTCGACCTGGTGAAGGAAATTGTTCATGTTGTAAGGAATGTATGCTTTGTCTGGGCACTCTTTGGGATGAATGCTGTGATTGTGTTGGTAAGTTGATATTTTATTGTCTTATTAATATTGTCTATATCACAATATTTTGGCTTAGAAGACAATTACAAGGTTATTTAGTTCATATTCCTTGCTTTATAGGTAAAACTAAAAGGCTTCCTGGGTTGAGAGTCTGCAATCTCACTCAATAAATCTTTTCCAGTATTAAGTAATACATAAAAGTTATTCCATAAAAACTAACTCTAAACTATCATGCTGCATTTTTTTTTACTTTATTTGTGGTATAAATAGATATTTAACAGATGGACTTTGAAAGATGTAATTGTTTAAATTATCAAGCATTTATTTTTAATCCTCACTTCCCTTTAAAAAACAAAACAAAACAAAACAAAAGACCTTCTCCAACAGATAAGCATGGTCAAGTGAAACAAACACAAGGGAAAAAACAAGATTTGTTACTTGTTTTCAGGAGGGAGAGGTAGAAGGGACAGGTTAGTGATAGATTGCCAAAAAGACAAACAAAAGGAAGAAAAGGTGTTGAGTGTTAGTGGCATAGTGGTTATAGAGAGAGGGCCTTGTAGCCAGGGAAAACAAAGAATATGCTGATTGGTCCTCCTTGATCCTATATATTTTGGGGCATATAAGGCAAGGAATAGTCAGCTTTGGAGAAGGTGGCAAGAAATGAATTACCTTCAGGTGAAAGCCAGGTTTCTAGGACTGTGAAAGGAAAAAATCTAGGGTGACCATTTGTTAACATCAAGTCGGTATTCAAGAGTAGAAGGAAAGAGTAAGCAGAAGGGGCATAGAGACTAGAGAAGTAGGGTTGAGTTGAATGACAATAAAAATGAATATTAGGAGAAAAAGGCTTTCCATAGGTAGACTATAATTCTTAATTACAAAAGTTAGATAAGTAGGAGGGAAAAATTGGTCAGCCATAGGGAAGAAAAGAGTATGGAGAAGTATGGAAAAGAAGATTTTTCTCATCTCCCAGGTGGAGTTCCATAGTGTATGTGTGGGGAGGGAGGGAAGGAAGGCAGGAAGTAATTTAAACTCTCTAGGGTATTGTTGTCTCATCTGTAAACTGAGGGGCTTACACTAGAGTGACTTGAGAAAGACTAAATTTCCATAACAAAATATTATCAACCTAAACTTAGTATCTTCCCCAGAGCTTGGCACATTGCTCTGCACATAATAAATAATTAATATATTGCATGGTTGGTGGAGTTGTGAACTGATCCAGCCATTCTGGAGAGTAATTTGAAACTATGCTCAAAGAGCTGTAAAACTGTATACCCTTTGATCCAATAATACCACTGCTAGGTCTGTTTCCCAAAGACATCCAGAAAAGGGGAAAAGGACCTATTTGTACAAAAATATTTATAGTAACTATTTTTGTGGTAGCTAAGAATTGGAAATCAAAGGGATGCCTATCAATTAGGAAATGGCTAAAGAAGCTGTTGTATTATTGTAATGGAATATTATTGTGCTATAAGAAATAATAAACAGGATGATTTCAGAAAAACCTGGGAAGACTTACATGAATTGATGCATAGTGAAGTGAACAGAACCAGAAGAACTTTCTATGCAGTGACAGCAATATTGTTCGATGAAGAACTATGAATGACTTAGCTCTTCTCAGCAATACAACAATCCAAGAAGATCCCAAAGGACTAATGATGAAGCATACTATCTGCCTCTATTATTGATGCTCAATCACAAGAGACCTTATCAAGAACATAATTACAGGGGCGGCCAAGTAGCACAGTGAATAAGAGCACCGGCCCCAGTGTCGGGATGACCTGGGGATCGAATCCAGGCTCAGATACTTAGCACCACACCCAAAAATAACTGGCTGTGTAACCTTGAGCAAGTTACTTAACCCCAATTGCTTTAAAAAAAAAAAAACATAATTGCATGGGTGGGTAGGGGGCACAGTGAATAGAGCACTGGCTCTGGAGTCAGGAGGACCTGAGTTCAAATCCGGCTTCAGACGCTTAACACAAAACTAGCTGTATGACCTTGGGCAAGTCACTTAACTCCAATTGCCCTCCAAAAAGCAAAAAACAAAAAACATAATTACAGACACATCTCAGGCAGACTGTGCTGTTTTGATTGTTACTGCTGATGTTGGTGAATTTGAAACTGGTATCTCAAAAATGATTAGTCCCGTGAGCATGTCCTTCTGGCCTACACACTAGATGTGAAACAATTGATTATTGGTGTCAACAAAAAGGAACCCCCCCTACAGCCAGAAGAGATATGAGAAAATTTTCAAGGAAGTCAATACAATTATATTAAAAAATTGGCTACCACCCTGACAGTAGCTTTTGTGCCAGTTTCAAGTTGGAATGTTGACAACATTCTGGAACTAAGCTTTAATATGTTCATGGCAATTCTGATGGAACTACACTGCTTGAAGCTTTGGATTGCATCCTGTCACCAACTCATCCAACTGACAAGCCCCCCCAAGATGTGTACAAGATTGGTGGTCTTGGTACTGTAAATGTTGGCCATGTGGAGACTGGTGTTCTAAAACTAGACATTGTGGTCATATTTGCCCTAGTCAGTGTTACAACTGAAATAAAGTCTGTTGAAATGCACCATGAAACTTGGAGTGAGGTTCTGCCTGGGGATAATGTTGGTTTCAGTGTCAGCAAAGTGAATGTCAAAGATGTCCACCATGGTACTGTGTCTGGTAATAGAAAGAAAAACCTCCCCTGGAACCAGCTGACTTCACGGCACAGGTAATTATCCTGAACTGTGCCGGCCAAATCAGTCCTTCCTATGTATCTGCATTGGATTGTCGCACCGCTCACATTTCTTGCAGATTTGCTGGACTGAAGGAGAAAATTTCTGTTCTGGGAAGAAGGTAGAGGATGGCCCTAAATTCCTGGAATCTGGTGATCCTGCCATGGTTGATGTGGTTCCAGGCAAACCCACGTGTACGGGAAGCTTCCCTGATTATCCTCTTTAGGATCATTTTGCTGTTGGTTATATGAATAAGCAGGCCATTGCAGGTAGTGTCATCAAGGCAATTGACAGGAATGCTGCTGGAGCTGGCAGGATCACAAAATCTGCCCAGAAGGTTAAATGAATATTCTGTACACCTGCCACCCCTCTTAATCAGTGGTGGAAGAATGTTCTCTGAAATGTTTTTCTCAATTGACCATTTAAATTTGATAGTAAAAGGCTAGTTAATGATTGCAGTACATCATAAAGCTTCAAAAGGAAAGGAATATATTTGTAGACTGTTTTTTGTGGCAGTTTTAAGTTATTAGTTTTTAAAATCAGTCATTCTAAATGGAAGCAACCCGACCAAAAATTTGTCACAGAATTTTGAGATCATTAAGACAGTTTAATATGGAAGGGGAGAAAAAGATCAACCTAGATTCCAGAAGAGCATTGATGAGGAATTCTGCCCACTTCCTGATAGAGAAGTGATAAACTAATAATGCAGAATGAGAGATACATTTTTAGCCATGGCCAGTGTGGTCATTTGTTTTGCTTTACTATACTTATTTGTCAGAAGGGTGTTTTTTTTTTTGTTTGTTTTAAGGGAATTGGAAAACATTAAAAATAAATGCTTGACAATTGAAACATTTAATTTTAAAAGATTCTGGAAGCCATGTTTTTGGAAAAATCTTGACAAGCTGGGGTATATTGAAAGTAGGAATACCAGGATGGCAAGGAAACTTAAAACCGTAACATCTAAGGATTAGTGGATCAAAGAACTGGGGTCATATGGCTTAGAGAATTGAACACTCAAAGAACCCAGAATTTATTTAAATATTGAAGAGATGACTTGTGTAATGAAGATTAGGTTTGTTTCACACAATAAATATTTTAAAAATGTGGAAATATAGTATTCATTTCCTTGCCTTGTTAAACAAAGCTTAATCAGTCATTCATCTGGCTCTTGATGATTTGAGGTCATTACTAGCATCGGTTACAATACATTACTATACAATACAGTATAATATAGCACTATTTAAGTCTACAAAGTGATTAATTATATATTTGTAGCAAAGGATCACAGACTTCTATGATTTCTTAGTATTTGTGTCTACTATTTATGGTTGTTGCTTTTTTTTTTCTGGCTCCTCCCTTACTGTCAGGCTATCAGTAGACACTTTGAGTTGGTGTCCGTGTATTTGCCTCCTACAAGATGCTTTTACCCCCATTGTGCTTCTCAACATCTTTCAGTGTGTTTCTACTGCTCTCAGATAAGTAGGATTGTCACAATAAATCATTTAAACATTCTGTCTCAGTTTTCTTATCTGTAAAATGGGGCTAGTAATTACACCTCCTTCCCAGAGTTGCTGTCAAGATAAAATGAGATATTTGTTAAGCACATTACAAACCTTTAAGCACCATTTAAATGCTAGGTCATTTTTAAAAATATATTTGTTTTATTTTTAATTTATGAAATAAAACAAGCATTTCCACAACATAGTATAATGAAAAAAGATGATTGCAGTAAGAAGAACTAAATTTAATCACAAAACATGGGTTCAAGTAGCTGTACCACGGCTAACCTGAAATCAGGAAGATTTATCTGATGCTTACTAGCTGTGTGACCTTGAGCAAGTCACTTCACTCTTTTTGCCTCAGGTTCTTCATCTGTAAAATGAGCTGGATAAGGAAATGGCAAACCACTCCAGTATCTTTGTCAAGAAAACTCCCAAGTTTGGTCATGAAGAGTTGGGTACAACTGAAACTACTGAAAAACAACAACGAGACAAAATACCAAAATTTTTGGGATGCAGCCTAAGTAGTACTTAGGGGAAATTTTATATTCTTATGCATTTTGATTAATAAAAGAGCAAAAGCAGATTAATGAAATAGGCATGCAATAATTTTTTAAACCCTAGAAAATGAACAAACTAAAAACCCCAATTAAACCCCAAAATAGAAATCCCAGTGATAAAAGGAGAGATTTACAAAATTAAAAGCAAAATATGCATTGAATTAATAAATAAAACTGGGAGCTAGGTTTTAAATAGATAAATAAACTATTATAAATAGTTATAAATAATCAAGTTCACTTGATTAAAAAATATTTAACCGGGGCGGCCAGGTAGCACAGCGAGTAAGAGCACCGGCTCCAGTGTCGGGATGACCTGGGGATCGAATCCTGGCTCAGACAATTAGCACCCACCCAGCAACACCTGGCCGTGTAACCTTGAGCAAGTTACTTAACCCCAATTGCTTTTAAAAAATATACATATATATAACCAATATAAAAAATGAAAAAGGTACATTCATACATTCAGTGACTGAATAAAAGAATAAATAAATAATAAAAATAAAAGAATGAAAGAAGTTATTAGGAATTTGTTTGCCCAGTTTTAAGATTTTAAGTCTTCTGTAAACATAAGATCTAATTGAATTCAATGAATATTTATGAAAAAATAAAACACTCGGATCAATAGAACTGAATAACACAATCTTAGAATAAGAAATTGAGTAAGCCACAATAAACTCCCAAATTAAAAAAAAAGGACCACATGGATATGTAAACAATTTCTATGAAATATTTTAAAAAACAATTCTAATATATATTTTTTCTTTAAATAGAGTACATACAAGATTTCTTCTATCAGAGTGTCAGAATAGGAAAACTATACGGCAGTATCCATAGTGAATATTGGAGGAAAATTTGTAAACAAAATATTAGCAAGAAGAACACAGCAGCATATCATATAGATTATATTCTATCAATAGGCTGGATTTATACCAGAAATGCAGGACTGGTTCAATATAAGGAAAATTTTAAAAAGAAAAAATAGACAAAATTAATAACAAGAACAACAAAAATTGTATGACCATATCAATAAATACAGAAAAGGCTTTTGATAAGGTTAACTTAGAAACCATTGCAATAGAGGCAGCTAGGTGGCACAGTGAATAGAGAACCGGCACTAGAGTCAGGAGTTCCTGAGTTCAAATCCAGTCTCAGACACTTAACACTTAACTATCCATGTGAGCTTGGGCAAGTCACTTAACCCCAATTGCCCTGCCCTCCCCCCTCCAAAAAGCAAAAAAAAAAAAAAAGCATTGCAATAAATGGGTCTTTCCATCTTGTGAAAAATAATATCTATCTAAAATCAAGAGCCAGCATTATTTGTAAATGATGGTTAAACTAGAGATCTTTCCATTAAGACCAAATATAAAGCAAGTATATAAATTATCACCCTTACTATTCTATAAAGGGCTAGAAAGTCTATTGCAATAAGACAAGAAACTGACATTGAAGGAATAAGCTTTGAAAAGAGGAAATAAAATGATAACTTATTGCAAATGACATGATAATTTACTTATAGAACCCTAGAGAATTAACCAAAGACTAAAGTATTCAACAACTTCAGCAGAGCTGCAGAACATAAAATAAACTCACATAAATCCTGTATATTACCAATAGAATCCCACAAGAAGAGATAAAAAGAGAAATTATATTTGAAATAACTGTAATCAATATGAAATTGTTGGGAATCTACCTACTAAGACACACAGGGACCATATGAAACCAATTATAGAACATTCTTTCCACAAATAAAGACATATCTAAATAAGAGGAACAATATTAATTCCTCAACAGTAGGCCAAGCCAATATAACAAAGATGTCAATGCTACATAAATTAATTCATTTATACAATTCCATACCAAACTACCAAAGAATTTCTTTATAGAATTAGAAAAAATAGTAACAATTCATCTGGAAAAAAAAAAAGATTAAGAATATCAAAGGATTAAAAGGGGAAAAAGTGGGAAGGAAGTAGGCCTACTTTTTTTACCAGATCTCAAGCTATGCTGCAAAGTAATGATCTGGATAAGAAATAGAAAGGTTGGGAGTAAGAATCAAGATGGTGGAGTAGAAGCAGGACCTCCGCCCGGTTCCAGCTTGTACCTTCCTCAATCCACATAAAAAGGGGACTCTGAACAAACTTTGGGGCTGAAGAACCCACAAAATGACACAGAGAAGCTAACCTCCCACTGAGGACAGCCCGGCAGGCCAGCAGGAATCAGCCAGCGCAGCACTCTGGGAGCTGAGCCCAGGCCCGCAAGAGCCAGAGGTTTTAGCCCCAGGGCAGGCCTGACCAGCCACCGACCAGAAGGACTCCAGATCAGCAGCAGCTGTGGCCATTTCCAGATTTATCAACACAAAGACGCTAAGGACAAAGTGAGAGGTCAGTGCAGTGTGGACTTTAGGACCGGTAGTCGAGAGTGTGTCAGCTTTTGCCCCTAGAGCGAGAAGCCACTGAGATGCCCTGCACAGCCAGTGCCATGTGGCTGCTTCAGCTCCTGACCTGCAGACTGCAGGGGGACCAAGCAACCAGTCTGAGGGGTAATTGCTCTTGTTTTAACCTGCTTGGATCTGGATTGCAGTCTAGGGTGGAGGTCCTGGGGTGTGTGACCAGCTTGCCAGAGCATGTGGAGGCCTCAGAGAGGACACCCATCTAATACCTCCAACACCTGAGAAAAGCCCAGCGTTTGGGACAGAAGCTCCCCTGTCTGGTGGCAGAGTCCTACTGTGGCAAAAAGCCCAGGCGTCGAGTGACTGAGGGGAGACATGACCAGACAAAGGAAGCAAAACAAACAGAAGATTCCAACATTAGACTCCTATTTGGGGGACAAAAAGGAGCAAAGCATGGAACAGGAGGAAGACAGTGAAGTCAGAACTCCTGCACCAAAAGCTTCAAAGGAAAATACACTCTGGTTACAGGCCATCGAGGACCTTAAGAAGCAGATAAGAGAAGTGGAGGAAAAAATTGGGAAGAGAAATGAGAATAATGCAAGAAAATTACAAAATGAGAGTCAACAGCCTGACTGAGGAAAATAACACCTTAAAAACAGACTAACTCAATTGGCAAAAGAGGCTCAAAAAGGCAATGAGGAGAGGAATGCCTTGAAAAGTCGAATTTGCCGGATGGAAAAAGAATCTCAAAAGCTCAGTGAGTTGAATCTTTCCCTCGGATTTAGATTGGAGCAAAGGGAAGCTAGTGACTTTAAGAGAAATCAAGATGATGTTAAACAGATCCAAACAAATGAAAGAATAGAAGGTAATGTGAAATATCTCATGGGAAAAAACACTGACCTGGAAAATAGATCCAGTAGAGATAATTTAAAAATTATTGACCTACCTGAGAGCCATGATAAGGGAAAGAACCTAAAAATCATCTTCCAAGAAATCCTCCAGGAAAATTGCCCTCATGTTCTAGAACCAGAAGGCAAAATAGAGGTTGAAAGAATCCACCGATCACCTCCTGAAAAAGATCCCAAAAAGAAAACTCCTAGGAATATTATAGCCAGGTTCCAGAATTCCCAGATCAAGGAGAGAATATTACGAGCAGCCAGGAAGAAACAATTTGAATATTGTTGAAACACAAGCAGGATAACACAGGATCTGGCAGCTTCTACACCGGCACCTGGAGTTAGGAGTACTTGAGTTCAAATCCGGCCTCAGATGCTTAACATTTACTAACTGTGTGACTTTGGACAAGTAACTTAACCCCAACTGCCCCCTCCAAAAAGCAAAAAAAGGACAATAACTAATCAGGTATAGACCAACATCTCACACCTTATACCAAGACAAGCTCCAAATAGGCACCTGACTTATTCATAAAGGGCAACATCATAAACTAGAGGAACAAGTAGGAAATTAGCAATCAGATCTATGGATAGGGAAAGAGTTCATCACTAAAGAATAGGTAGAAAGATTCACAAAAAGTATAAGGAAAATGATTCTGATTACATAAAATTAAAGTTCTTACACATATAACCCAGTGAAGCTGAAAGGAAAAGAAAAGCAAGAAAATGGAGAAGATGGGAGGAATCTTTGTGGCAAGTTTCTCTGATAAAAGTCTCTTTCTAAGATATATGAGAAACTCAGTCAAATGTTTAAGAATAAGAGCCACTTGGGGCGGCCAGGTGGCGCAGTAAGAGCTCCGGCCCCAGAGTCGGGAGACCTGGGATCAGTTACTTCTCACACACACACACACACACACACACACACACACACACACACACACTCGCCGTCACACCTTGAAAAAGTTCCTTTACCCCAAATGCTAAAAAAAAAAAAATAAGAGCCATTCTCCCATTGATTAATGGTTGAAGGATATGAGTAGCAAACTTTCGGAACAAATACAAGCTATTAATAGATATAAGAAAAAAATTGCTCTAGATCACTAATAATTAAGAGAAATGCAAATTAAACAAACAACTCTGAGGTAACATCTCTTACCTACCAGATTGGAAAACATGACCAAAAAAAAGAAAAATTATAAATACTGGAGGAGCTTTAGGAAGACAAGTACAGTAATACGTTGTAGGTGGAAATATGGATTGGACTGGTTATTCTCTAAAGCACTTTGGAACTATGTCCAAAAAATTATTAAATTATACATACCTTTTAACCTAGTGATACCACTACTAGGTTTATACCACCAACAAAATCAAAAGAAAAAGACTTGTGTGTACAAAACTGTTTTTCTTTTTTCAGAGGAAATTAGGGTTAAGTGACTTGCCCAAGGTCACACAGCTAGTAGGTATTAAGTGTCTAAGGCCGCATTTGAACTTAGGTCCTCCTGACTCCAGGGCCAGTGCTCTATTCACTGCGCAACCTAGCTGCCCCGACAAAACGAATTTTTTAAATTTGAAACATTTTTTCTTTTTTTTTTTTTCAAATCAAATGCTTTATTAACTTCTAGTTTACATCATCCATTTCCGCCGGACTTTGAGTTACAAATTTTCTCCCCGTTTTTCCCCTACCCACCACCCCAAAATAGCAATCCCACTGGATATCCCCTACTCCAATCTGCTCTCTCCCATATTTTTCCCATATCCCCTTCAACTTTCCAGTAGGGCATATGGATCTCTGTGCCCCAGTGCCTGTGTATCTTTATTTCCCAGTTACATGCAAAATAATATTAATAATAGTGTATATATATACATATATTTTTTAAACATTTGATTTTAAAACTTTGAATTCCAGATTCATTCTCTTCCTTCTTTGTCACCCACTCTTATTGGGAAGATAAGCAGTTCAGTATAGGTTGTACATGTGTAGCTATGCAAAACATTTCCATAGTAGATATATTGCAAAAGACTGACTATATTTCCCTCCCTCCTATCCCATCTCCAACTTGTTCTGTTCTCTACTTTGATCCTGTCCCTTTTCAAAAGTGGGTGCTTCCAACTTCCCTCCCCACCCCAGCCTGTCTTCCCATCATCCTCCCTCTCATCCCCTTCCCCCTGCTCTCCTGTAGGGTGAGATACCCTATTTAGTGTGTATGTCATTCCCTCCCTAAGCCAAATTCAATGAGAATAAGTTTGACCCATTCCCTTTTGCCTTCCTGTTCTTCCCCTCCATTGTAACCATTTTCCCTTGCTTCTTCTGTATAAGATAGTTTACCCCATTCTGTCTCTCGCCATTTCCTCTCATATTCTTCTCTCACCTCTTAATTTCACCTTTTAAGTATCATCCCTTCCTATTCAATTGGTCCTGTGCCCTCTATCTTTGTATACCTGTACACATATATACACACATTCACATATGTATTCATACACACATATGCTCTCCTATATAGACATATATATATATATATATATATATATCTTTCTATTCCCTTCAACTGTTTTCATACTGAGAAAAGTTTTATCAGTTACAATTATCATTTTTCCATGTAGAAATGTAAATAGTTCAACTTTGATAAGTTCCTTATGATTTCTTTTCCCTGTTTTACCTTCTCATGCTTCTCTGAATGACAAATTTTCCATTCAGTTCTGATTTTTTCATCAGGAATGCTTGAAAGTCCTCTATTCCATTGAATGACCATGTTTTCCCCTGAAACATGATGCTCAGTTTTGCTGGGTAGGTGATTCTTGGTTTTAATCTCAGCTCCTTTGTGACTTCCGGAATATCATACTCCAAGCCCTTCGATCTCTCAGTGTAGAAGCTGCCACATCCTGTGTTATCCTGATTGTGTTTCCACAATATTCAAATTGTTTCTTCCTGGCTGCTTGTAATATTTTCTTCTTGATCTGGGAATTCCGGAACCTGGCTATAATATTCTTAGGAGTTTTCTTTTTGGGATCTTTTTCAGGAGGTGATCGGTGGATTCTTTCAACCTCCGTTTTGCATTCTGGTTCTAAAACATCAGAGCAGTTTTTCTTGAGAATTTCTTGAAGGACGATTTCTCGGTTCTTTTTTTGATCATGGCTTTCAGGTAGTCCAATAATTTTTAAATTATCTCTCCTGGATCTATTTTCCAGGTCAGTGGTTTTCCCAATGAGATATTTCACATTGCCTTCTAATTTTTCTTTTGTTTGGATCTGTTTAAAAGTATCTTGATTTCTGATATAGTCACTAGCTTCCATTTGCTCCAATCTAATTCTGAAGGAATGATTCTCTTCAGTCAGCTTTTGAGATTCTTTTTCCCATCTGGAAAATTTGGCTTTTTAAGGCATTCTTCTCCTCATTGCCTTTTTGAGCCTCTTTTGCCATCTGAGTTAGTCTATTTTTTAAGGTGTTATTTTCTTCAGTCAGATTGTTGACTCTCATTTCATAATTTTCTTGCATGATTCTCATTTCCCTTCCCAATTTTTCCTCCACTTCTCTTATTTGGTTTTCAAAATCCTTCTTAAGGTCCTCTATGGCCTGTAACCAGCTCGTATTTTTCTTGGAAGCTTTTGGTGCAGGAGTTCTGACATCACTGTCTTCCTCCTGTTCCATGCTTTGATCCTTTTTGTCCCCAAAATAGGAATGTAAAGTTGGGTTGCTCTGTTTGTTTTGCTTTGTTTGCCTGCTCACATTGCCACTTAATTGCTTGACTTTGGGCCTTTTGCCACAGTAGAACTCTGCCACCAGATAAGGGAGCTTTGTCCCAAACTCTGGTGTTTTCTCAGCTGCCGAAGGTATTCATTGGGTCCCCTCTCTGAAGCCTTCACATGCTCTGGCAAACTGGTCTCACATCCCAGGACCTCCACCCTAGACTGAAACCAGATCCAATCAGGTTAAAGCAAGAGCAATTACCCCTCAGACTGGTTGCTTGATCCCCCTACAGTCTGCAAGCCAGAAGCTGAAGCTGCCAAGTGGCTGGGGCTGCAAGGCCATGGTGCCTCCGTCACTTCTCACCATGGGGGCAAAAGCCAACCGCACTCCCAACTACTGGATCCCAAAGTCCACACTGCACTGACCTCTCACTGTGTCCTTAGCATCTATGTGTCGATAATTCTGGAAATCACCACAGCTGCTGGTGATCTGAAGTCCCTCCAGCCAGTGGCTAGTTAGGCCCGCTCTGGGGCTAAAACCTTGGGCTCCTCCGGGGCCGTGGTCGG
This sequence comes from Petaurus breviceps papuanus, assembly GCF_028583685.1. Taxonomy (NCBI): domain Eukaryota; kingdom Metazoa; phylum Chordata; class Mammalia; order Diprotodontia; family Petauridae; genus Petaurus; species Petaurus breviceps. The sequence goes on along the minus strand of NW_027186304.1, from coordinate 23,638,851 downwards.
CTCCCAGAGCGCTGTGCTGGACGCTTGCTGCCAGCTTGCGGGGCTGTCCTCAGTGGGAGGTTAACTTCTCTGTGTCATTTTGTGGGTTCTGTATCGCCAATGTTTCTTCACAGTCACTCTTTATATGGATTGGGGGAGGTGGAAGCTGGAGCCCTGTGGAAGTCCTGTTTCTACTCTGCCATCTTGACCCACAAAACTATTTTTAATAACTCTTTTTGTAGTGGAAGTGAATTGTAAACTGATGGTTTGCCCATCAATTAAGGATGGCTGAACAAGTTGTTATATGTGAATGTGTTAGAATATTATTGTGCCCCAGGAAATGATTAAGGATATGTTTTCAGAGAAACCTGGGAAGACTGTTGTAGATTGATGCAAAGTGAAGGGAGCAGAACCTGGACAACCATTTATAAAATCAGTAACAATATTGTAAAGATAAAATATGTTTAAAGTTAGGAATTTTAATCAGCAGAACGAGTAATCACAATTCCAGAGGACTCATGATGCTACTCACCTCCTGATTGAGGTGGTTGGTGGACTCAAGAGTAGAGATTGTACTTTTTTTTTTAACGTGGGCCAATGTGAGAATTGATTTTGCTTAGCAATACATGTTCATAACAGGAATTTTGTTTCTCTGGGGATGAGGGCATATGGAAAGGGGAAAAAGGTAGATCTTCAACAATAATAAAATGAAATTTAGTTTTTCAAAGACTCGCTCCAAAAAAGAATTGAAGCGCTCTAGAAATCTGTGTCTTTGTATGTGTTTGAGTTGAGCAATAATTACCAGGATATAAAGTCACTATATTCATTCTTTCATGTTGATGTATAATATTTGGAAGTACTCTTTCATTTTTCAGAGGCTGATTTCTTGAAGTTTTTTTAAATTATCTTATATTTTGTAGTTATCTTTCTTTAAGAAAATGTGTGTGTATTGTGATTTTATTTAGTTCAGGTTTCCTTCACAGTGCCCCTGCTATAAAAGTTGCAGTTGATTGAATACATGTGTCAGATTTGGTATGCCAATATTTAATTCTTTATGGGATTTTTTCTTTCTGTTTTGCTTAAGACATATGGTCAATAAAAATGTTTGCAGTTGTGAGTTTGATGTGCATTTAAGGATACAGAATATTCAAATCATATGTGCTTATTTGGAGCCCTTTTAAAAATGTTTATGCTTTGATTTAGAAGACTGATAAGCAATAAGATGAGCTATACTACTAGGACAAAGAGTAATTAGTTTTTTGTATTATGGAAATAAAACCTTGGCTTCCTTTAGGATTTATATTTTCATCAAGAACAGCTGCTAAAAATCCATTGTGCTATGGAATCATCAAAATCCAGTTGCCATATTAATAATATAAAATATTACATAATTTTTGCCAGTTACTTTTCTTTCAAACTAAGCTGTGTTTATTGAATTTTATGCTATTAAAAGAAAAAAACTGGAATAGAATAATTGTCCCCCAACTCTAAAGTAATGTTTTCTTGAACAAAATATTTATCTACAGTGTTAAGCCTATTTTAAAAAGAAAAATAAAAAAACAGGAAAATCCTGCCATTTAAAAAAATTCTCCTGCACTCCATTTATCATTTGTTTGATTTTGTAATGCCTTCTTATATTCAAAAATTGCTACTATATAACTAAAAAATTATTTATTGCTTTTATAGTTTTTTAATACTTTACAAAACTCCTAGAGGTAATCACTGATTAGTTATCACAGAAATAGATTACGAATCATGATATAAGCATTTGATTATGATCTGTTTTTGCTACAGTAAACTAAAGACTGGAACCAAGGAAAAGTCTTTCTTTGATTCATTTTATTAAAATTTATTATATATGATATACAATTATTATAATACAATATTATTTATATGTTTAATATTTAGCTTTATTGCCGGCTTTAATTGATGTCATATGTTTCTTTGATATTATAAATTTATAGAATTATAAGATTGGGGAGGGCTTTGAGAGGACTCCCTGTCCACTCTGCTTTGTCTGCCGCTAACTGCTTTTTCAGACCTTTAGAGAAATTCTGCTTTATCATCTACTCCACAGATATTATCATAAACATATTAGTGAAGTGTTTAATATTTATTTTAAAGCATGTCTATATTGTGGTATTTGTTGCATAAATATAGTTGCCGTGTTGCAAGAGTTGCAATGATTCGGTGCAGAATTATATTAGATCAAAATCTCCATAGATAATTTCTATATCTCTCCTAACTGTCACTCTTAAGCTGGATATATGATAATAATTTTAAGAGGTGAGTTATTAGGGACTAAGTATAACACTATCTTATGAAGACTACTAAAAACTAAAAGGAATCCAAATCCATTGTTTTTTTTTTTTGCTTTTTGGAGGGGGGAAGGCAGGGCATTTGGGGTTAAGAGACTTGTCCAATGTCACATGACTAGTAAATGTTAAGTGTCTGTGGCCGTATTTGAACTCAGGTCCTCCTCACTCCAGGGCCGGTGCTCTATTCACTGTTCCACCTAGCTGCCCCCAAACTTATTGTTCTTAATTTCAAACACTCAGTTTTAGGAGAGAGATTATAAAGCCCAAAATTGAAAAATTAAAGTTACTGTAATATGAGTTCTGATTTTATATTAACCCCACTCCTTAGTGGTAGCCACAGAATCTCTAGAGTAGGAGCTGTCTCTTCTCACATATCCAGAGAAGTAGAACTCAGTTTCATTGTTATTATGCTGCTTCTCTGTTGGGATAAGTGCTTCAGTCAGGTATGAGCTGCCTCTGGGGACATAACCCCAACCACATCTGTTTGTCTAGTAGCCTCTTGGAAGACTGTTTTTACAACAGCCTTTGTTTGTAATTAAGAGTAACAGCAGCATCTCTCAGAGAAACCTTTCAATGATTTTTAGTGCATTTCTTTTTAATTTAGGAAAAGGTCTGAATTTTAATTATAGTCCTAAAACCTCAATATGAGTCAACTTGTGACATGGAAGCTAAAGAAGTTAAAGCTATACCTTGGCTGCATTAAGAGATGCAGAGTGTCTGTAACAAGGACTGTAATAAATCTGCTTTACTCTGACCTGAAAGTACTGTATTCAGTTTGAGGCATTCACGTTTTAGGAAAGATAGAAACAGGCTGGATGGAACATGTTCAGAAAACCAAGACTCCTGGGAGCCCTAATTACCCAAAAGACAAAAACTCTGAACATGAGAGGGATTGAGTATCTTGAGATATGTAGCTGTTTGAGCAGCAGTATACATGATGAAGATGATTTCTGGATACAGTTACAGAAAACTAAAGAGTTTTGTCAGTTTCTTTATCAGTCCCTGGAGCTGAATCAGTCATTTCGTACCAAATGGACTCCTTTTTAAAATTTTAGTATAGGAGTAGCTAGGTGGGATAATAGAGCACTGGCCCTGGAATCAGAAGAACCTGAGTTCAAATCCAGCCTTAGACACTTACTAGCTATGTGACCCTGAGCAAGTCACTTAACCCTGATTGCCTCCAAAAAAAGAAAGGACAGTTTTAGGAAATTACTCTATTAATTTTAGCCATTGGCAGATCTCTTAGGCTCTGTATCCTAAGAAACTCCCTAAGATGTTCGTGATGATTTAGGATATCCACTGATAGAATACACTCAGCCTAGGAAATTTCAGATTTCTAATAGTATATTTTGATTTACAAATGAAAAAAATTCGAGTCTATTAAGAAGGGAGAATTGTTGCCTTAGACATTTCGTTGCTACCACAATTTTTTTGGATTCAGAGGCAAAATGTGGAGGTGGAAGTGATATTAATTATGACATTCCATTTGACCAGAGTACAAAATGAGCAGCATATACTTTCAAATATTGCAAAGTACAGATTATCATAATTTTCAGTCTAGGAGTACAGTTTAGACTAGCATACCCTCCTTAAACGTGATAGCAAGATTTCCTAATTCAGATAAGACTTCGGTTTTCAGAAATCTATTAAGATTATAAAAACATGTCATAAGAAAAAGAGGGGTGGCCAGATGGCTCAGCAAGTAAGAGCACAGGCTCCAGTGTCGGGATGACCTGGGGATCAAATCCGGGCTCAGATACTTAGCACCACACCCAAAAATAACTGGGTGTGTAACCTTGAGCAAGTTACTTAACCCCAATTGCTTTAAAAAAAAAAAAGAAAGAAAAAAAAGAAGAAACTGTCCATAGCTGTAGCTCAGAAAATAAACTCCTTTGTTCCTCCCTTTACCTTTTCCTGAAAATTAGTGCCTCTTTCAGTGCATTGTTGATGGAACTATGAATTAGTCCAACCACTTGAAAAAGTAATTTGAAATGATCACTGAGTCTACACAAGTTTATTAAGTGCTTGCTTGCTGTGTACTAGGAATTGTTCTAGTCACTAGGGATACAAATACAACAAATGAAACAATCCCTTCTTACAATGAGCTTACATCCAAAGTGAGGAGATAACATGTACATATAAAAACATATGCATAGCATAAATATTATGTTAATAAATACACATACATAAAAGTTAATATAAGGTAATTTGGGAGGGAAGTTACTAGCAGCTGGGGGATCAGGAAAGGTTTTATTGTAGGTGACGGTACCTGAGTTGCAGTTTAAAGGAGAGGGACTCTTGGAGGCAGAGGTAAGGTGGGATGTAGTCTAGGCTTGTACAAAGACCCAAAGATGGGAGATGGAGGGTCACGTGTGAGGAACAGAGAAGGCTAGTTTGGCTGGATGGCAAAGTATGAAAGGGAGATAACGTCCATTGAGGCTGGAAAGACTTAGTTGGGACAAAGTTTTATTGGGTTTTAAAAGCTAAATGGAGTTTATATTTTATCATAAAGGTAAGAGGAAGTCATTAGATTTGTTAGGGTAGAAGAGACAAAATTACTTTGGCGACAGAATATAAGATGACTGGGAGTAATGAAAAACTTGAGGCAGGGAAACCATTTAGGAGGGTGTTACAATAATCTAGGTAGGCTAGAGATGATATGGTCCTTAACTAAGGTGGTAATTATTTGAGAAACAAGGTCAGAGTCAAGAAATGTGAAGTTAGAAATGATCAAATATGTCAAATGATGGTATTGTCTCTGACAGTAATAGAAAAGTTTGGAAGAATAAGAGTTTACAGGAAAAAATAATGAGTTCAATTAAATATCCAAATAAAGTAGGTTAAATAGATAAACCAAGAATTTCATTAATAAAAATAAAGGCTCCATATACACTAAAATGTTTATAGTTGCATTTGTATGTTTGATAGTAAAGAACTAGAAACAAAGTACAAGCCTATTGATTGAAGACTGACTAAAAATTTGTGGCGCATAAATGTAGTGGAATATTACTGTGCTATAAAAAATAGATATAGAAAGACTTTCAAGAATCAAGGCAAACTAAATAAGCAGATGCAGGAAAACAATATAAATAATGACTATAATAATGTAAATTGTAAGAACTACCTACAATCAAAAAGGAATGTTGCAGAATTTAAAAAAAACACATTAAACAAACATTATCCCAAAGAAGATATATGTGAAGACACCTCCCCACACTGTTTTCCAGAGGTGAAGGTATTTGGCAGTTCTGAATTGCTGTGAGCTAAGCTGATCCGGTATCTGCACTAAGCTCAGTATAAGTATGGTGAGGCCCCCACCCCCATCCCCGAAGTGGGAAAGCCATCAGGTTGTTCTAGGAGGAGCAAACTGGCTTTGGTCAGAAACAGCAGGCTTCTGTGCCTGTGAGAATGGGATTGATTTTGTGAGTGGCCCCTTTGCTTCTAGCCTTAGCAAAATAAGGAGACCTAGTCTTAAAAAAATTAAAATTAAAAATTCCTTGATCTAAGAGTTCTTTGAAAGGAATGAAGGGAAGATACAGGGGGAAATCTGTGTTATGTAAAAACAAAAGATATCAGTAAAAATCTGTTTTCAAAAATTCGTCACATGTCTATGTCCTTGACACAGTGAAGGTACAGTCACTATGTAAATCATAAAAATTTTGTTTTGCCATAAGACTGATAATAGTTTCTTCTTGTCAGAAGACCCAAATTTTTGCTTTAATTAAAGATAATGGAGTCATGGCTTCCTTGAAGTTAAGCATCAACTTGTAGCTTTGTGAAATAAATCAATGTTTAAATGTAATTAATAAACACGATTGTATGCATAAATTATACTTTTATTCTGTACATGTGCTCATTTTATGTGGCTTGCAGAAGGGATATTGAGGATCATTTGTTCTAGCCCCATCATTTTATAAATGAACAATTCTGTTTTGAACTACCTTTTAATTTCTTGCAAACTTGCCATAATCTCTCTAGTGTGTGTCTCCAGAGTATAGTTTGTCTTTTACAAACCTATTTTCTTTTAATTAATAGGAAGCTGAATTTTTGTGTGACCAAATATTCTGGAATGAATAGTAAATTTTTTTTCTTAAGGCTGTTGTGAACTTAAATTATACTGAACATAAGACAAGTTAATAGGCATGCCTCACAAAAAATCACTACCAAACAACATTCTTAATACTTTATAGCCAAACACAACCTTAAAGTCATAAAACCCTGCTGTAATGAAGTTCCACTGGTTGCCCATCCGTAATATGTTGCTGTAGAATTCCTGATATAGTCACCAATCAATTAAGGAATTTAAGTTTATACTTTATATAATAGTCATTTTTCATGATGCAGAATATTAAACAACATGACATTGTGCAACATAGGTAGCCTAAACCTTATTAAAGTTGCCTTTAAGTAGTTTACATATTTTTCTATCATACTTCGTCTGAATATTAAATTTTAAATATGCACAGACTTCTTTATGAAGATCCTGAATTTCATTTCTCTTTGCTTCAGTACATTGCATAGTGATATGTACATAATAGATGCTCAATGAAAATGTTGAATTTATGAACTGTCTATAAAATTCAAACTACATTCCTCCCCCACTTTACCACTCTTTTACAACCCCACCATCCCTTTAAGTGTAGGAAATATATAAATCAGATTTGCCTTACCTTTTAGTGCTTTTAATTAGATAATTGATGAAGAGCAGTACGTTTGCCCCAAAGCTTATTCAGTTCTACAAACATCTTTTAAACGCTTAACTATGTGCAAGGAACTGGTCAGTTAGACAAATTCAGCCTTGTGTTTAAAAGTTTCTTTCAAGGAGTCTAGGTTTTAGTAAGCTGTTAAGCAAGGAATCTAGTTGATTGTTGAAACATGAAGTACCATTTAACTTTGTAAAGTATAACACTGAAAGATGATTCAAGTGTTGAACTTTGGAAATTAAATATGATACACTGAAAATTCTTGATATTCCATTAGTTTAAGTTTTGTTTTGGGATTTTTTTTTTTTTGTCTTTTTTGGAGTGGGTAAGGCAGGGTTTGCCCAAGCTCACGATATTCCATTAGTTCAAAAAAATTTTAACAAATTACTTAATATTTTCTTTTTCTTAGGTATGTGCAATCCTCGAAATTACAGTGATACTCCCCCCACCTCTAAGAGCACTGTAGAAGAGCTTCATGAACCAATCCCATCTCTCTTTCGTGCTCTAACAGAAGGAGGGACCCAGCTGAACTGGAACATTGTTTCATTCCCTGTTGGCGAAGAACTTTCCCATCATGAGAATCTGGTTTCATTTTTAGAAACTGTGAACCAACCACACCACCAGAATGTGTCTGTTCCTAGCAACAATGTCCATACACCATATTCCAATGACAAAGGTAACTAGCTAAGTGTTTTCTTTGCAATTAAATAGGTTACTTTTCTTCTCTTGCTTTTTACCCCATCTACAGAGCATACATGCAAGTTACCATTAGGAATAAAGTTGAGAGATCTAATACTCATCCTTCTGTTTGGAGAATTGAAAGTTCTTGAATAATGACTTGTTTTCTGTAAATGTGGTCCTTGAATACTTAAAGGACTATTTCATGATGATGTAACCTCCTTGTTAAAACATAATATTGTGATGAAAGGTGCTTTGTAAGAAGGTGAGAGACCTCTATTTTGTTCTAAATTTCTTCCCCAAAGAATAAATTCTCATCCTAGTGAGCTCTCTCTATGGATGTCAGTAAGGGACTGTGATAATAATGACAAACATTTATGTAGAGCTTGCTGTGTTCTGGGCACTGTGCTAAATACTTTACAGTTATTACCTCCTTTGATTCTCACAACAACTCTGGCAGGTAGATGCTACTATTATCCCCATTTTATAGATGAAGAAACTGAGGCAATTGGAGGCTCAGTGATTTACCCAGGATCACACACCTAGGAAATATCTGAGGTCAAATTTGAACTCAGATCTTGTCTTCAGGTCTGGCACTTCACTGTACCACCTAATTGCCTCTAGTCAGTAGTATTGTTGACTTTACCACAAATGTAGCCAGCATTTCAAAAAGTGGTACCACTTTTAGTAGATTTATAGACCTCAAAGGGACCTTGAAGAATACCTAGGGGAGCGGCTAGGTGGCACACTGAATAGAGCGCCAGCCCTGGAGTCAGGAGAACCTACATGCAAATCCAGCCTCAGACACTTAACACAAAAACTAACCATGTGACCTTGGGCAAGTCACTTAACATCAATTGCCATAACTTCCACGTCCAAAAAGAAAAAAGGAAAAGAAAAAAAAAACAAGAGTACCTAGGAATCCTCTGGGAAGAATAGTTTTATCACTGTATATGAAGAACAAATAAATATTTTGAGTTTAATTTCCTCATTGGAGTAGAACTCGCTGTTTGCCTCATGGAAATATAGTATAATTATTTCTCAAAATGTGAAATTATATGAAAATAATATAATTTTTCCATTTCTAGGCTTAACTATGTTTTGCCTTTCAGTACCATCTGTTTTACTTTGCCTAACTAAAACAGTGTTAACTACTAGATTTATTACATCTTTCAGCAAAATTTCTTTCTCATTCAAAGAGATTTAAATAGGTGAGTCAAAATGTTATAGAACATTTATTTCTTTATAGTTTATTTTAATCAAATGATTTATTAACTTCTAGTTTACATTATTCATTTCTGCAAGATTTTGAGTTACAAATTTTCTCCCTGTTTTTCCCCTACCCACCACTCCCCTCCTCCAATCTTCTTTGTCCCATATTTTTCCCATACCCCCTCTGACTTTCCATTAAGGCACGGTGGATTTCTATGCCCCAATGCCTGTATGTCTTATTTCCCAGTTACATGCAAAATAATATTAATAATAAATATATATATATATATTAAACATTTGATTTTAAAACTTTGAATTCCAGATTCATTCCCTTCCTCCCTTGTAATCTACTCTTATTGGGAAGATAAGCAGTTCAGTATAGGTTGTACATGTGTAGCTATGCAAAACATTTCCGTAGTAGATATATTGCAAAAGACAGACTATATTATCCTCTCTCCTATCACACCTCCCACTTGTTCTGTTCTCTACTTTGATCCTGTCCCTTTTCAAAAGTGGGTGCTTCCAACTTCCCTCCCTACCCCAGCCTGCCCTCTCTTCCATCATCCCCCCTCTCATCCCCTTCCCCCCTATTCTCCTGTAGGGTGAGATACCCTATTTAGTGTGTATGTCATTCCCTCCCTAAGCCAAATTCAATGAGAATAAGGTTGATCCATTCCCTTTTGCCTTCCTGTTCTTCCCCTCCATTGTAACCATCTTTCCTTCCTCTTCTATATGATAGTTTACCCCATTCTGTCTCTCACCATTTCCTCTCATTATATTCCTCTCTTACCTCTTAATTTCACCTTTTAAGTATTATCCCTTCCTATTCAATTGGTCCTGTGCCCTCTATCTATGTATACATGTACACATATATACACACATTCACATATGTATTCATATGCCCATACACCCTCCCATATAGATAAATATATATACATATATATTTTTTTTCTATTCCTTTCAACTATTTTCATACTGAGAAAAGTTTCATCAGTTACAATTATTGTTTTTCCATGTAGGAATGTAAATAGTTCAACTTTGATAAGATCCTTACAATTTCTTTTCCCTGTTTACCTTCTCATGCTTCTCTTGCTTCTTATATCTGAATGTCAAATTTTCTATTCAACTCTGGTTTTTTCATCAGGAATGCTTGAAAATCCTCTATTCCATTGAATGACCATGTTTTCCCCTGAAACATGATGCTCAGTTTTGCTGGGTAGGTGATTCTTGGTTTTAATCCCAGTTCCTTTGTGACTTCCGGAATATCATACTCCAAGCCCTTCGATCTCTCAGTGTAGAAGCTGCCACATCCTGTGTTATCCTGATTGTGTTTCCACAATATTCAAATTGTTTCTTCCTGGCTGCTTATAATATTTTCTTCTTGATCTGGGAATTCCAGAACTTGGCTATAATATTCCTAGGAGTTTTCTTTTTGGGATCTTTTTCAGGAGGTGATCGGTGGATTCTTTTAACCTCCGTTTTGCACTCTGGTTCTAAAACATCAGAGCAGTTTCCTTGAGAATTTCCTGAAGGACGATTTCTCGGTTCTTTTTTTGATCATGGCTTTCAGGTAGTCCAATAATTTTTAAATTATCTCTCCTGGATCTATTTTCCAGGTCAGTGGTTTTCCCAATGAGATATTTCACATTGCCTTCTAATTTTTCTTTTGTTTGGATCTGTTTAAAAGTATCTTGATTTCTGATATAGTCACTAGCTTCCATTTGCTCCAATCTAATTCTGAAGGAATGATTCTCTTCAGTCAGCTTTTGAGATTCTTTTTCCCATCTGGAAAATTCGGCTTTTTAAGGCATTCTTCTCCTCATTGCCTTTTTGAGCCTCTTTTGCCATCTGAGTTAGTCTATTTTTTAAGGTGTTATTTTCTTCAGTCAGGTTGTTGACTATCATTTCATAATTTTCTTGCATCATTCTAATTTCTCTTCCTAATTTTTCCTCCACTTCTCTTATTTGGTTTTCAGAATCCTTCTTAAGGTCCTCTATGGCCTGTAACCAGCTCGTATTTTTCTTGGAAGCTTTTGGTGCAGGAGTTCTAATATCACTGTCTTCCTCCTGTTCCATGCTTTGATACTTTTTGTCCCCAAAATAGGATTGTAAAGTTAGGTTGCTCCGTTTACTTTGCTTCCCTTGTTTGCTCATGTTGCCACTCAATTACTTGACTTTTGGGCTTTTTGCCACAGTAGGACTCTGCTGCCAGACAAGGGAGCTTCATACCAAATACTGGGGTTTTCTTAGCTGCCGAAGGTATTAGTTGGGTCCCCTCTCTGAAGCCTCCACCTGCTCTGGCAAGCTGGTCTCACACCCCAGGACCTCTACCCTAGACCACAATCCAGATCCAAGCAGGTTAAAGCAAGAGCAATTACCCCTCAGACTGGTTGCTTGGTCCCCCTACAATCTGTAGGCCGGGAGCTGAAGCTGCCATGTGGCTGCTGCTGCACAGGTGCTGTGACTCAGCCGCTTCTCGCCCCAGGGTCAGAGGCCAACCACACTCCCAACTACTGGATCCCAAAGTCCACACTGCACTGACCTCTCACTGTGTCCTTAGTATCTATGTATTGATAATTCTGGAAACCACCACAGCTGCTGGTGATCTGAAGTCCCTCCAGCCGATGGCTGGTCAGGTCCACACTGGGGCTAAAACCTTGGATTTGTGTGGGACCGGAGTCAGCTCCCAGAGCGCAGCACTGGCCACTTGATGCTGGCCTGTGGGACTATCCTCATTGGGAGATTAGCTTCTCTGTGTTCATTTTGTGGGTTCTGTATCTCCATAGTTTCTTCAGAGTCACCTTTTACATGAATTGGAGGAGGTGAGAGCCGGAGCCCTGGGAAGTCTTGTTTCTACTCCACCATCTTGATGCCACCCCCCTATAGAATATTTATTTCCCTTATCAGACAAACCTCCCCTTTTCTAAATAAGTAACATATTTTCCCTTAAAAATGAGTTAATCAGAGGCGGCTAGGTGGTGCAGTAAATAGAACACCAGCCCTGGAGTCAGGAAGATCTGAGTTCAAATATGGCCTCAGACACTTAACACAAAAACTGTGACCTTGGGCAAGTCACTTTACCCCCAGTTGCTCTCCAAAAAGCAAAAAAAACAAAAACAAAAAAAGAGTTATCAGATGAAACTTCTTTTCCCTGAGAATTCTCAGGTCTGTAATAGTCTTCTGGCATATGCAAACTGTCTTGCTACTGCAATGAATAACGTTTTATCTGTGGTACTACTAACAATGACTAAATATCATTTCCTTTTACATATTGGAAAGTCAGTGTAATATTCAAACCTTATGTACATCATGACCTCAGCCTATGCAACATTTCCAGAAAAAGGAATATTTACTTTAGGTAGAAGTTAAGACTTTGTTAGAAGTAGAAAATCAAATCTACCACTCAACTACAAGGTCATTTATGCTTTTTACCACAAGCAGCTCTAAAGGAGGCTTTAGACAGTGCCTACACTCATAAATACATCTTCCTAGATATAGTGCTTGAAATGCTGATGAAGAAAATGCTAAACCTGAAAAAATAAGGCTATAAGACAGCCATATATGACTAGCTTTTGTCATTAAACATTAGCTAGGTGTTTCTGTATGCATGATACTTTATAAAGTGGGTTAAATTGCTATGGACCTTACACAATAGCAGTTTATTTTGGAAGGCCAACTTTTCTTCATAATTTCTCATTTCTATTAATGGTACCATCAGTATCCTAATTTCCTAGTCTAAATATTTGAGTCCCACCCCCACTCACCAATTGCTACCAGTTCTTCCTAAGTGTCCCTCAATGCTTTTCTCACTGTACCACCACTCTAGTCCAGGTTCCCACCATCTTCATTCAGCAATTATTTATTAAATATGTGTAATGTACTGGCTAGTGAAGATATATAAAAAAGGAATATGACTTGGCCATTACTATCAAGGAGCTACCATAGTTTCCTAAGTAGTCTCCCTGCCTCTACCCTCTTTGCTTCAGTATATCCTGCACACAGTTTTCAGGAATCTTCCAGAAACACTACTTTAATCACATAACTTCCTTATCACAAAACTAAAATAGCTATGTATATGGCATAAATAAATTCTAAATTCCTGACTAATCTTATAGCTCTGTAGTTTGGTCTTTTCCCTTTACTTCTCTTTGTCTCTCAATTAAGTACACTTTTCTCTGTAATTATCTGGCATTCAGTTCCATTTTAGCCATTTTTCTTCTGTCCTTTGCACTCCAAAGGTAATTTTCCTTATGAAATAAGAGTTGAGCTTTAAAATGTGCATTTAGCAATTCCTGACCCACCAGTGCCTTCCTTGGATAGATGAGAGTCATCAGTCTATTCTTTCCAGTCACATGTAGGACCACCAGGACTTCCCAACTTGCCTGCAGCTTTGTCCTAAGGTCCTCTAAGTCTTACTGTCTGCCCTGCCTCTTCATCCTTCATACACATGGGTACTGTCATCTGGTATACAGATGCAACCTAAGGACACCTAAGGCAGCCCTTTAGGATTTCTGAAACTTTCTATTCCCTCTCCAACTAAACTTTCTTTTTTATGTGTTATCTCCTCCAATTAAAATGTAAACTTCTTGAGAACAGGAGCAATCTCAATTTTGCTGTCACTATCCCTAGCACTTCCTAAGTGCTCAGTAATGTTTTTGTTTATTCATTCATTGTTTTCTTAACTTGAGTTGTTATAGTATGCCACCATATCACTGAACAGTTGATTTTAGTGTATTATTTGTGTAATATTTATTAATCTTTTTCCCTCATATACATATTGTGTTATATACCTCAGTTATTTACCACAGTAAATATGCTGGCACAAAATAGATTTAATTCAGAACTTCAAAGATCTGTGATTCTGCCATTGTAAGTATTCCCTTCTACCAATACAATTTGCGGTCCTACTATGACTTGGTAGATGGTCTTTGAGAATCATTGTGACTAAAAAATTCATCTTGCTGAGGCAAGCACTGAGCTTTTTTGAACTTAGTCACATTGGTTCTTGGTCAACAGATATAGTCTGTTATTAGACCTAGAGGCACTAGGTGGCACAGTGGACAGAGTGCTGAGCCTGGAGTCAGAAAGATGTGAGTTTACGTATGACCTCAGACATTTACTAGCTGGTCAAGTCACTTGACCTTTGTCTGCCACAGTTTCCTCTACTGTAAAATGGGGACAATAATGACATCTGCTTTACAAGGTTGTTGAGAGAATCAAATGAGATATTTGTAAAGCATCTAACATGGTGACTGGAACATAGGCTTGTTTCCTTCCTTTCTTTTCATCCTCAAAGCTCACCTTTTCAGCTTGATAGACCTGCCAGAGCTAAGACATTAAAGAATTTTATGCAGTGCTCTATCTATCTTAGCCAAGTTGTTGGAATAGAGGAAATATTCAAGCCAACTCTCCCAACATACCTCTCCAAAAAAGTTGAAAATAACATGTAATAACTGAATTCTGGAGCAGCATTGCCATCTAAAAGTCAGGGTAAGACATTTTTCCAGCCCAAGACAGCTTAGGAGGTTGGAAGAAAAGATCCATTATACTGGTATTAGGACCTGGTACAAGGGGTAGCAGTACCTGATATGGGTCTCAGGGGCAATGGCAACAGCAGCAGCAGTTTTGGGAATGCTTACCAGCCAGAGATGGCAAGGGGATTTGGATAACTGATCAGAAAGAGATTACAGGGTACCTCATGCAAGACTAAATACCATTTGGCAACTCCATTATTGAGGTCTGGGTCACAATCCCAAGGCAGAGAGGAATATTTGTGGTTGCAAAAGAGTAGGAGCCCTGATCAAAGTTTCATGGCATGAAGAACAAGCAGGAGCCCTAATCCTAGAGCAGAAAGGTACACTAGGATTTAGATTTGCAAGGGAGCAGGGACACTTTCTGGGTGAAGACCAGAGCAGTGACCATGCCTTTTCCCAGATAATATCACTTTGGAAGCACCAGAAATTTAAGAGATCCTCCAGAACTAGCTGTCAAAACAGGGCAAAAAACCCTGAAGTGAGTGCTCAACTCTAATGTAAAATTCAAAGTCAAGAAGTAGACTGGGAAAATGAGGAAAATAACAAGGAAATCCAAGATACAAACTCAGAAGAAGACAACAACATGAAAATATCAACAAGAAAAGTCTTAAAGAAAAATGCTTGAACAGAAGCCCAAAAAGAATCCCATGAAAAGCTAAAGGAAGAGGGGGCGGCCAGGTAGCACAGCAAGTAAGAGCACCGGCTCCAGTGTTGAGAAGACCTGGAGATCGAATCCCGGGCTCAGACACTTAGCACCCACCCAGAAACACCTGGCCGTGTAACCTTGAGCAAGTTACTTAACCCCAATTGCTTAGGGGCGGCCAGGTGGCTCAGCGAGTAAGAGTACTGGCTCCAGTGTTGGGATGACCTGGAGATCAAATCCCGGGCTCGGACACTCAGCACGACACCCAGAAATAACTGGCCGTGTAACCTTGAGCAAGTTACTTAACCCTGATTGCTTAAAAAAAAAAAAAAAGCTAAAGGAAGAGAGGGAAAATATTTTTAATGAAATGTATGGTCAAGGAAAAATAGAGAACAGAAGCAAGAGCAATTTAAGAAAATTATGAAAGGACAATGTCTTGATAAAAGAGGCACACACAGAAAGAAATGTTGAAGAGAATAACCCCTTAAAAAAGTAGAATTGGTCAAATGGGAAGAGGTATAAAACTCGCAGAAGAAAATAATTCCTTAAAAATCAGAATTGATCAAGTGGAAGTTAATGACTCCATAAGACATTAAGAAACAATAAAACAAAGTCAAAAGAATGAAGAAAAAAAGAATGCAAACTGTCTCATCAAAAAAATAAAATGACTGACCTGGAAAAGAGATCAAGGAGAGATAATTTAAGAATTATTGAATTACAGTCATTCCCCAGTAGAGAAATGATCAAAGAATGTGAAGAGGGATTTTTCAGAAGAAGAATTCAAAGGTCCCTATAGTTACAAGGGGGAAAAAAGCTCTAAATCACTGTTGATTAGAGAAATGCAAATTAAAACAATCCTGAGGTACCATCTTTCACATATCAGATTGAGTAATATGAAAATGATAAATGTTGGAGAAGATGTGGGAAAATTGAGACACTAATGCACTGTTGGTAGAATTGTGAACTGATCCAGCCATTCTGGAGATTAACTTGGAGCTATGCCCAAAGGACTGTAAAACTGTGCGTACCCTTTGATGCAGCAATACCTCTATTAAGTCTGTATCCCAAAGACACTTGAAAAAAAAAAGGACCTATATGTACAGAAATATTTGTACCGTGTTTCCCCGATAATAAGACCTATCCCGAAAATAAGCCCTCCCCTTACTGTGTAAGATTCCTCTAAAATAAGCCCTCCCCCGAAAATAAGCCCTATTGAGATTGCTACTGTAGTGAAGGTGATCCCCTGCGCTACACGCTACATTACGGTACCCTCTGTATGCACCGTCCCCCCCCATGAAACGCACGCCGCGCTCTGAGCTGCATCCAATCAGAGCTGCAGCAGTGAGCGCGTCATCCTGTTCTTCCCCAGTGATTTGCTTATTGAATAAAGGTACATTTTTTTGTTCACATTTACCTGTTTATTAAAATTGCTGTCAATGTTCATTAAAATAAGCCCTCCCCTGAAAATAAGCCCTCTGGTATTTTTCTGTCCAAAAAATTTAATAAGACAGTGTCTTATTATCGGGGAAACACGGTAGCAGCAACTATTTTGGTGGCAAGGAATTGGAAATTCAGGGTGTGCCCACCAATTAAGGAATGGCTGAATAAGTTGTAGTGTATGATTATGATGAAATCCTATTGTGCTATAGTAAATGACAAGCCGGGATGGTATGAGAAAAACCTAGAAAGACTTACATGAACTGATGCAAAGTGAAATGAACAGAACCAGGAGAACATTGTACCAGTAACAGCAATATTGTATAATGATCAGCTGTGAATGACTTAGGTATGTACTACAGAAAAAGAACAGATGAAGACTAAATGCAGATTGAAGCATACATTTTTGTTTATTTTTTTTGGAGGGAAATTGGGGTTAAGTGACTTGCCCAAAGGCATACAGCTAGTAAGTGTGTCAAGTGTCTGAGGCTGGATTTGAACTCGGGTACTCCTGACTCCAGGGCTGGTGCTCTATTCACTTTGTTACCTAGCCACTCCCCTTTATTATTCTTAAGGGGTTTTGGGGGGGAAGGTTGCTATTTTGTTTTACAATAATGACTGATATGGAAATATGTTTTGCATGTGCATATGTATACTCTAATATCAAATTGCTTGCCTTCTCAAGGAGAGCAGAGGGAGAGAATTTGGGACTCAAAATTGAAAAAAAAAGTTAATTGTTTTTACATGTAATTAGGAATAGAAAATATTTTTTAAAAAATAAAAGAATTATTGGACTACCTGAAAGGCATAAAAAAAACCAAGTCTAGACATCGTATTTTAAAGAAATTATAAAGGAAAAGTATCCTGATATCTTAGAACCAGAGGACAAAGTAAAAATTGAAAGAATCCATGATCAGTTCCTGAAAGGGATCACAAAATGAAAACTCTCAAGAGTATTATAGCAAAATTTCAGATGTTGGGGCGGCTAGGTGGTGCAGTGAGCAAGAACGCCAGCCCCAGAGTCAGGAGGACCCGGGATCAGTTCCGGCCTCAGATACTTAACACCCACTCAAAATAACTGGCCATGTAGCCTTGGGCAAGTTACTTAACCCCAACTGCTTTAAAAAATTTTTTTCTCAGATGTCAGTTCAGGAAGAAAGTATTGCAAGAATCCAGAAAGAACGTATTCAAATACTGTGGAACCATAGTCAGGATCACAAGAGACTTAACAGCTAACACAATAAAGGAGTAGATGGCTTGGAATACGATATTCCAGGAGACAGAGGAGTTAGGATTACAAGGAAGAATATATAATGTTCTTTAGTATAATATGAGTATAATCCTTTGTTGGGGAAAGTAGCTGTTTAATGAAATAGAGGGCTTTAAAGCATTCCTAATGAAAAGACTGGAGCTGAGTAGAAAATTTGACATTCAAACACAAGACTAAAAAAAAATCATAAAATTGAGAGGGAAATCATAAGGGACTAAATAAGGTTAAACTGTTTACGTTTCTGTATAGGAAGGTGATACATGATACCCTCCTAAGAACTTTTGTCATTAATAGAACAGATAGAAGGAATAGACATAGACAGAGGAAACAGGTTTGAGTTTATTATTTTGGGATGATCTGAAAGAGATAGAAGGGTAAGGTGAAAAAGGATGCACTGGGAGAAAGGGAAAGAGTGAGGGAAAATATGGAAAATTATCTCACATAAGAAGGCATACAATGAAGAGTTTTTATAGTGGAAGAGGAAGTGAAAGAGTATCAACACTTGAACCTCACTCTTACTCCAGCTGATTCAAAGAAGGGAGAATACACACACACACACACACATATTCAGTTGGTTATAGAAATCTGACTTACCCTAACTTTTCCTACAGGAAAGTAAGAAGGGAAGGGGAGGGGGGAGATTAAGAGGGATATATTAAAAGAGGCAGTGGTTAAGAAGCAAAACAGACTCTTGTGAAAGGACAGGGTGAAAAAAGAGTAGGAAGGATAAACAGAAAAAAATAGATTAGAAGGAAATATTAATAATCATAACTATGTGAATAAGATGAATTCACCCGTAAAATAGAAGTGGATAAGCAGAATGGATTAGGAATAAGAATGCAACAATATGTTGTTTACAAGAAACATACCTGAAACAAAGATACCCACAGTTAAAATAAGGGGCTGGAGAAAAATCTATTTTTACTTCAACTGAAGTAAAAAAAAGGCAGAGTAGTAATCATGATCTCAGACAAAGCAAAAGCAAAACTAAACTTAATTAAAAGAGATAATCATGGAAACTGCATTTTTATAAGTACCATAGATAGTAAAATAATGTCAGTACTAAACATATATATACCAAGTGGCACAGCTTCCAAATTCTTGAAAGAAAAGTTAAATGAGTTACAGAAAGAGAGAGACAATAAAACTGTACTAGTACCTCAATATGCTTCCTCTCAGAACTAGATAAATATAGCCATAAAATAAGAAATAAGTTAAGGAGATGAACAAAATTTTAGAAAACTTAGATATGATAGACCTCTGAAGAAAATGGAATGAGAATAGAAAAGAGTATACCTTTTCCGCAGCTATACATGGCAATTTCGCAAAAATTGACCAAGTATCAGGGCATAAAAACCTCACAAACAAATGCCCAAAAGCAGAAATATTAAATGCATCCTTTTTGGACTATAATACAATAAAAATTACATTTGATAAAGGGCCTTGGAAGTATATATTAAAGTTTATTTGGAAACTAATCTTATTCTAAAGATTGAGTGGGTCAAAGAACAAATCATAGAAACTATTTCATTAAAGACAATACCAACATTGCAACAACATATCAAAATTTTGGGGATGTAGCCATAGCAATGCATAAAGGAAAATTAATATCTCTAAACACTTAACCATAATTTAAAAAGAGAATCGATGAATTTGGCATGCTGTTAACAAAAAAAAAAAGAAATGAGAAAAAGAACAAATTAGAAATCCACAATTAAACACCATAATGGAAATTCTGAAAATCAGAGGAGAGATAAATAAAATTGGAAAAAAAGCAACAACAACATTGAACTAATAAATAAAGGGAGCTGGTTAGTTGTTTTGTTTTGTTTTTTTTTAAGAAAAAAAAATTCCAAACTAGATAAATTATTGGTTAATTTGATTTTTAAAAAGAAAAAATCTAAATAGACAGTGTCAAAAATGTAAAGGCTTGGGGTGGCTAGGTGATATAGTGAATAGAGCACTGGCCCTGGAGTCAGGAGGACCTGAGTTCAAATCTGGCCTCAGACACTTAATACTTAGTAGCCATGTGACCTTGGGCAAGTCACTTAACCCCAATTGCCCTGCCTTCCCCCCTCCAAAAAGCAAAAAAAAAAAAAAAAGTAAAGGGTCAGTTCACCAGCAGTGAAGATGAAATTAAAGAAATTGTTGGAACCTATTTTGCCTAATTATATACCAATATATCTAACAATCTAAGTGAAAGGGATGAATATTTACAAAAATATAAATTGCCCCAAATTAACAGAAGAGGAAATAGAATACTTAAATAACTCTCTCTTAGGTGGGGGAAATGAGCATGCTGTCAATGAGCTTTCCTAAGAAAAATCCCCAGGACCAGATGCATTTACAGGTGAATTGTACACACATTTAAAGAACAATTAATTCCAGTACTATATAAACTATTTGGGAAAATAGGCAAAGAAAGAATCCTACCAAATTCCTTCTACACACAGATGTGGTGCTGTTGGCTCTCTAACAGAGAAACTCTCCCTAAACCAGGGAGAGCCAAAACAGAAAGAAAACTACAGATTAATTTCCCTAATAAATATTGATGTGAAGTTTTTTAAAATAAAATAATAGGAAGGAGATTATATCAATAGATCACAAGGATCATACACTATGACCAGATGGGCTTTATACCAGGAAATGCAGGGCTGGTTCAATATTGGGAAAACCATAATTGATCATATCAGTGGCAGAACCAACAGAAATAATGATTATCTCAATAGATGTAAGAGATTTTTTAAAATAAAATACAGCACCTGTTAAGAACATTACAAAGCTTAAAAATCAATACAGCTTTTCTTAAAATGACAAGTATGTATCTAAAACTATTAGCAAACATTATCTGTAATGAGGATAAGCTAGAAACCTTCCTGCTAAGATCAGGGGTGAAGCAGGGGTATCTATTATCACCATTTTTATTCAGTATTGTACTAAAAATTCTAGCTATAGCAATAAAACAAGAAAAGGAAATTGAAAGAACAGGAATAGGTGATAAGGAAACAAAACTATCACTATTTACAGATAATAGATGGCATATTTAGAGAACCCTAGAGAATCAACTAAAAATCTATTTGAAATAATTACAAATTTAGCAGAGTTGCACAATATGAAATAAACCCATGTAAATCATTAGTGTTTCTGTATATTACCAACAAAACCCAGCAGGAAGCAATAGAAAGAGAAATTCTATTTAAAATAACCAGACAGTATAAAATGCTTGGGAGTCTACCTGCCAAGACACACCTAGGAACTATATGAACACAATTACAAAACACTTTTCACACAAATATAGATATAAACAATTGGAGAAATATTAATTATAGTTCATGAGGAGATTGAGTCAATGTAATAAAAATGACAATTCTACCTGAATTAGTTTATTTATTCTGTGCCATACTAATAAAACTACCAAAGAATTATTTTGTAGAGCTAGAAAAAATACAAAACTCATCTGAAAGAAAAAAACTCAAGAATATTATATGAAAAACAATGTGAAAGGAGTAGCCTAGAAGCACCAGATTTCAAACTATATTTCAAAGTAGTAATCATCAAAAGAGTCTGGTACTGGCTAACAAGTAGAGTGATAGGTCAGTGAAATAGATTAGAAAAATAATATATGGAGGTAAATAACTATAGTAATCTTCTGTTCTTAAGCAGAAGATCCCAGCTATTGGGGCAAGAACTCACTATTTGACAAAAACTGCGAAGACTGAAAAAATAGTCTTGTAAAAAGTAGGCGTAGACCAACATCTCACACTGTATTCTAAAACCAGGTCAAAATTGATACATTATTTAGACAAATTAGGGGAGCGTGGAATAAAATCAAATCTATGGATAAGGGAAGATTTTATAACAAAACAAGAGATAGAAAGGATCATGGGAGGTAAAATGGATAATTTTGACTACATGAAATTAAGAAGTTTTTATGTAAACAAAACCATTGCATCCAAAATTAGAAAGAAAGGAAACTGGAGGGGGGGGTGCTTTTTATAATAAGTTTCTCTGATAAAGGCCTCATTTCTCAAAATATAAAGGGAACTGAACCAAACTTCTGAAAATATGAGCCATTCACCAATTGATATAAGGCTATTAATAATCTTCAGAAAAAGACAAAGTTATGAATAGTAATATGAAAAAATGCTGTGTCACTAATAATTAGATAAATGTACATTAGAACAACTAAGAGGTACCCCCTTACACCTCTCAGGGTAACATGACAGAAAAATTAAATGACATGCTATAGGGGTTGTGGAAAAATGGGGACTCTAATGCTCTATTGGTGGAGCTGAATTGGTCCAACCATTCTGGAGAACAATTTGAAACTACGACCAAAAAGCTATAAAACTGGTATACCTTTAGACCCTTTAATACCACTACTAGGTCTGTATCCTGAAGAGATCAAAATAAAAGAAAAAGGACCTATATGTACAAAAATATTTATAGCAGCAATTTTTATGGTGGCAAGGAATTGGAATGTGAGGGGATGTTTATCAATTGGAGAATGGCTAAACAAGTGTCTTATATGATTGTGATGGAACATTATTTTACTATAAGAAATGACAATGGGAGTGGTTTCAGAAAAACTTAGGAAGACTTATATGAACATATGCAAAGTGAAATCAGCAGAACCACCAGAAAATTGTGCACGAAACAGCACAATGATGATCAGCTATGAAAGACTTAAAGCAGTGAACGAAGACATTTGCAAAGGACTCATGATGAAAAATGCTATTCACCTTCAGAGTTGGCAATATGGCTAATATGGAAATATATTTTACATGACTTCACGTGTTTTGTATTTTTGTATTGCTTGCCTTCTCAGTGAGGGGGAGAGAGGAACTTGAAGGAGGGAGAGATTTGAGAATTCAAAATTTGAAAAATGAAGTAAAATTTTTTTAAAAGAGTAAAACACATGTAGGACTCAACTGCATTATAAGCAAGCAAATGTGCTGAGATACAAAATAAAAACAAAACAGCATTGTCCTCAGGGAGCTAGAGTGCTCAGGTAATATTAATTATTAAGTCAATCAAGAATAATAGGAATTCAATAAACATTTTATTGAAGATGCAAAGCAGTATTATAGTGCTAAAGATATAGAGACAGAAAGTAATTGGGTTATATTTCCCTTTGAACTTTGATAAGTACTGTATCTTCAGAAAAGTAACATTTCAAAATG
Source organism: Petaurus breviceps papuanus (assembly GCF_028583685.1). Classification (NCBI taxonomy): domain Eukaryota; kingdom Metazoa; phylum Chordata; class Mammalia; order Diprotodontia; family Petauridae; genus Petaurus; species Petaurus breviceps. The sequence continues at coordinate 23,615,894 of NW_027186304.1, read as the reverse complement.
TAGAATTGAAAGTCAATATTCACCCTCAGTCTACCCCTTCATGGATGTGGGAGGTCCACAGGCATGAAAACTTGCTTGTGTTTTTATACTTTTTCAATGTGTTGATTAGTTGATTTATTTCTTCTCTAAAAAAATACAGTTTGTTATCTTGGAATGCTTTCAGGCGTAGAGTAGGGAGGGATGGGATGGGAGAAGAGACAACCATAATAATGTAAAAAAAGAACATGAAAATAAAAATTATTTTTAAAAAATGAAAGTCAATATTAATGGTTCAAGCAGTATTTTTTAAAAGATTGAATTTTATTTACACATATCTTCCAAACTTTTTTAGAGATAGTTTCATTACCAAAGGAGAACCCTTTGAGATCAATGAGGACTCTTGGGTAATGTTCACACTGGACCTTTTTTCTATATTGGCAGTTCTCAAGTGTTTTCAACATACCCCTGGGAGATCCCCAAGACCTTTTTTTCCTGAAAGGCAATCAAAATTATTTTCATAATAATACAAAGATATTATTTGCCTAATAAAATACTAAGATGTTATTTGCCTGTTAAAATAATTCTACTTTTTCCAACTACATCTCTATGAGGCCATATTTTCTCTATATACTTCATTAGACTGAATACAGAAGCAGATATGAGAATCCACCTATCTTCCATTAAGCCAGACATTAAAGAGATTTGCAAAACTATGTAAAGCAATGCCACTTTTCCCATTAATTTCTTTGTTTTGGAAAACAGTTATTTTTCATAAGAAATATTTTTATTAACATGCAATTAATTTATTGTTCTCTTAATGAATTAGGTTTTTAATCAATTTTTTCCAATACTGTAAATATTGATATGTAACCCACATAAACAAAAGCTCTTTAGGATCCTCAATAATTTTTAGAGTATTAAGGAGTCCTCGATAGTTGTAAGAGTGTAAAGGGAGTCCTAAGACCACAAAGTTTGAGAATCATTGGTCTATACTGTAGTTATCCACACATGAGTCAAGATGAGTTAATATATGTAAATGGTGCTTTGTGAACGTCCAGTACCATATAAAATAGATTGATATTCTAAAAAAAATAATACCTGGATCACTTAAATATTATGCCCTTTGACCATATGTTTGGCATAACACCTAGAACCCCGCTAATGTACAGTAATAATTTTCTCAAAGATCAAAGGCTAGGGTTGGAATTAAACTATAAATAAGAAAGACTTCTTAGACTTATGCAGCATTGGAGAATATAACTTCCTCCTATGTGGTTTTAACAAGTAGTAGACCCATGGAACTTGAATGAAAGAATGAAGATATACGAATGTTAAATATAACTATTACACAAAGCATTGCTATTTTTTTTTTCATTTTTCTTTCTCCCTCTCATATCCTGTTTTGTTTTTTTTTTTGTTTCCAGAACACATGTGTACTGTGGTATATTTTGATGACTGTATGTCAATACATCAGTGTAAGATCTCTTGTGAATCCATGGGAGCATCTAAATATCGTTGGTTCCATAATGCCTGTTGCGAATGTATTGGACCAGAATGTATCGACTATGGCAGTAAAACTGTCAAATGTATGAACTGCATGTTTTAAAGAAGGAAAGGGAGTTCTATTATAATAAAATACAGACCAAAATCATCTTCATTAAAGAAAAAGAGCTGGAAAGACATCAGCTGGTGAAGTATACCTGATTCATCAGAATGCAAGTAATTTGGGAAGGAGATATAAAGAATTTTAAATATTTGTCACTTTTTAAAAAATTGAGTAATGATTGATTTTTCTATTATGTTTTGAGCTTCTTTTTAATTTTAGGAAATTGTTGAGTGTAATCATCCATCTTCATTGGCCTGTTGTTAATTGTCAGTGAATTTTTGCCTTAGAATGTATTTGAAATCTTGGTCATTTATGCAAGAGGTATAATTGAAGAATTCACTGGGATGTCTTATTTTCATGTCAAAGACTGGTGATTGCCAGTTTCTGCCAGTATCCCTTAACTTTTTTGTTTTGAAAATGTTAGCAGACAGACCCTAGAATAAGGTTGGTTTACTTTGACAGTTACTTCCTATATTTAAAATTTCCTTTTTAAACCATTAGAATTACACCATTCACAGAATGCTGAGTTTTTATATATATGTACATTGCAAATCCTATCCCTTCCCTTTATTTTTCACTTGTAGTCTATTAGAAGCACAGGAATTATTTAAACTTACGTTTATATGAAGGTTTGCATAAAAACTAAACTGATAAATGTTTTACAATATAAAGATAAGATGAAATAGGAATATTATTGAGAACATGCTAAATAGTAGTGAAAACATTGGTGAATTTCAATAAACACTAAATTGAAACTCAGTTCTTGTATATGACTTGTGAGGCCAGTTTTGAATGCCAGACCAGGAGATACATAATTTGTTTGAACCTAATTGGTGTAGCAGTTCAAGTCAAGAGAAGGGAGAATGGAATATGCATTTATATGATGCCTACCACAAGCTAAGCACTATAAGCTTTACAAATATCAATCTCATTTGATCCTCACAACAACCCAGGGAGGTAGGTGCTGTTATCCCCATTTTGCAGTTGAGGAAAGTGAGGCAAACAGATGTTAAGTGACTTGCCTAAGGTCACCCAGCTAGTACATGTCTACGGCCAGATTTGAACTGGAAATGGAGTCTGGGGAGATAGTAAACTGCTAAAGTTACACTTCTTGGAAAATGAAAACAAAACCACAAACATCATAGTAGAAAATATGGCCCCCCTTTGGAATGTGAGTGAGTAGAATCAGGGTAATGGAAAGAATAGAGCTTAAGATAAAAGAAAAAAATGTATCAAAAGGAAATTTAGGGTTGAGGGACATGATACAAGAAAATTGAGTTCAGATTACTTAAAATAATTTTATTGCTTCAGAATCTTCTATTTAATTGGTTTTTTTACCTGATTCTAACTTATATTGTTATTGAATAAGCATTGATATCTAGGGAGTGAGAAACTTGATTAACTGTCAGAGTATCACAGTTACCAGTAAGTATAAGTGTCATCACTAACTTTGAGGTTTTATGACTGACGTATTTCAGAAGAATTTATAAAGGTTTCCTAAAGGATTCTCACATAGGAAACAGCAAAACTCCAAGTACGCTCCAGTCTTTTTTTTTTTTGCTCTTTATGTAATATCCTGATTAAAAAGCCAGAACATTATTTACAAAAAATGTACCTGCCCACACTTAAAGAAAATCTGAACCTTCAAAATAAATAAATAAGGTAAATAATTCATAGTGCAAACAAGACTCTAAGCTTTTCAAAATGCATAATCACAACTTCTCTTTGGTAGGAAATTCCCTTATTGCATCTAAAATAGGATTTTATTTATTTAACATTTAGATTTTCGGGAATACATATTTACTGCACATCTTCTTATATAGATATATTCATCTTAGATTTTGCAATAGTCATTTGCTTAAACTTAAGTTGTCTTCAGTTTGTGTGTATTTTTCTGATCAAGTATCACAAAATTAAAAGCCTTGATGCCTTAAATAGTGTTTTCTACTGACACTAAACACATTGTCCAATCCAAGTGGACTATGAAATAAGCAGTGATTTAAGATAACTTAACCTTTTCCATTTTATAGAGAGAGTTTATTTTAGGACATGAACTTTTATTTTTTAGGTAGCAAAACTCTTCCCCTTCATTTTGTTTTCATCATTTCATCCTGGACTTTGTTTTAAAACAATAGAAGCCTGTAATTGTGACCTAAATATATTAAAGAGTAAAATATGATAGGAATCAACATCTTTTAAAAAGGTATAATTGAATTTAATAGGTTTTCACCATGCATAACTAATATCTGCAGCCTGAGGGTTTGTTTTACTACGGCAAGAAAAAATTTAAAGAAATTGATGGCCATTTGTGTATTTCAGCTTCTAACTTCTTCAGAGTAAACACATGCATAAGGAGAAATTCCTTTTTGTTTGTTGACTATATGCTTAATGTCATGAGCATTAATTTCACTTAGCACATATGTGTTCTTTAATTGACATTCCTTATTTTTAAATACTTGATAAAACATGTTTGTATGTAGATAACTATTTTTTTATTTTCATCTTTTCTGACTTATTCTACATTGCTCTTTTTCAATTCCCTTCATTGTGATAGTGATTTCCTATACTACAAGTCAATTTAAGTCGATGTGATTTTCCTTTTTCCTCTATTTACCCATTAATAGCTATTCTTTTAATTATTTCTTTTCGTGATGAAATTCCTTTTAAAATTTTTATTTTGGTGGGTGGAATAAATATGAGTATAGAAACCTCTCTGCTGTTTATCCCATGGTTTGTTTTCTGATTTTGGATAATAGGTATTTTAAATTTGACTTTAAAATGTAGGTAGAATTAACATAAAGTCTGTCATTAATTCTGAAGCTACTGCTTAATCTCCTCTGACACTTGGACACTACTGTGATCTTGACCACCAAATTCTGTATTGAAGACATTATGATAGGTTACTGCTTCTGTTTTTTATATTTCAAAAATGTTTTGTTATTTGCTGCTGGGTTTTGATAGCTAAACTATGTAGAAATAAAATTGTAGATTTAAGTGAGTTTTTATTAAAATGAGGGGAATTTCATACTACCAAACATTTCTTTTAGGGTAGCTTTTCTTTTATTTGCTTGATTCAAGCACTCTGCTTTTTATTGAAACTATAGTCTTCATTTGAGGAGCCAAAGTAATTCCAGTATATATTTGTAAGGCATGTCATGAATCAAAGATAGTCATTTAGATTTATGACTTCTAAAATTTAAGGAAACTAAAATAGTTGATCTCTTAGGATCATAACTCATTTAATGGCTGTTTAAGAGCAGAGCTAATATCAGTGTGAGAAGGAGGCAAAAGAGGAGAAGAAAGGAGTCTGATATTAATAGATTGACTATGAAAAAGTTCTTGCTTTAAAGAAGTTTGATTCATTCTGTTCCCCCAACTGCATATTATGTATTCATGCAATCTATTAGCAACATAAAATGTATGTATTTTGTCCTTTTTTTATCCCTGTAAACAAATATATTTTAATTAAAATGTTGTAATATATTGGAGTTGTGGTTTTTGTTAATACTAACATTGCACACCAAACACATCTTTTTTGTGTGTGATATTTCTGTTTGGCTAATTGTTTTCCTTCATCTTTTGGTAAATTCTTCAATAAACTCACTTTATTTGGATGTTAATGGATTGGTTGAAGTGTGTAAGCTGGATTTTCAAGTTTTGTATTCTTTTTATTACTTGCTTTGCTGATGACCCCCTTTTTTAGGAGGTAATGGCTTTTTTGCTTTTTGAAATAATTTTCTGTAGGCAACCTGATACTCAAAATGGAAGGACTTTGAGACCCACTCCCCCAATACCCTTGATCAAGTGAAGTTTTCAGATAGGGCATTTCAAAATATGTTGCATTATCCTGAGAGAAAGCTATTTACTGCCATAATGGAATGGGTAGCAGAGAATAGTGTTACAGGGAGTGGGCTAGGGAAAGGGTAAACACTTTCCCAGTGCTTCTTGAATCAGGTCTGCAATGTAGTTTCGTTATTAGGAAGTAAGAAAAGCAAAGGCAAAACTGAAACCCAGTATAAGAAATCCTAAAGAGATTTAAGGATAGGGATAAGTTTAGGACCTCTGATTTCACTGATACAGGAAGCTCTTTGATGAGAAAATTCCTCTCCCAATGCAAGGCTGCACTTTCTCTGCAACTGAGAGTCTTAGAGAATTGCCTAGAATGTGAGAGGGGAAGTAAGTGACTTGCCAAAGGCAGTAAGTATGTCAGGGGCAGAACTTGAACTTAGGTCTTTCTGATTGATTCCAAGGCCAACTCTTCACTAGGCTACACTGTCAAGAAATTTTAGGAGCTAAAAGCAATTGTGCCTTCCTCCCTTGCACCACCACCACCCCCCCAAAAAAAATTTAGTACGATTAGGAGATTTGAAGTGGAGCTGGAGAAAAAATCCATGAAGGAATGAAAAGAACTAAATGCAAATAAAGTCTTTGGAGGAATTTTTTTATAAGATTCAGCAAAATGGAAAATTCATTGTGATATAATAGTTTTAAAAAAAGGAAATGTGGTCTTAGGCAACATTAGAGGAATGATAGAAAAGAGGGATGTGATAGAGTACACTCTACTCTGGATAAACCACATCTAGAGTATCAAGTCCAGTTTTGCCTGCCATATTTGGAAAGGATATTCATAAACTGGAGGAAAAACTGCATGGTGAAGGGCTCCAGTTTTGACATTTAGCTTAAAAGAAGAATTACTGGGTGGGGTATAAGAAAAGCTTTCTTCAGCTATCTGGAAGGCTGACATGTAGCAGGGGGTTTCAACTTCTTCTTAATATAACAGACACAAGTTTCAAAGAAGCAGATTTAGGCTTAGTTTGAAGGAAAAACTCCCTATCGGAGCTGAAAGTGCAATGGACTGTCTGGGCAAGTAGTGTGTTCCCCATCACTAGATGTCTTAACTGAAGCTGGATGACCACTTATTCAGTATGCTGTAGAGGTTTCTGTTTCAGGTTTAGTTCTTAACAAGATGGCTTCTGTGGTTCTTTCTAACTTTTGTGTTAATGTGATAAATCTAGCTTTCTAAAAAAAATTAACCTCTTAAAAATTAACATGTCACTAACATAATTTTTCCCAAGCATTTTTTTAACTTATTTACCTTGATTTTCCTAAAAGTCAAAGTCCTTCGTTATTTTTCACAATAGCCAGCATTTATTTATGAAAAGTTAAATTTAATTTGGTTTTTGCCCTGCTTGCCTAAGTTTACATATAGATCATCTGTGTTTTTGAAGATTCAGATGATACAAAATTTTTTATTTTAGATTTGGTAATATAATGAAAAATGAACACATCTCAAGAGTATAAATGGTTAAATCAGAGTCCTATCTTTGCAAAATAGAAGTGTAAGTACATGAAAATAAGAACTTTTGTATAAAATGTAAATAAAACTGACCAATACTTTTGTCTAGTAAACATCCTCAATTTGCTTTTATGAATAAACAGAAAAGCTAATGTGATCTCTGGCGTCATCAAGGCGGGGGAGGGTCATAACTTCCAGTACTAGGGAAGTGATAGTCCTTCTGTATTCTGCCCTTGTTAGACTTCATCTGAAGTATTGTGTTCATTTCTGGATACTATAGTTTAAAAAAGGAGATAAGGAATTTTTCCTATATTCATAAAGGATCTTGAATTCAAAGATGAAGTGTTTGTACTCAGTTCAGAAAGCAAAGGAGAGTTACTGAAGTGATCAAAGGAGTGATTTGAGCAAAGCAGTACATTAGAAGATTTACTCTGGCAACAATGTGTGAAGTGGGTAGAAGAATGGAGGAAAAGATGGTCAGTTCGAAGTTATTACATATAATCTTGGTGAGAGATAGTGAGAGCTTGGATTAGAGTGGTGACCATGTCAGTGAAAGAAAAAAAGATGGGTTTGAGAGATAATGAAGAGGTAAATAATTGGTTATAGACTAGATATGGATGTAGAAGAGACTAAAGAATCAAGGAATCAAGAGACCTAGGTTCAACAATTAGTCAACAGGCATTTGTCAGGAATTTACTATGTGCCAGGTTCTATGCTAGTGAATTCCAATTCTGATTTCTAGCTATGTGACCTTGAGCAAGAAATTTTTCCTCTCTGGGCCTCATAGGATCTTAGGTTTAGAACTAGGAGAGATCTCAAAGTGTATCTCGTCCACTTCATTTTGTAGATGAGGAAACAAGCCCAGTTTCCTTTTCTGAGGAATGAAGGGATTGAATCAGATGAACTCTAAAGCTCAGCAGAACAGCAAGGTAGAAGCCGGTATCTGAAGTCTCATCAGGGAAAAGAGGAGAGAGAGTAAGAAGTAAAAAGTTACCAGAAGCTAGATTTCTACTTAGGACCATATAGAAACAACTGAAGGAATTTTGTGCGTGAATGAGGAATTTATCAGGAATATAATGATTCCAGATCTAAGATAACTGAGCATGTTAACCTTGTGGAAACCTAATTATAATTTAATTATAATTAAAGCTTCATTCAGGACCCCCCAACACTTCAACTTAGCCCACAGCTTACACCCTGACCGAAAGGTAGTTTGGCATAAAATACTGTCCTAAGTTATTCATGAGAACAAATAACTGAGATCTTCTAAAAATCAAAGAGAATTTTGTAGTAACTTGAAGTGAGTGATTTTTTTGTATTTCTACCAGTGCCAAGCAACAATTGCATAGGTACAAAACCCCTTCTGGCCTGCTCACCATTTTTAGGTTTCCATTTAGGGGTGTGTCCATGTGTATCAGCAATGCCATATTCACAATGCCTATAGAGATTACAAATATGCTGATATAATTATCCATCACAAAATACGTCAGGTTTGCCATTTGGGGAAATAAACTAGAAAATTTATTAAGATACCAAAAGACTGAGTCCCAAAACCAGAAAGTGAAAGCCATCAGAGTAGTTATGACATTGGCACAGGTAGATAAAGAAGAAAGCACCCACATTTTCAAGCCCTCAAAACAGAACAGGCTACCTCAGGCAAAGGTCCTCCTCTCCCCACTCACAGCAACCACCCAGCGTCCTGGAAGAGCGCTCCCAGCAGCTCCGGCCCCTGGCAGTGCTCAGCCGGAGTCCTAACTCAAAAAAAAAAAAAAAGGCAACCGCCACCAACTGCCAACCGCAGGACCGTTAGCTCGGCTTTTCACTTTCTCTTGCTCTGCTATGTCAGCACGTCCATGGGGCATGGGAGATCTTTAAATCCCATAACCCTTACA
>NW_027186304.1:23526616-23607111 GCF_028583685.1 Petaurus breviceps papuanus | reverse complement strand
GCACGTCCATGGGGCATGGGAGATCTTTAAATCCCATAACCCTTACACCATGAAGAGTGGCTTCTGCTCTGATTCTAGGGGTACACCTGTGAAGGCTGCACTTATGATGGTGCTTCCATTTAACAATGTTCTAGTAAACACAATTAGCTCTTTGAAAAGTTTTATAGGAAAAGAAAAGGTATTTGTTTAGTAAACATACTAGCTTTAAAATTATTACCCATATAAATCTGGAGCACGCTCTCCTACAAATACACACGGTATCCATAGGAAGAGTGGTTTCTAACCTGAGAGTATGTTGGTGGCAAGCCTTACTGTAGGACACATGAGCAGCAATGGCAAACTGACAACTACGGCGGCTGGAAATCCTTTTCTCTTCATGCTATCCTTACACTGCTCCCTTGGTCCAGGGACTCTTCTCAGCAGATTGATCATCTGAGTTCCCAGAGTCTACTCTTGTAGGCTTCACTGTGGAGCTAGGGTATTTTCTTAGCAGTTTATAGCTGTCTGTCTTTTCTGCTGCCAAGGGTCCCATTCTTCCAATCCACTTCACCCCTCAGTGACTTCATTCCCTCAGTTGTGCCTCAAACGCTCTCAAACTAATTGTTCTTCCTTCTTCCTTCCCTATTCTTTGCAGGGGACGGGCTATGAGGTTTATTCCAAGCTCTTGAATTGCTGGATGGAATATCTCCCTTTGGGAGGGTCACTATTAGACACCTGTGGAGCAAGGTATAGGTCCATGACCTATATGCTTCACCTAGTCATCTGCATGCCCGTCACTATCATGGGAATGAAACCTTCCTTGCTTCCCCAATCTCCACATAACTCCTGTGAAGTTTCACTGGCCTAGTCCTCGAAATGAATCTTGGAGGCAGAGATTGATAATCAGGATTTTAACAGAAGAAGGAATTGCACTTTTTATTTTTAATTAATTATTTATTTTTAGTTTTCAGCTTTAATTTCCACAACATTTTGAGTTCCAAATTTTCTCCCCATCTCTCCCCTTTCCCCATCCCAAGACAGCATACGTTCTGATTACCCCTTTGCCTAGTCTGCCCTCCATTCTATCACGCCCCCATCCCTGTTCCCCTTACTTTCCTGTAGGTTAAGATGCCCAATTGAGTGTGTATGTTATTTGCTCATTAAGCCAAACCTGATGAGAATAAGGTTCACTCATTCCTTCTTCCCCTCCATTGTGAAAACTTTTTCTTGCTTCTTTTACATGTGATAATTTACCCCATTCTATCTCTCCCTTTCTCCTCCTAGTATATTCCTCTCACCCCTTAATTTTTTTGTTTAGATATCATCCCTTCACATTCAACTCACCCTGTGCCATCTATCCACCTGTCTGTCTGTCTGTCTATCTATCTATCTTATTCCCTCCAACTGCCCTTATACTGAGAAAGGCCTCATGACTTACAAATATCATCTTTCCGTGTAGGAATGTAAACAGTTCAATTTTAATAAGCCCCTTATGATTTCTCTTTCCTGTTTACATTTTCATGCTTCTCTTGAGTCTTGTATTTGAAAGTCAAATTTTCTATTCATCTCTGGTGATTTCATCCAGAGTGCTTGAAAGTCTTCTATTTCTTTGAATTTACATTTTTTCCCCTGAAGTATTATGTTCAGTTTTGCTGGGTAGGTGATTCTTGGTTTTAATCCTAGCTCTTCTGATCTCCAGAATATCATGTTCCAAGCCCTTTGATTCCTTAATGTAGAAGCTGCTAGATCTTGTGTTATCCTGATTGTGTTTCCATAGTACTCAAATTGTTTCTTTCTGGCTGCTTGCAATATTTTCTGTGTGACCTGGGAACTCTGGAACTTGACTATAATATTCCTAGGAGTTTTCTTTTTAGGATGTTTTTCAAAAGGTGATCAGTGAACTCTTTCACAATTTCTATTTTACTCTCTGGTTGTAGAATATCAGGGCAGTTTGCCTTGACAATTTGTTGAAAGATGATGTCTAGGCTCTTTTTTTGATCATGGCTTCCAGGTAGTCCAGTAATTTTTAAATTATCTTTCCTGGTTCTATTTTCCAGGTTTTTCCAGTGAGATATTTCACATTGTCTTCTGTTTTTTCATTCTTTTGGTTCTGTTTTATAATATCTTGATTTCTCATAAAGTCATTAGCTTCCATTTGCTCCATTCTAATTTTGAAGGAATTATTTTCTTCAGTGAGCTTTTGGATCTCCTTTTCCATTTGGCCAATGCTTTTAAGGCATTCTTCTGCTCATTAGCTTTTTGGAACTCTTTTGCCATTTGATTTAGTCTATTTTAAGGTGTTTTTTTTTCAGTATTTTTGGTAATCTCCTTTAGCAGGCTATTGACTCATTTTTCATGATTTTCTTGCATTACTTCCATTTCTCTTCCCAATTTTTCCTCTATTTCTCTTGCTTGATTTTCAGAAATCTTTCTGAGCTCTTCCATGGCCTGTAACCAATTTGTATTTTTCTTGGAGGCTTTAGATGTAGGAGGTTTGACTTTGTTGTCTTCTTCTTTTTGTGTGTTTTGATCTTCTTTGTCACCAAAGAAAGATTCTATAGTCTGATTTTTTTCCTCTGTTTGCTCATCTTCCCAGCCAAATACTTGACTAACTCTTTTTTTCCTGATTTTTGGAGGGGGGAAGGCAGGGCAATTGGGTTTAAGTAACTTGCCCAAGGTCACATGGCTAGCTAGTAAGCATTAAGTGTCTGAGGCTGGATTTGAACTCAGGTCCTCCTGACTTCAAGGCTGGTGCTCTATTCACTGTACCACCTAGCTGCCCCTGACTATCCTAACTCTTTGTCAATGTAGGACTCTGCTTCCAGTGAGGGTGGGGATAGGAGTGGCTGGTACTGTCTCAGGCTTCAGGGGTTTTTTACAGCTGTTTTGAAAGAAACTTCTAGGGACCTGTAAATTTTCAGCTCTTCCAAGGTAGTATGTTCAAAGGAGAGGAGTTTACTCCTCTCCTGGCCTGTGTTATGGTCTGTGAGTAACCCCAAGCACTTTTTTTTTTGCCTTGGTACTGTGAGGCGTATTCATTCTCCACTGGTGCCACAAGCTCCACCATGCCAGCACTTTTCCTCACCCCAAGACTGTGACCCAGATCCAAGCAGGGCAAAGCAAGAGAATCCTATCTCAGAGTCAGCAAAGAGATCCCTGCAATCGTCCTTTGATCAGCTGCTCAATCCCCCCACTGTCTGTGGGCCCAGAGCTCTGGAAGCAGCTACAGCTGCTGCTGCCGGGGCAGCCACAACCACCTCCACCACCCCAAGGCTGGGACTAGACCACACTCCTCTTTCACCCAGTCCTACTGAGTTTTCCCACTGACCTTTGATGTCTTTGGCATTTGTGGGTTGAGAAGTCTGGAAACTGCCACAGCTGCCAGTGTTTCAGTCTCCTGAGGCCTGCTGCAGCCTGTCCATGCCAGCAAGACCCATGCCAAACTGCGCTCTGCTTCCAGCCCAGTGCAATAAACCCTTCCTGTCGACCTTCCAGGCTTTCTTGGGCTATAGATGTGTTTCACTCTGTCATTTTGTGGGTTTTGTAGCTCTAGAATTTGTTTAGAGTCATTTTTTTTACAGGTATTTGGAAGGGTTCGGGAGAGTTCAAGGAAGTCCCCACTTTTACTCTACCATCTTGGCTTACCCACCCCCCCAGGAGTTGTTTAGCCCCAAGTCAAATTTCTGTGAACTATGATTCTGCATAAGGAATAAGTTGATTGTAAGAATATACTCAGAGTCAATGATGAAGGGAAAGACTCAATAGAAACCAAAATATTTATTGCAGCACTTCTTGTAGTAGCAAAAAAACAAAACAGCAGATGCCCACTGATGGAAGAAACCCTAAAAAATTGTGGCACATTATGATGAATACAGTGAAGCATAAAAAGAATTATTTGAACTAAGACAAAGGAGAGTGAGCATAACTAGGAAAACAATATATACAATGATTATAACAATATAAGTGGAAAAAATAACTTCAAAAAATTGAAATTGAATGCTGTAAGATTATATGGACTAAATATGTCCCCAAAGACACAGAAGGTGGCATTAATTTCCCCCTCTCCCATACCACACACATTTCTTTGCAGGGGTAGGTAAAAGACTGTAGGTATAGAATATTATGTAATAGCTAATTTTTTTTTAATATATTCATTTGTTTTAGTGAATTTTTTTACCTTTATTTTGTTTTATATGAAGTGGTTCTCTAGCAGGGAGAGGTGAAAATATATCAGGAAATTTAAGTGATGTGAAAACTAATTTTTTAATAGACTCAGTCTTAGCCAGGGGTACTCTTGAGATTTCTGTTGGTTGCCTACTTACATGTGGAGGCTCATAGCCATTGGCCATACAATAAAGAAACAATACAATACACAGAAGCAGAGTATAGATGCAATACAGAAAAGAGCAGTGTGAGGACATCACTAGAGGATAGAGACAGCACTGTATATGTTTAAGATCCTTCCTATAGAAGATCTAAACTCTCTCGAGAAGGGTGAGGGGAGGGAGGGAGAAAGGGAGAAAGAAGAGCGAGAGGCCATTCAATACTGGTCATTAATGATATCTTGTTGAAGGTTACTAAGGGTGCTATTTGTTCACTTTACATGAAAAGTAGATATAGATATGCTGTCTACCATAAGCATGCATCCAGAATTAGATGTAGAACTTCCTGAGGTTTGTCAAACCACTTAGTACTTGTGTGACTATGGGCAACTTAACCTCTCTGAATCTCAGTTTTCTCATCTGTAAAATGTAAAAAAAAAAAAAAAAACCAACTCCAACTATAAGCTTTCAATAAGGAATTAACTGTGAGGGAGAGATTCCTTTTATCTAGGTTGCCAAGAGGGAATGAGAGAGGATAACTGCAGGAAATTTGGGAAAAAGCAGTGGAGCCTGAAGGCAGTGTATCTGACCTTGGCCTTTGTGATCAAGAAACAGGGCAGAAGATGTTTAATGGAGTGGAAAACAGCCAGGCTCCATCTGGGGCAGCTACTATCCTCTTCTACAGAGGACAGCCAAGACTATAGCAGCTCCCTTGGAAAAAGAGTCTTATCCACAATGGATTCTCTTCTTTCAGCTGTAAAGCACAATGTTTGAAAGGTTATATATGAAAACCAAGGTGAGCACTCCCCTTGATAAGGATGGAAGAGGTCAGTTGGGGCATTGCCACCTATTCTATGGCATCTAACCATGGTTTGGGTTTTTTTTAACAATGAAGGGGAAAACAGGATAAGGGGAGGGCAATACACTAACCTCACTCTCATCTGAACTGGTTAAAGGAGGAACAAATACACACACACACACACACACAGTATTGGCTATAGAAATTCATCTTCCCAACAGAGAAGGAGGGGAAAAGGCTAAAAAAAAAAAAAGGAAGGTGATAATACGAAGGATAGATTAGAGGAGGCAGTGGTCAGAAGCAAAATAGATATTTGAGGAGAGAGCAAGGTAAAAAAGAAAACATAAATAGGAGAGGATAAGTTGTAGGAAAATACACACCAATTGTAACTATAAATGTGAATGGGATGAACTCACCCATAAAATAGAATGGACTCTTAACAGTATGTTGTTCACTAGAGATACACTTGAAAGACAAGGACATACACAGTTAAAATAAGGGACTGGAGCAGAATCCATTTTGCTTTAACTAAAGTTTAAAAAAATGTCGGGTAGCAATTATGATCTCAGGCAAAGCAAAAGCAAAATTGACCTAATTAAAACAGATAATCAGGGAAATTACATTTTGCTAAAAGGTACCATAGACAGAGAATTAATATTGATAGTAAACATATGTGCTCCAAATGGCATAGCATCCAAATTCATGAAGGAAAAATTAAATGGGTTACAAGAGGAAATCATAAAACTATAATAGTGGGGCACCTCAATTTATCCCTCTCAGACCTAGGTAAATCTAACCATAAAATGAACAAGAAAGAAGTTAAGGAGATGGATAGAATTTTAGAAAAGTCAGATATGATAGCCTTCTGGTAAATATTGAATGGGAATAGAAAGCTATTTCTTAGCTATGCATGACTGAATTAATAGAATCCTATTGTGCTATAAAAAATGAGATAGTTTCAGAGTTATCTGGGAAAACTTGTATGAACTGATGCAAAATAAACTGAGCAGAACCAGGAGAATAATTTATTCTAACATCAGTGTAACCCTTGTCCCAAAACTTACTGGTATGGGACTCTATTGGTGGAGATGAATGCCCTGCCATGCATGTGGATCAGGAACAAATTGGGAGCAGCGGAGAGCTCCAGCCTTCCTCAGTGTTCTTGGGGACTCTTCAAGCACAGAGCCACTTCTGGCACTTCTAGCTTCCAGCTCTGGGAAAAATGGAAGAGTCCAAGCGCAATTCAGATTGCTGAAGTTTCTGGGAAGACATGAGAAGAGCTGGTGGTCTCCATTGTGTTCCTATCCCAACTTGCTACTCCAGAAACTTCAGGGAACTTCCCTTTGGATGAGATCTAGAAACTTTCAATTGAGCAGAGTTATATTATTCCCAGTGAGAGAGATTTCCTTCATTTTGTACTGTCTGGCATATATTCTCCTGTGTATGCCTTCTCTAATTTCTGTTTTGCTATGATTTATTATGGGTTTTTCATTGCTACTCACTATGTGTATTCATTGTGGAACTGGTATTAGGTCGGAAAGGGCTGAAGTCTTGGATATAGAGTTTGGAATCCTCTCCCCACAATAATAATTACAAAGCAATCAGAACTTAGTTTGAACCCAATCATATCCCCTAAACTAATAAAATTTAAGGGAGCAGATAGATATCTAGGCTGGTACCATGCTCTCTCCTAGGAGATCAGTGATAACCTTCAGGCCCAACTTTTTGCTTCCCCTCCTAACAGCAATTAAAGTCTCCTTTGGAGAAGAGTCAGGGAAGAAGAAGCTAGAGATGTCTATATTTTTTTAAATTTTTAATTAATTTTTTGTTTTCAACATTCACTTTTGTGATTTTGAGTTTAAATTTTTACACCCTCTTTCCAAGATGACATGCAATCTGATATGGGCTATATATGTACAATCATAGTAAACATATTTCCACATTAGTCGTGTTGTGAAAGAAAAATTAGAACAAAAGGGAAAAAACTTCAAGAAAGAAAAAAAAGAAAATAGTATGCTTTGATCTGTATTCAGACACATAGTTCTTTCTCTGAATGTTCTAAAGTCAATCATGAGCAGTGCTTCTGAGGATTGCTGCTGTGAATAACTAAGGTTCTAATCACATAGTATAGTGAACTCTCTATTCAGCAACAAACTAAAGCATAACAAGAAACTAAAGCATGTTGTTCACAACAACATATAACAACTCATTACTAAGGTGGCCACATAGTCTCAAACAAAACATATCTTTCAGTAAGCTTCAATCAATACACAGTATCCAAGTGAAGTCTTCTTTCATCTTGATTTGAGACTGGCTTCCAATCATCCTTAAGGGGTAATCTTCCTTAAGGGGTGGCGGAAGGTATAAATACCATCCACCCCTAGGTCACAGTAAGTCACAATCTCATCAGTCAATACAGAGTACCCTAGTAAAGTCCTCTTTCATCTTTACTCAAGATGAGAGGCTTCCAAACCCCTCAGCTCCTCTTCCATGGACTGATCACTCCAGCTCTGGCTTGTATACACATGATTCTTGCCTGGATTCACATGTAGGCAGCTCTCCACTACAGTTCTATCTCAGCTTATGGAACTGCTCCACTCCAAGCCCTTTGCAGTCTCTGTTCCTAGGAAGACAAAGCTTAACAGAACTACAACAATAATTATACATGTTACCGGCACAATCATCTCAATTCACCTTCTGTCTGACAAAGTAACACAAATCAACAGACAAGGCTTCTGTCTGAGAAATCAAACACAAATCAATAGTAAAGTCCTCTTTCAGGACTTATGTAACAGTAGTTAAGTCCTCTTTCAACAGACAGAATTCTTCTGTCTGACAAAGTAATATCAACAGAGTGCCAATATCAGAAACAGTCTCTCTTAGCTCTGCTTGAGCTTTTCTCTGCTCTGCTCCTTCCTGTTCCACCCTTCCTGTTCTGCTCTTTTGGCAAGCTCCTCCCACCATGGGCTCCATGTGATTACAATAGGCCTATTAAGGGCAGGGAAGGTCTTCAGATTCCCTTAGGTCTATTAAGGACAACACAATGTATACTGTTTCCAACAAAGACTTGATATAATCAAAGGCTAGGCTCAAAGGCAGTTGAATAGCTGAAACAAGCAACAAAGTACTACTTTGCTTGCCATTGCAATGTGGATAGCATTTTCCATCATGGATCTTTTGGAATTGTCTTGGATCATTGTATTGCTGAGAAGAACTTATCATAGTTGATCATTGCACAATGTTGCTGTTACTGTGTGCAATGTTCTCCTGGTTCTGCTCACTTCACTCAGCATCAGCTCATGTAAGTCTTTCCAGGTTTTTCCGAAATCTAATAGAGATGTCTATTCAACCTCCCTTCAAGCCATATAATGACACCCCTATGCTACATGTTGGGAGACAGGTGCTCAAAATACATGGTGCTTCATTACACATTATAAGGGGTGCTCACTCTACATATGAATTTGTAGGTGCTTTGTATTAAGTTATTTATACCTTTCATAATCCTTTATTGTCTATCTACTAGTTTAATGGGTTTTTTGCATTTCCATTTCAGTTGGAGGCCTTCACAATGAATTTCAACTATTTTTTTCTGTGTCATTAATATTTCTACAAATATTAAACTAGTAAGGTGCTCAGGTAATATTTCTCATCTGTTTTGGAGAGTGGCTTAAATCACAAGTGTATATTAAAATTTCTGAAGGGAAAAATTTTTGGAGCTTTAATAAAAAGTTAAAGGTTAATAATAACAACAACAATAATAATGGTTAGTAAAGAGTATTTTAAAAGATTTATTATTATAATGTTACCATTATGTCCTCATATAGCTCCTTCTAGATGCTCAAATAATTACTTAACACAAATAATTACTTATTTCTACATTTTTTTCTTCTCATACTAATTGTATGTTACTTGAAACTCTTCTTCATTTAGAAATTTAGTAGTTATTTTTATTAGATTTCTTTCCTTCCTTCTTCCATGACACTTTTTGGCATCCAAAAAAGGGTAAAAATATTCAGATCCAATATAATTCATCACTGGAGGACCCAAAAGGAAAGTGTATTTATTTATAGTTCCCTCTTTTCAAAGTGTAAGACAATTATGCTTTTTTTTCTTTTTGGAGGGGGGAAGGAAGGGAATTTGGGGTTAAGTGACTTGCCCAAGGTCATACGTCTAGTTTTGTGTTAAATGTCTGAGGCCAGATTTGAACTCAGGTCCTCCTGACTCCAGGGCCAGTGCTCTATTCATCGTGCCACCTAGCCACTCCCTGACAATTATGCTTAATGTTTCTTCTATTTAATGAGGATCTTACCATTTACTTCACTTTTGGAGTAAGTCCAAGGATATGTTGCATATTTTCATAACCATTTGGGTTTGCTTCTCGTTTAAGTGTCTTTTTCTACTGAAATTCAATATGGAGTTTTGTTCCTTAGGTTGATGATTGCGGTTGGATTCTTCAACCCTCCAAAAAATTCTTTTGAGATACTGTTTTTTAGTCCTTTATAACTAGAGCCTTATATAAATTTCAGAATGAAGAATAAATTATCACTCATGAAAACAAGATAATTTTATGTATAGGGCATTTCTAGCCCTCTAATTAGAACCATGATTTAATCTTCAGGGCCCCTCTGCAAAGCTGAGGGCCTTCAGGGATGTGGGTGTTCCTTCTTCCCCCTCTTTTTCCTTCCCTTGCTTCCTCCTTCCCTCCTTTACTCCTTCCCTATCTTCTTTCCTTCCTTCTGTAATGTGGGCATATCTGGACCTTTGGAACACGTCCAGATTGCCTGCCATGAAGGCCTCTATGACCCCTACCACATACATAGGAGTAGCCTCATTTAATTGGCTGCCTGAGCCTTTTAAATTGTTGAGTCTGAGCAGGTTCCATCTTCCCACCACTTCACTCACTCTCTGCTTGGCAGCTCTTACCTACTGCATCTAGATATGGAAGATCACAGTTAACCTATAGTATGAGCACCACAAACTCAACTAGTGAGAAAGGAAAGATTTTCCTTCCCTTGCTCTCTCCCTCTTTTACTAACCTCCTTCAGAGAAATGGGCCTGGGGATGTTTGTTTCTGTTCTGCACCATTTGTCCTCCTCATTTTCAGTTGCTGGAGGTGATCTCCACTAGACTGTGAGCCAAGACTACAGGCAGGGTGATATAGCTACCCAACCATCAGCGAAGCCCTTAGAAGCCAGAGTGCCTAGGACTGGAGCCTAAGGGAGAATTGAACTTGGAACTGGGACAGTATGTTCTATAGTAATTGATTCACTCTATGAACCCAATACCCTTGCCCTCCCCAAAGACTGAGGTGGTATGGGAAGAAGAGGATTATGCCTCCTACAAATTGAGGGAGTAAGTTTTTATATGTGTGATTATATCTTCTGAAGCAAATGTTCCTTTGTAAAGTGAATTTGACAGTGGTTAAATGGAAATGGAATGCAGGGGACCACCCCCTGCACTTGGGAGGGAACACAATTTATGGAGCCTGGAACCATTTGCAGAGAGCCTAAATATCTCCAACCCCCTTAGGGGCATAGGAAAACTTGGGGAGGAGGAAGAGTGAAATCTAACCGAAGTGACCTTCTAGACTGGGGTAAGGACCATGGTAATCAGTGTTACACTTCCTTTCTCTCTTCATTTCTTGCTTTGTTTCTTCCTCCCTCCCTTCCTTCCTCCTTTCCTTTTCTTCCTTCTTCCCTCCCCCTCTTCCTTCATTTCTTCCTTCTTGTCTTCTTTGCCTTTTCCCTCCCTTCTTCTTTCTCTTTCTGTATCTTTCTTTCCTCCTATCCTCCATCTCTCCCTCACTTCCAATTAGTATTTATTGAGTTCCTATTATATATAATGCATTGGGTTAGGGACAACAGGAAATACAAACATGAATAAGATGGCCACTACCTTCTTGTTCTTATAACCACCAAGTCACTTTAGGGAACTTGAGAGGCTTATGAGAAGAATCCTTGGTTAATATACATAACTTTGGGAGAACTTTTCTGTCTTCATAGGCCAACAAAAAAAAACTTTATGAATATCCAACTGATTTATTTTAAACATAAGAAAGCATTATATATATATATATATATATATATATACAGATATTTTTGGAGGCAACTGGGGTTAAGTAACTTTCTCAGGGTCATGCAGCTAGTAAGTGTCTGACTCAAGATTTAAACTCAGGTCCTCCTGACTCCAGGGCCAGTTACTCTATCTACTGTGCCACCTAGCTGGTGGCATTATTAATTAAGAAAACATTATTAATGAAGTCTTTTAACTTTGAAATTGATAGTAATTCAGCCCAACCTAGACAAGCCCAAAATTTCCTTTTCATTACAAGGAAAAAGATTGACTTACCATTCGTTGTGTCCAAGATTTCAAGTAGAATGTTTAACCTATTTAAAAAACAGTTTTTAAAACATTTAATAATTGTAGATTATTCTTATCTCTTCATTAAAGCAGGAAAACAGAATTGCTCATTGATACCAGTTTGACAGCCTTCATGGTTTATCATCACTTGAAAATAATAATATTCCTTTTAAAATATTCTGCAAATCAAACTTTTTTACTAACCAATGTTTAAATGCAAATTAATATGGCAGTAAAGGAAATTTTGTTGCTTGTTTTAGACTTGGAAAAACTCAAACCTTCTAAAATTCATAGCAAGAAAATGTAAAATAGTTTCCAGTTAGGGATAACTGTAGTTAATAAAGATGTTAAGATCAATGGCTACGTGAAAATACTATATCCAATGGAAAATTTACATATAGCACTTAGCACAGAGCCTGGCACATAGTAGGCACTTCATAAATATTTATTCACTTGTTCTTGATACAACCTCCAATCACCGTTCGCTTTTTGGGGCAATCAGGTCACAAGTTTTCAGATGCAATACCCATTTGTCTATGATTTATAATAATTTTATCACCTAAGCTGAGCCTATGATTTTATCAGTGTAGGGGACTCCTGGTGAGGAAACTCCCTCCAAAGATACTGATCAGTTGCTCCCCTGGT
This sequence comes from Petaurus breviceps papuanus, assembly GCF_028583685.1. Lineage (NCBI taxonomy): Eukaryota > Metazoa > Chordata > Mammalia > Diprotodontia > Petauridae > Petaurus > Petaurus breviceps. The sequence continues at coordinate 23,595,006 of NW_027186304.1, read as the reverse complement.
CTGGAGTCTAAGAGAGCTGTCTGGGGCCACAGAAAGGTTAGACAACTAAGGTCATACAGCCAGAACTTGAACTGGGTTATTCTGACCCTGAAGCAGACCCTGTATAACCACTATACCCCCAGTGCTTGGACTTGGACTTGTGAGCTCAGTCCGTCAATATTGTTCCTTGGGAAGTAGAGGAAATGGCTAAACCTATCGTTTCATTAATAAGGAGCTTTAGAGAGTTTCCTGGGGGCACTAAGAACCCAACACTTGCCCAGAATCACTTGGCCAGTGTAGATCAGAGGCAAGACCTGAACCCAGGTCTTCCTTACTCCAAGGCAGGCTTGCTATCCATCCCTGCTTATTGATAAAGACTTCCAGCAGCCATGAAAGTGACTGAAGCAGGTGCTAGGGAGCACTTAGAGCTTGGTCAGGCATCCAAGGTGCATCCCAGCCATCACTAGTCATCTTGACTTTTGTCCTACCACTGAACTTTGATTACTCTGGAAGATAGTAAGGCTGATGGCTTTGTGCGACTCTGCCTCACTTAAGTCCAATTTACCTGTGAGTTAAGACATCACCCCAGGATGTCATTGGTCCTCTTTGAAAACAAAGAACAAACAATAATAATTGATATAGTGTCTTAAAAATTATTAACAAAGTGATTTTCTCATGCTAGCTCTATGAGGTAAATATAGATGATCTAAAATATCAAAAGAAATGTGACCTATCATTCCTACCACCCAATGATTCCTTTCTGCATGCTGCCTTTGTGGAGGAATTCACAGGGTACAACATAATTGATATTTACCTAAGGTACTACCTCTGTGGATGTCCGGTTTACCAAATCTGTCAGAACTAGCCATGAAATAGGGTGGACTTCCTCTTGTATGTTCCATTTTAGTCTTAAAAATCTCAAAAGAGAGTTGAAAAAAGGACAAACGTACTAGCGCACACACAGAGCTTCTAAAGATTAACTCTCATTTTCATCTAGAGAATAAAAGAAAGGAACAAGAAAGGCAAAATAACTAGAGCCTGGCAGCCAAGCTCCATTTAAAATTTGTGAAACCTCATTGCTTCTACTGCTCTGTTGCTTCCTCTTGTCCCAGATAAAATCACTCCCATGTCATTCTTGACCTGTAATTCCCCAGATGTTGTCAGTTGTGTTACTGTGCCTAAAGCATTTAGATAGTTTGGTACGTTTGGCAATATTAGAACCCTCTCAAGGGTCAGGGAGAAGGATGCACCGAAATGCAATCATTTTTAAAAGATAATTGTTGATTTGTTAATAAGACAAACATTATATATCAGGATGTTTACAACTCCTCCTTTTGTGTGTTGCTCTGAATAGACACCCACAGATCCCTTTGAAGGGACCTTTTTACACTGACATAGAAAGCTGTACAAAGACCTATTCTGTGTGGCCTGGGGAGCACAGCCTCTGAGGCAAATACGCCAAGCAGGTGGCAGGCAGCCAGACAGTATTAATGTGGCCGGATCCCTGAAGGATTAGGCTCTAAGGCTCCAGAAATGAATCTGAGCAGTAGAAACAAATTCCCTTTGCTGATTAGGAATCTTGAACAAAATTCAAGAGGTGCAGGTGTCAAATATACACAGAAGTCTACATTTTAAAAGGGAACAGCAACTAACTTGCGTGGGAGGAAAAGCAAAGGTGTTTAGTGAAGCTTTCTGTAATGGCCAGTTGCTTTTTTTTTCTTAGTCTGCACAAATCACCTCATAATCATATATTGACAAAGTAACTGACTTTTCTTTTTTCCCTTTTCTTTGGTTTCCTAGGGAAGAAAATATAACTGAAAGGAATAAAAGAGGAGAGTTCTAATATTTAGAATGTATGTGTAACTTCTGAAAATTTGAAACTAAAATGTCAGTGATTTCTCCAAGCAACTAGACCCTAAAAATAGATAGATTTGACATTGAGCAAGCACATATAGGGTAGGACAAGATGGTTGGATGAATGAAATGAATAGGAAGGGATGGATGGATGGATGGATGGATGGATGGATGGATGGGATGATGAATGATAAGAGAGATAGAATGGAATTATTGAAAGGGAGAAGGAATGGAATAGATTGGATGAATAAGATAGGATTAATGTTTGTTTGTTTTTTATGTTAAAGCTTCATTTAGACCAAACACAAGTTGAAGTAAAAAATAAAACCCTAGAACTACAAATAGGGCCCTCCTCTCCACAAATGTCAAAGGAATATACCAGGTATTTAAAAGGGGGGGGCGTTTTGTAATAAATGAGTCCAATTTATTCTGATGTATTTGACTATAGATTAGAATCCAAATTCTTCCATGATAGTAGAATTTTGTAATATTCTACCAAATTACATTTTAAAAGATTCTTCTTTAAAAGACTTATACCCCCACATATCTGTACTACTTCTAATCAGTGGATAACAGAGTATTCATTCAGAAATGCTTGGACTGATTTCTGCTCAGATAAAATTCTGACTCCCTCTTAGGGTAATGAATCATGGGAGCTGCTGGAGGAACAGCATTTCTGCCCCAGCCCAGGCAGAGCTTGGGCCATCCTGAGATCTGATCCAAGGGACTGAATTTCCGCCTGAGGATGAGTTTTTTTAGTCACTTTGTGAGAGAACAGAAACAGAGCAGTCTAAGAGATACAGAGTGTGAGATGGAGTAGCAAAGAAGACTGTAGGGGATGGAGCAGAAGAAAAGAAAAGGGAACACTAATAAGAGCACCATAGTAATTAGGTCCTTTTGGGAATCTTGTGGTTTGTTCTCCAGCACTGCGCCCTACAGAAGTCTGGCTTCAGGACACATGCCCCACTACATGGAGCAAAGAGCTCAGATTGAAGTGACAAATAAAGAACTAGGGAAAAATGCAAAGAGGTTTTTACCCTTTCTAACTTCCTTTCTAACTTGCCTCTGTGCTTCTACATGATTTTCTTTACTATTTCTTGGTTTTTTTTTTGGGAGGGGGAGAGTGTTTGTTTTTTTGTTTTGCTTTTTGGAGGGGGGAAGGTAGGGCAATTAGGGTTAAGTGACTTGCCCAAGTTCACACGGATAGTTTTGTGTTAAGTGTCTGAGGCTGGATTTGAACTCAGGTCCTCCTGACTCCAGGGCCGGTGCTCTATTCACTGTGCCACCTAGCTGCCCCCTTTACTATTTCTTTAAGCTCTTTTTTAGCCTGATTTTATTTCATGTGAAATCTATATCATCTATGATCAATCACAAACACTTTTACTACATGTCTGTATATTTATATTCCTTACTGGGAAAGGAGAATATGGAGGGTGTCACTGAGTCTTTGGGATACATAGAACTCAAAACAGGTCAGGAGACTAGCCTCCGTCTTGGTGGTCAGATTTTGATTCTTCTCTTAATGCTTCAGAGCTCTAGGGGTGAGAAGATCTTACAATGATAGGTTTTATTGATTTATTTTAAAACTTCTAACATAGTAGAGCCAAACTCAGAAACAGGGACCACTAAACTGTACATAAGGATACCTACAGACTGTAGATTAACTTTAAAAATCACATATTAACATTATATGTCAATATAAACCTAATCTGGATGAGGCCACAATTAGGAATGCCCATCAATGGCCATGTTTGACACATCTGTTCTAAAGTAGTACAGAAAGAAACCCACCTGGAGTAGGGTCATTTTGTCCTTAGGTAAGAGACAGAGATCCAATGGCTGTAGTCAGTTTCAGGTCACTAGCATATGGGATGGGTACTGAGCCTATGATTCTATTGATACAGGCAACTCCCAGGTGAGGAAATTCAACTAATGCAGATTATCACCTTCTCTGTCATTTATAATCTTAGAAAGTCACTTAGAACACTTAAAGATTAAGTGACTTGCTGGGTTGCAAAGCCAGTATATGTCAGAGGAAAAACTTGAACCTGAATCTTCCTGGCTCCAAAGTCAGTTCTTTATGCTGAATCAATTAAAAAATACTTGAAATAATTAGTTAACTCTAGCAAAGTTGCAAGATATAAAAAATCCACATAAGTCATCATTATTTCTATATATTACCAGTAAAGTCAGGTAGCAAGAGATACAGAATTTCCGTTTAAAATTAAATTTTTTAAAATTTCATTTAAAATAGATAATAGAAAATACTTTGGAGTCGACCTGCCAAGACAAACCCAGGAACTATATGAACACAATTATAAAACACTTTTCATACAAATGAAGTCAGATTTAAACAATTGGAAAAATATCAATTGCTCATAGGTAGGCCAAGATAATATAATAAAAGTGACAATTCTACCTAAATTAATTTGCTTACTCAGTACCATACCAATCAAACTACCAAAAAATTATTTAATAGAGCTAGAAAAAATAATAACAAAATTCATCTGGAAGAACAAAAGGTCAAGAATATCAAGGATATTGAAGAAAAAATACAAGGGAAGATGGCTTAGCAGTACCAGATCTAAAACTATATTATCAAGTGTTAATCATCAAAACTATTTGATATGACTAAAAACAGAGTGGTGGATCAGTGGAATAGATTAGGTACACAAGACATGGTACCTATAATATCTATAATATTATATATTATAATAATATATATTATATATACATAATAATAATCTACTATATATAATATATCTATAATAATCTACTCTTTGATAAATCCAAAGACTCCAGATTCTGGGATAAGAACTTACTATTTGACAAAAGCTGCTGGGAAAACTGGAAAATAATATGGCAGAAACTAGGTATAGACCGATTATTTCACACCGTGTACCAAAATAAGGTCAAAATAGGCATATGATTTAGACATAAATTTAGATATAATACCATGCCATACCGTAATAACATTTAGTCATAATACTATATGCAAATTAGGACAGCAAGGATTAGTTTACCTGTCAGGTTTATGGTGGAAGAATTTATGGCAAAGCAAGAGATAGAGAGCATTATGACATGCAAAATGGATAATTTTGGTTATATTAAATTAAAAAGCTTTTGCATAAACAAAACCAATGCAACCAAGATTAGAAGGAAAGAAGAAAGCTGTGGGGAAAATTTTGCAGCAAGTGTCTCTGTTAAAAGACTCATTTCTCAAATATATAGGGAACTGAGTCAAATTTATAAGAATACAAGTCATTCCCCAATTGATACGTGGACAAAAGTTATGAATAGGCAGTTTTCAGATGAAGAAATTAAAGCTATCTATAATCATATGGGAAAAAATGCTCTAAATCACTTGATTAGAGAAATGCAAATCAAAACAACTCTGAGGTACCACCTCACACCTATCAGACTGGTTAATATGACAGGATAAGAAAATGATAAATGTTGGAGAAGATGTGGGAAAATTGGGACTCCAATGAATTTTTGGTGGAGTTGTGAACTGATCCAGCCATTCTGGAAAGCAATAGCATACCCTTTGATCCACCAATACTAGGTCTGTATCCCAAAGAGATCATTAAAAAAAGAAAAGGACCCAAATGTACAAAAATATTTGTAGCAGCTCTTTTTGTGATGGCAAAGACGTGGAAATTGAAGTGATGACCATCAATTGGTGAATGAATGGACAAGTTGTGGTATATAAAGGAATACTATTGTGCTATAAGAAATGATGAGCAGGCTGATTTCAGAAAAACCAGGAACGACTTACATGAATTGATGCTGAATGAAGTGAGCAGTACCAGGAGAACATTGTACACAGTAACACTGTGTGATGACCAACTGTGATTGACTTAGCTCTTCTCAGCAATACAATGATCCAAGACAATTCCAAAAGGCTCATGATGAAAAATGCTATCCACATCAGAGAAAGAACTGATGGAGTCTGAATGCAGATCAAAGCATACTATTTTCACTTTGGGGTTTTTTTTAATGTTTTTTTTTTCCTTTTGTTCTGTTTCTTCTTTCACAACATGACTGATGTGAAAATGTTTTACATTATTGCACATGTATGACCTATATAAGATTGCTTAGCATCTTGGGGAGGGGGAAGGAGAAAGAAGAAGAAAAATTTAGAACTTAAAATCTTTTTTTATAAAGACAAATGTTGAAAATAGTATTACATGCAATTAGAAAAAAATAAGATCTATTCGTTTAAAAAATAAATAAATATTTTAGAGCAATTGGGGCTAAGTAACTTGCTCAAGGTTACACAGCCAGGTGTTTCTGGGTGGATGCTAAGTAAATAAATATTTTAAAAAGTAAACAAACAAGTGTATTAAAGGTAGGCAGCATGATATAGTAGTGCAAGGGTTGGGTCAAAACCATTCTCCCCCATTTTAGTTTCGTTTAACTAGTTGAGAAAATATCTCAATCAGTCAATAAAAAGAACTTAGATTAAGTATAAAAGTTCAGGTAGACCAAGGAAACTTGATCATACCTCATCAATCCTCTATAAATTATCCATCAAGTTAAGATAATGGAAATATCATAAATTGGAGTGAGCGTAGAGTTCTAGATGAACGTCACCCAACCCCAAAAAAACTGCCTGGGTAAGGAAAAGAGAGATCTTAACTTTGAATTTGGCAAGGTCTTCTTTCCTATGCCTCTTTTGCCAGAGGAGGACCTTCTAGTTTCAAAGGGACTGAATATTTGTGGACTTTATCATCTCCCCATTTGTGTCCTATCATTGTAGTACCCCCCCCCAAAGAAGTAATGGTTTCCATATTCTCAACTGTGTCCTTCATGATGTCCCGAGATCAGCCGGCAACAATGTCTGCATCATGAGGAGTCAGGGCAGACTAGACTAAGAGGGCTAACAGGAGCAGGGACTATGGTCACAGTTCCAAGGTGGGAATGAGCGCTTGTGGTCACACCCAGACCAGAGCCCAGGCCAAGAGAGCGCCGATCACACCTGTCCTGAGATCATACCTCCTTGGAAGAAAGGAAGCTCACAGCCACCAGATTAATAAGGAGTCCAGAAAAGAGACTACGTCATACTTCATGGTAACTTCTTGAGCCTCCCACAAATGGGAGAAAATGGGTTTTAACATTCAGGAATTATGAGTTACTGCTTGATCACCTGTATTCTCCAAACTTGAGCCCACTCTCCCTCAACTCTGTATGGATTTAAAGGAGAGTATGTCCCAAGTATTTAGGGGGATGTTTTGTGCCAACTATTTCTTAATGTACCACCTCAGTAAATGCCACTTTCTAAAAGCTACTTAAGGCTGACTAACTAAATTGATTCTCAACCATTAATCTTGAGGAGAACATAAACTGGCAGGGGCTTGAACCAATGGCATAAGAGAATTACCCTTTACCTCTCAGGGCGACCCTAGAACCACAGGAAGGAGATGTAATCAGCCTAGTTCTGGGAACTAGACTCATTACTGAAAGTGAGATTTGGGATGAGGATCATGATTACTGGGTTCAAGTCTTGGCTCTGACACTAACCAGCTGTATAACTTCAGGCAAGTCACTTAATCTCCCTGAGCCTCAGTTTCTTCATCTGCAAAAGGAAGAAGCTGAGCTAGATAATATATACAACTTTCTAAAACTCTCACCAAAAGTTACTTCCAATTCTAAAATGTTATGAATCTATTTGCTGCTCTTTTGCTGGAAAATTTATTTCCTGCCATAACAACCAACTATCCAAGATTTATGAAATTCCCTACTTTTCCCTAGAGCTTCCCTTGGACCTTCCCCAGTGCTGAGCTCTTAGCACTTGACTTCCCAGCAAGGCTCAGAGAGCTGGGGGTGTTGCTGGAGATTCACACTTAACTAAGTTTTACGTGACCTCAAACATCTGCTCTGTAGTCAATTTTGTATGAACGTGTTGTTCTTTCCAAACTCTCCTACTATCTTGGCTCATGACCAAAGATGATTCAAGCCCCTGATATGAAAGCCTAGGAGTCTAGCAAGGAGTCTAGCAAGATGTATTCCAGAACCTCCTCTTTTTTTTCTTTTTCCCCTGTAAGTGAGCACCATGTCCCAATGATTGGCATTTGTGACACTGTCTGCTCTATTCCTGCAACCAAGAAGATCCCTGTGGAGGCTTCAACCAAAAAGGAAGCTTACCAAGCAGGCTAAGTACTGCGGCCAGCGCAGTTGGTGGGCTAGCAAGCAGTGAGAATAACGAGCCGGGGGTGTAATCAATAGTCTGTTTATTACAGGACCATTTCATACGGAGCCAAAGATGCCCTGCGGCTAAAACCTTGGCGTGGAGCTGGGCTTGGCTCCTGGAGCACTGCTCTGGCCGCTTCCTGCCAGCCTGCCGGGCTGTCCTCAGCGGAGGTTAGCTTCTCTGTGTCATTTTGTGGGTTCTGTGGGTCCAAATTTTGTTCAGAGTCCCCTTTTACATGAATTGGGGTAGGTGGAAGCCAGAGCCACAGGGAGGACCTGCTTCTACTCCGCCATCTTGACTACACCCCCCGCATTTTATCTTTTTGCAAGAGTTTTTTTGGTATGTGTTTTCTTCCACAATATGACTAATATAGAAATATGTTATGCATGTGTAAAGCCAAGCAAGAGAGGCTCTCCAGAGGATTGCTGCTGTGAATAGCTTTAAGGTTCTGATCACATAGTATAGTGAACTCTCTATTTATTCTGCAGTAAACTAAGGCAAAACATTCACAGAGACCAAAGTACAGCATTCACAATGGTATAACAACTTATCACTAAAGTGGCCACATGCTTTTAAACAAAAGATATCATTCAGTAAGTCCTTAACTCAGTCTTCCTTGAGGAGCAATCCTCAGTAAGGAACACAAAGTGCAAAGTATCAAAGTTTTCCCACCCTTAGGTCACATTGTCTTAATCTCTCAATCAAAAAGCTTTCTTTCTTCTTGATTGGAGATTAGTTTCCAGTCATCCTTAAATCAATCATCCTTAAGGAGTGCAAGGTACAAAGTACAAAGCTCTTCCACCTCTAGGCCACAGTAAATCATGGTCTTCTCAGTCAGCACTACAGCACTAAGTACCCAAGGAGAGTTCTTTTCATCTTGGCTCAAGGCTGGCTCTCAGATTCCATGGTTCCTCTTTCATGAGTCCAGCTCTTGCCTGAATCTACCCAACTATCACCTGGATTCACAGGCAGGCAGCTGTCAGCTCCTAGTCCAGCTCCTCATCCAGTTACTCATCCAGTTCCCATTCCATATTGAAGGTCACAGTGTCCAGTCCACCTCGAGTCCTTTGCAGTTTTTGTTTCTGGGAAGACAAAGTTTAACAGAGCCAGAACAACATTCATGCACATTGCTGGCACCATCATCAATTCACTATCTGCCTGTGAAATCAACACAGACACACAAACGAGGTCTGAGAACTCAACACAAATTATCAGTATAGCCCCAGGACCTCTAAAACCCTCTTCCAGGACTTCTGTAAATAGACAACAAGAAAATTATCTTTCAGGGCTCCCTTCCAATAAGGTCCCTGGGCTTCTGTACAAAGTATCACAAGCACAAATCAGCACTGACAGAACAGACAAACAGAATGCTGCACACCACAAGTTTTCCCTTTTTTAGCTCTGCTCTGTCCCAGCTATGCTTGAGCTTTTTATCTGTCATTAGCTCTTCCCTGTTCTGCCCACCTCTTATGTCCTTCCTGTTTCTGTCTTTGGCAAGCCCCTCCCACTGTGGGATTCACAGGTTCTGTTTCTTAACAAAGACTTTATATAATCAGGGCAAGGCTGAAAGACACTTGAACTGAAACAAAGTGCTAAATAAATAACTCAGTACTTCTTTGCTTGCCATTACAGCATGATGGCTCATCTATAACCTATATCAAATTTCTTGCAGTCTCAGGAAGGATGGAGGGAAGGCAGGAAGGGGTTAGAGAATCTGGAACTCAATTTTTTTAAATGTTAAAAATTGTTAAATTGAAAAAAATATCATTTGAAATAAAAAATAATAAAACTAGAGGGGTTAGGGTAGCTAAGGAGACCAGCAATGAACCAAAGACAGTTGCTCAGAACAATGGCAAGTTGGATGTGGGCATCAAGCCTTCTACCTCCTAATCTAAGGTGTCTAGTGAGTCAGAAATTGTCAAGAATCAACCCAAATGCGAGGAAAAGAAACCTGATACCTCTAAAGTATCCAAGAAAACTGGGGAAAGTTTTTCATCCAAGCTAGCTAGTAAGAAGGCTCAATGCATTACAAAGGGTTAATTGGCCCAGGACAGGGTTCTGACTTGGTTTTGAAATGAATAGATTTTTTTTTTCTTTTAAAGAATGAGATAGAGATACTGGTACCTACTTGATAATAAAGTTCTTTTCCATTATTCTTTAAACACCACATGGATACTTAACTTCCTCTAGTCATTGTGGCTATCTTTGACTGTTGATATCTTTGCTCAAGATCTGTCTGAATTACTCATCTCCATCTAAAATGCCTCCACCCCATTGCGCAGAGTTCCTTCATGAAAAGCAGCAGAGAATGGCGGAACAAGCACAAGTTTAGGAGGCAGAGGACCTGGGTTCAAACCACCCTCTGTCGCCTGCTACCTGTGTGGTCAGGTAGTGTCCTCATCTGTGATGAAATAGATGATATTTTACTAATACACTGAATAACAGTCAGCATCCAAAAAATATCCTGAAAGGCTAGAACATTGGGCTAAACCTAAGATGGGAGGCAATAGTTATAAATATAAAGGCTTACATTTTGATATACAAAAACATCCCTTGACAAGGGGGAGGTTAGACATCAGCTAGTCTAGAAAAAGATTTGAGGACCAGCCTAGGTTTGTTTGAAAAGGCTCAGTAGCAGAGCCATAACGAGGAACTCTGTCATCTGAACATGTGAGTAATAGGCATGTGTTAAAGCATGTCCTTTCCTATGCACAGTAAAGGTAACTTGGAGACCTGTCAAGAGAAGTGAAGAGGCAGAACCCACAGCATTTGGGATGGAGAAGGCTGTGAGTTTATTACCAAGCATACTAGAGAAGAGAGTGACCTGGGCGTCCACAGATGACAACAAAAAGGAGCTAGTTAGAATGCAATATACATTAAAGCAGGAGACATAGCTGCTGAGTGATGGTGAGAGAGGAAGGATCTAAATATGGAAGCAAGGAGCAAGTCATCTGCCAACAGCATGATGATTCATCATAAAACACTGGACTTAGAGTGAGTAAGTGCTCCACCTTGAGCACTTACAGTGAGGCTCTGGGCAAGGCAATTAATTTCTCTGTACCTCAGTTTCTTCATCTGTAAAATGAGAGGATTGGACTTGATCTCTAAGGTCTATTCTAGCCCTAAATATATGATCCTCTGAATTCCTCCTCCTTGCTCTGTGCGTCAGGGCATATGAAAAGAATAGTCATCTTTGGAGATGGTGAAAAGAGATATTGGTGTCAGTAAGAGGAAGCTAGATTTCAGTAAATACCAGAAGATAGAAGGAAAGGTAAAGGGAGGAGTCTGGGATGAAGGGGTATTTGTTAACAATAGAGGAAGGTTATAGAGGGCACAGCAGAAAGAGAAGGTGAAGAGAATCCAGGGGCAGTCAGGTAGCACAGCGAGTAAGAGCACCGGCCCCAGTGTCAGGATGACCTAGGGATCAAATCCGGGCTCAGACATTGAGCACTCACCCAGAAACACCTGGCCGTGTAACCTTGAGCAAGTTACTTAACCCCAAATGCTTTAAAAAAAAAAAAAAGAAGAGAATCCAGACTAAGGAGGACTAGGGTGGAGTTCGTATTTGAGGAGAGGGTACCGCTGGTATCCAGAATGTGTCATTTTGCTGCTGATGCCCCTTTCTGATCTTGGGTAAACCAAAATGGTTTGGATCCCCAGACCAGGCAGAAGAATCAAAGACAGAGCATGGTAATGGCAAGAAGGGCTCAGTAAGAAGGGTGTGAAGTCTTTGGGACCCTAGGTAGATGATCAGGCAAAGGAGAGAGTTGGACAAGTAGCTGGTTTTCCATCTGTGGGAGTGGGGGTGAAGAGAAGAAATATACCCCATCCCATGTTGGTGCTTGAGGCAAAGCCATGTCTGTCTGATGTGAACTCCAATGTGGCTCATCATCTGTTTTTTCAACAGCAGCGATTCACAAACTATTAACTGCTACGTCATTGATGATTTGGTATTTATTTCAGTAGAAGTAATATCCATGCTGAGGAAATTACAGATGCTTGAAGTGTGGAAGAAGGACTGTGCACTTTAAATAGTTCTTCCTTTTAACTCAAATTCCATGGAGTATAGAAAAGAAGAAGAAATAAGTATTATATTCTGGATATGCTCTGAATGTTTGCTCAGAATTTCCAGGGGAAACAGCCGGCATGATTGTTTTAGTTATTCTAAAATAGGTATTCTATAAATGGCAAAATAAGCTCTCTGTTTTAGAAGACATTTGAGTGCTAGAAGTGTAACATTTGAACATTTGGGAGGATAAGAGACCTCAGAAGACCTGAGTCTGAATCCCAGCCTTCCCACTTACTAGCTTAGCCATGTGACCTTGGCCAATCATCATGAGCCACAATTTTGTCATCTGTAAAATGGGAACAATTTTACTATCCACCTCCCAGCATGATTACGCTCTAAGGGACCTGTGGTTTTATCAGAGGGCTTAATCAATGGAAATCACAATTCCTCCACTTTCTTCTCCTATGCAAGTCTTATTTATGTCTTTCCACAAGTCCTCCATTGAACACCTTCCCTTTGCTGGATGCCTTCCTTCCCGTTTTAACATCTCAGGGGCACTAGTATAGCTCTGGTGCTGTGTCCATCAGACTGTCTTCCCTTTTTATTCATCCCATACTTAGACAACTGCAATAAGCCTCCCATTTGGTCTCTCTGCCTGAAGCCTCACCTCACTCTGATATATCCTCCACATTGTTGCTAAAGTGTAAAGCACAAATCCAGCCCCCTTACCTCCTGGCTCACTGAACTGCAGTTATTTACTCTTAGTCCTAGGATCAGTTATAAAGTCCTCCAATATTTAAAGGTCTTCACAACCTGGCTACTTCCTGTTTCTTTAAGTTTGTTTCATACTACCCACCTTTAAGTGGTCTGAGATCCAGCCCTACTACCTCCTTGCTGTTCCTCACAGGACAGGCCACATCTCCCATCTTCATTGACGACAAGTGGCTACAAAGATGCCCATTTAATCCACCACTCCCATCTGGTCCCAACTATTCACCTAATGGATTTAATGAAAGGAGATACTTATTATTAAGGCTGTTGAGATGATGTCTAGTTGATTGAACTTAGGCTAAGACAACTAGGCAAAACTACTACATCTGAAATAATTGTTTGGTTCACTTTGCCCAGGGATATTTTAATAGAGCAATGAATCTACTTCTTCTGAGTCCCTGCTCTTCTTCAGAGATTTTCAGTCATATCTGACTTGGTGCCCCTATTTGGGGTTTTCTTGGATACTGGAATAGTTTGCCATTTTCTTCTCCAGTTCATTTTACAGATGAGGAAACTGAGGCAAACAGGGTCAAGTGACTTGCCCAGCGTCACACAGCTAGTAAGTATTTGAAGGCAGATTTTAATTCAGGAAGATGAGTCTTCTTGACTCCAGGCCTAACACTATCCACCGAGCCACCTCGCTGCCCATTTTTGTCAATCATCCCCTCAAAAAAAAAATCATTTAATAAATTAATTAATTTAATTAAACAATCCCTCCAAAATGGCATTGCATTATTTTTCAATTATTTAATAGGATCACATCTCACCTAAACAACTAGATTCTAAACTATAGTAAATCAGTAGTAGCTTTCTACAATAAAATAATTGAATCTCAGAATTGTTGTTGTGATTTGTCCTTTATTCTCAAACAGGACCATAACATCAGGGAGGTGATGCCATGACATGAAAATGAATTGTATTTAAGTGAGGGAGGGTTGTGCAAAGTCACCAGCCTTACTTTTTCCTCCAGCCATCTGGATCCAGAGACAAGATATAGATCAGGATGTCTTTTTCCTTCTCTTATTTGGTTTTATGTCCTCTTTACCATTTTTCATTCCAGCTGGTACAATGCATCCTTATAACCTGACTAATGTATAATGTGAAAGTATTTACAGATCCTACACTTGACTATAAGCCACCATGGGGGGGAGGGGAGGGAGGGGGACAAAATGTGAAACTCAAGGAATTGTGGAATTGAATCCTGTAAACTGAAAGGAAACAAACAAATTAATAAAACAAAAAAATTTTTAAAAAAGATATCGATCAGGATGACTGAAGATGGCCCTTGAGTCTCAGAATTGGAAGGGACCTCAAAGATCATCCATTTCAACCCACAAGAATACCCTATACAGCACCCTCAACTTGGAATTATCTAGTCTTTGTCATAAAATCTCTAAGGAAAAAAAAAATTACCTCCCAAAAACCGTTTCAATCTGAGTCTGGATTGAGACTGTATACAATTTGATAGCGAAATTCTAGGGAAGGTTCTATGGTATAGAACAGTAGTGTCATACTGTAGTAGAAACTGGCCCTGCTAAACAGTACATAAGGATCCCTGGGGACATAATGATTCATAAAACTACAAATTAACATTTTTTAAAAATCAATAAACATTTATTAAGTACCTACTATGTGCCAGGCATCATGTTAAGCACTGGCTTATCTATGTTCTACATAGTATTTTTTATTTTGTTAAATATTTCCCAATTACAATTTAATCTGGTTTAATCTGATTATTGCATTAATCTGATTTAATCTGTAATTTGATACCTCTGCTCTACATCTTTCACTTGTATCCATTCCTTTCCACTTACATGGCCATCACCCTAGTTCAGGCCTTCATCAACTCTCTCTTTGTTTTATTACAGTAGCCTTCAAGGTGGTCCCTATGCTTCCCGTCTCTCCCCTCTCCAATCCATCTTCCATACAGCTGCAAAAATAATCTTCCTAAAGCAAAAATCTGACAAGTCATTCCTCTGCTCAAAAATCTTTAGTTCCCACCTGACTCTAGAATAAAATAAACTTATTCAGGATGACATTTATAGCCTTCAACCATCTACCTCTAACATATCTTTTTTTCATTTTACTTTTTGTTTAAGAAGTTGAATTTACTAAACATTTAATTGATTTCAATATTCAGGTTAAGAAGGATATCTTACCAGAAGATTCATTAGTTTATTCAGCAGAACATTAAGAAAAATCTCTCCTGGAGTCAGGAGGACCTGAGTTCAAATCCGGCCTCAGACACTTAACACAAAAACTAGCCATCTGACCTTGGGCAAGTCACTTAACCCCAAATGCCCTCCAAAAAGCAAAAAAAGAAAAGAAAAGAAAAGAAAAATCTCTTCTGTGATTTACATAGAGCAAAAAGCTCACCTATTCATATTTCTGGATTTTCTGAATTTCCAAATTTTATTTTTGGTTCCAAATTCTCCCCCTCATACCACTTCCTCCCACACCCACTGAAAAGGCAAGAAATATGATAGCCATTATGAAGTAATTTAAAATATATTTCCTTACTAGGCATGTTGTGGAGGAGAAAGCAAGAAAAATAAAGACAGAAAAAAATATGCTTTAATCTGTACTCAAAGTCCATCAGTTCTCTCTGAGGACATGGATAGCATTTTTCATCATGAGTCTTTTGGAATTCTCATGGATGTTGTATTGATTAGAGTTGCTAAGTCTTTAACAGTTGATTGTTACAATATTGCTTTTATTGTGTACATTGTTGTCCTGGTTCTAGTCACTTCACTTTGCATCAGTTCTTCTAAGTCTTCCCAGGATTTTCTTATACTGTGATCTTCATCATTTCTTATAGCAGAATAGAATTTTATCACATTCATATACCATAACTTGTTCAGCCATTTCCCAATTTATGGGCAATCAGTTTCCAATTCTTTGCCACCACAAAAAAGAGCTACTATAAATATTTTTGTATATATCTGTCCCTTTCCTTTTTCTTTGATTTCCTTGGGGTATAGTCCCTGGTAATGGTATGTCATAGGACTTTCAAAGTTTTATAGCCCCTTGGGCATTATTCCAAATCATTCTCCAGAATGGTTGGACTAGTTCACAATGTCATCCAAAGTGCATTAATGTCCGTATTTTTCCACATCCCCTCCAGCATTTGTCATTTTCCTTTTCTGTCATCTTAACCAATCTGATAGGTGTGAAGTGGTACCTTAGTTATTTTAATTTGCATTTCTCTAATTATTAGTTATTTAGAGCCTTTTTTCATATCCTTCAATCATTTGTCAATTGACTGGCCAGGCAGTGAATAAGTAAACTAAATTAGGAAGTATTATCATTTTTTATTATATTGGTTCAGCCTAAACATGAGTAATTAATATTTCTCTAATTGTTTAAATATATCTTTATTGGTGGGACAGCTAGGTGACTCTAAGCATAAAGCACTGGGCCTGTAGTCAGGAGGACCTAAGTGCAAATCCAGCCTCAGACACTTACTAGATGTGGGCAAGTCACTTAACCCTGTTTGCCTCAGTTTCTCATCTATAAAATGAGTTGGAGAAGGAAATAGCAAACTACTCCAGTATTTTGCCAAGAAAACCTCAAATAGGATATCAAAGAGTCAGACACAACTGAAACAACTAAGCGACAACAAATCTTTATTTGTGTGAAGAGTATTTGGTAATTATGTTCACATTCAAGAGAGTAGTCCCTTGTGTCTTGGCAGGTAGACTCCTAGGTATTTTATGCCGTCTATAGTTATTTTAAATGGAGTTTCCCTTTCTATCTCTTTCTACTAGGTTTTGTTGGTAATATATAAAAATGATGATGGTTTGTGTGGGCTTATTTTAAATTCTGCAATTTTGTTAAGTTGTTCATTGTCTCTACTAGTTTGTTAGTTGATTTTTAGGGTTCAACAATATACCATCATGTCATCTGTAAAAAGTGATCATTTTGTTTCCTTGTTGCCTATACTTATTCCTGCAATATTTTTTTCTTGTCTTATTGGTATAACTAGTATTTCTAGTAAAATATTGAACAATAACGTTGATGATGGACATCCTTACTTCACCCTTGGTCCTAGTGAAAAGGCTTCTGGTTTATCTCCATTACAGATAATACTTGCTCTTGGTTTTTATATAGACACTATTTATTATTTTAAGAGAAACTCCATTGACTTCTTTGCTTTCTAGTGTCCTAAATAGGAATGCGTGTTGTATTTTGTCAAAAGCTTTTTCTGTGTCTACTGATATAATCATATGATTTTTGTTGTTTTGGTTATTGATATGGACCTATTGTTGGCCAATCTATGAGGGCCAGAGTGATTTGGGTTCAAGACAGAGTTCTTAAGAAAGAAATCTAGCCAGTAAACTCCAAGATATCTTGCAAGGTTTCAGCCATCAAAATTTATATTCCTTTGGGCAGAGAACCCATAGACAAGAGTATGATACTCTATGTGGACAGAGGGAAAGGAAGGAGGGAGAGAAAGGGGGAAGAGGGAAAGGAGGGTAAGAAGGAAAGAAGGAAGGAACGAAGGAACGAACAAAGGAATGAAGGAAGGAAGGAAGAAGCTGTGTTGCCCAAATGGAATGTCCAGTTGGGTTCCCAGTGGGACAGCTCCCCCTTCTCACAGGTTGTTGTTTGTCCATAGTGCTGGAAGAGAACTATGGAACCAGGAAGGTGATGGCCAAGGCTTGCAAGTTTATTGGATTTAAAAGGGCCCTGATGACTCAGAGTGAATGTAAATAGCAATTGTTTCTATTTGGCTAAGAAACCCTGAGGGTCTTCCCCTCCCAGATTGATTTTTTTTCTGACTAGGTAAATAGAGACCATTCTTTGGCTCATTTCTTGCCTAGTCTTAATCACTGAATGGACATTGCCTCAATCAAACTGAGTCCTAGGAAAGACCTTAACTTAAAAAGGCCAAGGTCTCCCACTACATCTCCAGTTGTCCTGATCTATATCTTACCACTGGACCCAGATAAATCTGGAGGAGAAAGTAAGACTGGTGACTTTGCACAACCTTCTCTCACTTAAATCCACTTCACTTGCAAGTTATGGCATCAACCTCCTGATGCTGTGGTCCTCTTCAAGAACAAAGAACAAACAGCAACAATATTGATATGGTCATTTCTGCTTATATTTTTCCTGATACTGATCAGTCCTGCATTCCTAGCATAAAACCCACGTAGTCATAGTGTATGATCTTTGTGAAATATTGCTATAATCTCCTTGGTAATATTTTTATTTAAAACTGATATTTTAAATTTCATATATATTCAATTCCAACAATTTTCTTTCTCCCATTTTGCTCTCCCTTGTTCAGATATTTTTGTTCCATAGAAAGAATTTGGTAGAATTCCTTTACTTATTTTTCAAATACTTATTAGTTCCAGTTGGGCAACGCAAACAATTTATATACATATTTTTCAAATAGTTTATATAGTATTAGAATTAATTGTTCTATAAAAGTTTGGTAGAGTTTGCTAGTAAATCCATCTGGTCCTGGATTTTTTTTTCTTAAGGAGTTCATTTGTAACATACCTTTTTAATTACATTATCCTCTCCCTAAACTCACTTAACATTCCAGTCAAGCTAGAGTACTAGCTATTTTGCAGATTTGAAATGCCATCTCCCACCTCCATGCATATGCCTGCCTCTGTGCTTGAAATGTACTTTTCTCACTTCCACCTCTTTGGATTCTTACTGTCTTTCAGACCTCTGTTCAGGTATCACCTCCTCTGAATCTTTCAGTTGTTAATTTTATCTCTGTCCTCAAATTGCCTTATATTTATTTATTTGAATATGTCATATCCCTCCACACCCCCAGTAAAATGTAAGTTGCTTGAGGATAAAGATTCTTTTGCTTTCATCTTAGTATTCTGAATACTTTTTTTATATAGCATTCGATTTAACAAATGTTTAAGTGCCTACTAATTACAAGACACTGCTAGGTGCTTGAGATACAAAGACAAAAAATGAAAGAATATCATCATTGAAGAATAGAAAGGCTCCATATATACCAAATATTTATCTTAGTTGTTTTTGTAGTAGAAAAGAATTGGAAACAAAGTGGATGCCCATCAATGGGGAATATCTAAACAAACTGGGATCTGTTAACATAATGAAATTGCTGTGCTATAATAAACTTTAAATATGACTAACCCAGAGAAGTATAGAAAAACTTACATGAACTGATGCAGAGACTAGTAAGCAGAATCAAGAAAACAATACAATGATGACAATGTTGAAAATGGAAAAAGAAACCACAAAACAATTGAAATTGAATGTTGCAAAATTACAAAAATCAAACATGGCCCCAAAGGATAGATTAAAAAAATACATTCCTTCCACTCTTTTGCAGAGGTGAGAGGGCTATGGTAAGGTACACTGCATATCTTTTCAGATTTTTTTTGATTTACTGAGTGATTTAAATTTATTGGGGCTTTTTTTTCCTCTTCCTTTTCTTTTAAAAAATATTCTTTGGCTGTCTCTCTAGGACAAAGGAGGCACACCTATGCAGGGGAAATTTAGGCAATGAAAAAAATGATATAAATAAAATTTGTTTTTTAGAAAAGAAAATAAATGTTGTAAAATTAGAAAGATCGGGGGGGGGGCAGAGTCAAGATGGTGGAGGACAAACAGGACTTCTAAGCAGCTCCTGCTCACACCTCCTCCAATTCATGTAAAAAATGACTCTAAACAAACTTTGGAGCAACAGAACCCACAAAATGACACAGAGAAGCTAACATCCCACTGAAGACAGCACGGCAGGCCAGCAGGAAGGGGCCAGCAAGGCACTCTGGAAGCCTAGCACAGCCACACACAAGCCCGAAGTTATAGCCTAAGGGCAACCACAACCAGCCACAGGCTAGAGGAACTTCAGATCACCAGCAGCTGTGCCAGTTTCCAGAACTATCAACACATGGATGCTAAGAACAAAGTTAGAGGTCAGTGCAGTGAAGACTTTGGGAACTGGGAGTTCAGGAGTACGGTCCAGCCTTTACCCCCTGGAGGGAGAAGTGGCTAACGTGCCACAGCCATGCAGCCGCTGCCACATGGTTGCATCAGAGCTCCTGGCCTGAAGATTGTAGGGGATCAAGCAACCAGTCTGAGGGGTGATTGCCTTTAACCTGATTGAATCTGGATTGGGGTCTAGGGTGGAGGTCCTGGGGTACGTGACCAGTTTGCCAGAGCATGTGGAGGCTTCAGAGAGAGCACCCAACTAATAGCTCAAGCAACTGCAAAAACACCAGTGATTTGGGACAAAGCTCCCCTCTCTGGTAGCAGAGTTCTACTGTGGCAAAAAGCTCAAAAGTCAAGTAATTGAGTGGCAACATGAGCAAGCAAAGGAAGCAAAGAAAGCAGAAAAATCCGACATTAGACTCTATTTTGGGGACAAAACGGATCAAAGCATGGAACAGGAGGGAGACAGTGAAGTCAGAACTCCTGCACCAAAAGCTTCCAAGAAAAACATGAACTGGTTACAGGCCATAAAGGAGCTTAAGAAGGATTTTGAAAACCAAATAAAAGAGGTGAAGGAAAAATTGGGAAGAGAAATGAGAGTGATGCAAAAAAATTATAAAATGAGAGTCAAGAACATGACTGAAGAAAATAATACCTTAAAAAATAGACTAATTCAAATGGCAAGAGAGGCTCAAAAAGGCAATGAGGAGAAGAATGCCTTAAAAAGCTGAATTTGCCAGATGGAAAAAGAATCTCAAAAGCTCACTGAGGAGAATCATTCCTTCAGAATTAGATTGGAGCAAATGGAAGATAGTGACTTCATGAGAAATCAAGATAATATTAAACAGATCCAAACAAATGAAAAAATAGAAGGCAATGTGAAATATCTCACTGGGAAAACCACTGATCTGGAAAATAGATCCAAGAGAAATAATTTAAAAATTATTGGACTACCTGAAAACCATGATCAAAAAAAGAACCTAGAAATCATTCTTCAAGAATTTCTCAAGGAAAATTGCCCTGATGTTTTAGAAGCAGAGAGCAAAATAGAGGTTGAAAGAATCCATAGATCACCTCCTGAAAAAGATCCCAAAAAGAAAACTCCTAGGAATATTATAGCCATGTTCTGAAATTCCTAGATCAAGAAGAGAATTTTACAAACAGCCAGGAAGAAATAATTTGAATACTGTGGAAACACAATCAGGATAACACAGGATTTGGCAACTTCTACACTGAGGGATCAAAGGGCTTGGAATATGATATTCCTGAGGTCAAAGGAGCTAGAATTAAAACCATGGATCACCTACCCAGAAAAACTGAGTATCACGTTTCAGGGGAAAACATGGTCATTCAATGGAATAGAGGACTTTCCAGCATTCCTGATGAAAAAAAAAAACAGAGTTGAATAGAAATTGATCAAAGTTGAACTAGTTACATTCCTACATGGAAAAACAACAATCACAACTTATGAAACTTTTCTCAGTATGAGAATAGTTGAAGGGAACAGAAATGTATATACATATTATATATATATATATATATATATATATATATATATATATATGTGTGTGTCTATATAGGAGGGTATATGGGTGTGTGAATACATATGTGAGTATGTGTATATATGTGTATGGGTATACATAGACAGAGGGCACAGGACCAGTTGAATAGGAAGGGATGATACTTAAAAGGTGAAATTGAGAGATGAGAGAGGAATAATGAGAGGAGATGGGGAAAGATAGAATGGGATAAATTATCTCATACTGAAGAGGCAAGGGAAAACTGTTACAATGGAGGGGAAGAACAGGAAGGCAAAAGGGAATGAGTCAACCTCAGTCTCAGTGAATTTAGCTTGGGGAGGGAATGACATACTCACTAAATAGGGTATCTCACCCTACAGGAGAATAGGGAGGAAGGGGATGCAAGGGGGGACAATGGAAGGGAGGGCAGGCTGGGGGGGAGGGAAGTTGGAAGCACCCACTTTTGAAAAGGGACAGGATCAAAGTAGAGAATAGAACAAGTGGGTGGTGGGATAGGAGGGAGGAAAATATAGTCAGTCTTTCACAATATATCCACTATGGTAATGTTTTGCATAGCCACACATGTACAACCTATATTGAATTGCTTATCTTCCTAGTAAGGGTGGGTGACAAGGCAGGTAAGGAAAGAATCTAGAATTCAAAGGTTAAATATATACATATTATTATTTTACATGTAACTGGGAAATAAGATATGCAGGCACTGGAGGATAGAGATCTACCATGTCCTCCTGGAAAGTCAGAGTGGGGATGGGGAAAGATATGGGAAAGAGCAGAATAGGAGAGGGGATTTTCTTTGGGATTGCTGTTTTGGGGTGGTGGGTGGGGAGAAAACGGGGAAAATATTTGTAACTCAAAATCTTGTGGAAATGAATGATGTAAAGTAAAAGAAAATAATTAATTAATTAATTTTTAAAAAAATTACAAAGACCAAATTTGGCCCCAAGAAGAGAAATGAGATGGCACCTCCCTTTACTCCTTTGAAAATATGGGAGGTGCCTACTTTAAAGGGGGCAGAGTCAAGATGGGAGAGTACAAACAGGACCTCTGAATGGCTCTGGCTCCCGCCACCTCCAATCCATGTAAAAGGGGACTCTAAACACACTTTGAAGCTACAGAACCCATAAAATTACACAAAGAAGCTAACCTCCTGCAGAAGACACCCCAGCAGGCCGGCAGGAATCAGCCAGCGAAGTGCTCTGGGAGCCAAGTCCAACACCACACCAAGATTTTAGCCCCAGGGCAGGTCTGACCAACCACTGGCTGGAGGGACTCCAGATCACCAGAAGCTGTAGTGGTCCATAATTATCAACACATAGATGCTAAAGACAAAGTGAGAGGTCAGTGCAGTGTGGACTTTGGAATCCAGTAGTTGGAAGTGCATCAGCTTTTGCCCCTGGGCAAGAAGTTGCTGAGGGCTGCCACCACGTGGCAGCTTCACCTCCTGGCTTACAGAGTGTAGGAGTACCAAGCAATCAGTCTGAGGGGTAATCGCTCTTGCTTTAACCTGCTTGGATCTGGATTGTGGGCTAGGGTGGAGGTCCAGGGGAGTGTGACCAGCTTGCCAGAGTGTGTGGAGGCTTCAGAGAGGGCACACAACTAATACCTCCAGCAGCTGAGAAAACCCCAGCATTGGGAACGAAGCTGCCCCATCTGGTGGCAGAGTCCTCCTGTGGCCAAAAGTCCAGAAGTCAAGTAATTGAGTGGCAACATGACCAAGCAAAGGAAGCAAAGCAAACAGAAGAATTCAAAATTAGACTCCTATTTTGGAGACGAAAAGGATCAAAGCAATGAACAGGAGAAAGAGAGTGAAGTCAGAACTCCTGCACCAAAAGCTTCCGAGAAAAATATGAGCTGGTTACAGGCCAGAGAGGACTTTAAGAAGCAGATAAGAGCAGTGGAGGAAAAATTGGGAAGAGAAATGAGAATGATGCAAGAAAATTATGAAATGAGAGTCAACAGCCTGACTGAAGAAAATAATACCTTAAAAAATAGACTAACTCAAATAGCAAGAGAGGCTCAAAAAGGCAATGAGGAGAATGCCTTAAAAAGCTGAATTTGCCAGATGGAAAAAGAATCTCAAAAGCTCACTGAGGAGAATCATTCCTTCAGAATTAGATTGGAGCAAATGGAAGCTAATGACTTTATGAGAAATCAACATGCTGTTAAACACATCCAAACAAATGAAAGAATAGAAGGCAATGTGAAATATCTCATTGGAAAAACCACTGACCTGGAAAATAGATCCAGGAGAGATAATTTAAAAATTATTTGACTACCTGAAAGCCATGGTCAAAGAAAGAACCTAGAAATCATCCTCCAAGAAATTCTCAAGGAAAACTGCCCTGATGTTTTATAACCAGAGGGCAAAATAAAGGTTGAAAGACTCCACTGATCACCTCCTGGAAAAGATCCCAAAAAGAAAAATCCTAGGAATATTATAGCCAAGTTCTGAAATTGCCAGATTAAGGAGAGAATATTACAAGCAGCCAGGAAGAAACAATTTGAATATTGTTGAAACACAATCAGGATAACTCAGGATCTGGCAGCTTCTACACTGAGGAATAAAAGGGCTTGGAGTAAGATATTCCAGAGGTCAAAGGAGCTGGGATTAAAACCAAGAATCACCTACACAGCAACACTGAGTATCATGTTTCAGGGGAAAATATGGTCATTCAGTGGAATAGAGGATTTTCAAGCATTCTTGATGAAAAAACCAGAGTTGAATAGAAAATTTGACATTCAGATACAAGAAGCAAGAGAAGCATGAGAAGCTAAACAGGGAAAAGAAATCATAAGGGACTTATCAAAGTTTAACTATCTACATTCCTACATGGAAAAACAATAATTGTAACTGATGAAACTTTTTTCTGTATGAAAATAGTTGAAGGGAATAGAAATATATATGTCTATATTGGAGGGTATATGGGTGTATGAATACATATGTGAATGTGTGTATATATGCTTACAGGTATACATAAATAGAGAGCACAAGACCAATTGAATAGGAAGGGATGATACTTAAAAGCTGAAATTAAGAGGTGAGAGAGGAATATAATAAGAGGAGAGGGGAGAGACAGAATGGGGTAAACTATCTCATATAGAAGAAGCAAGCGAAAATGGTTACAATGGAGGGGAAGAATAGGAAGGCAAAAGAGAATGGGTCAACCTTATTCTCATTGAATTTGGCTTGGGGAGGGAATGACATACACACTAAATAGGGTATCTCACCCTACAAGAGAATAGGGGCAAAGGGGATGAGAGGGAGGATGATGGAATGGAGGGCAACCTAGTCCGGGGAGGGAAATTGGAAGCACCCACTTTTGAAAAGGGACAGGATCAAAGTAGAGAATAGAACAAGTGGGAGGTGGGATAGGAGGGAGGGAAATATAGTCAGTCTTTTACAATATATCTACTATGGTAATGTTTTGCATAGCTACACATGTACAACCTCTACTGAATTGCTTATCTTACCAGTAAGGGTGGGTGACAAGGGAGGAAGGGAATGATTCTGGAATTCAAAGTTTTAAAATCAAATGTTTAAAATATATATATATATATATATATATATACTATTTTTTATACTTTTTTTTTTAAAGCAATAGGGGTTAAGTAACTTGCTCAAGGTTACACGGCCAGTTATTCCTGGGTGTGGTGCTGAGTATCTGAGCCCGGATTTGATCTATTTATACTATTTACATATAATTGGGAAATAAGATATACAGGCACTAGGGCATAGAGATCTACCATGCCCTACTGGAAAAGTCAAAGGGGGTATGGGAGAAGATATGGTAGAGAGTAGATTGGAGGAGGGGATTTCCTGTGGGATTGCTATTTTGGAGCCCTGGGTAGGGGAAAAACGGGGAGAAAATTTGTAACTCAAAATCTGGCAGAAATGAATGATGTAAATCAGAATTTAATAAAGCATTTGAAAAATGAAAAAAAGAATATATGGGAGATGTGAAACATTGCATATATTGTTATATTTTATTCTTTATATTAAAGGGTTTTGTTGATTTTTTTCTCTCTTTTTCTCTTTTTAAAAAATAATTCTTTATTATATGGGATAGCTCTGTGGAAAGAGAAGGGAAGTGTTGCAGGGGGGAAATTTAGGCAATGTAAAAAAAACCATTAATATAAGTACATTTTTATTGTTTTAAGAAAGAGTCCCTACCCCTGAGGTAACTTTTTTTTTTTTTGCTTTTTGGAAGGGGGAAGGTAGTACAGTTTGGGTTAAGTGACTTGCCCAAGGTCACAGTTTTGCGTGTGTGTTAAGTGTCTGAGGCTGGATTTGAACTCAGGTCCTCCTGACTCCAGGGCCGGTGCTCTATTTACTGTGCCACCTAGCTGCCCCCTGAATTAATATTCTACTGGGGAGGAGGGAGAGATGGGGGAGAGATAGAACTACCCACATAATTGATATATATCTGACCTTAGACTCAACTTTTGGGTTTTTAGCAAATGAAAGGAAATGTAAACAGCTATTCTATAGCTTCACTGAGGAGAGAACAAGTCAAATTGGGGTTAAAAGCCAGCAGGAAGAACTAAGAAGAATTTCTAGATTAACATCAGCTGTTGTTGCTTCTGTGGTTTAATACTTGAGTTGAGTTGTTACTACTAGACCTTCCCAAACAAGGTGGATTATTATCTCTTTTGGGAAATTTGAGGTGTGGTTCTTCTTGGAGCCCAAGGGTGAATTAACTTAGGTTCTGTGCCTTCCAAAAATAATGTCTTTAATATGAAGGCCTAGAGAGAATTTCTATTAAAAAAAGAACATAAGATATTATTATCCAACTTAGTGTTTATATTCCATTTGTTAAATATTTCACACTTTTGGAGTCTGGAGTTTCAGATTGCTGGCTAGTTGGAATAACAGATTTCATCTTCACACTTTTCGTTCCCCCCTTTAATTTTCCAGATTTGAGTCATGTTGCATCCATCCTTCCCCACACTTCACTGGAATTGTGATTTCCCAGAAGTAGAGGTTCCTTTAATCAGTTCAGATCCCAGTCAATCCACAGCTCCTCAACCAGATTCTGATCTACGATAAAGTCCAAGATTTAGAGTTTGGAAGATATCTTAGAGACCACAGAATCCAACATCCTCCTTTTATAGATGAGGAAACTGACCTGGCCAAGGTGACTTACCTATTAAATTTGAGCAGGAATTTGAGCTCAGGTCTTTCTGTCTCCAGATCCAATGCACTCTACACAGTGCTCCATACTGATTCAATCAACAAGAAGCATTTATTAAACAACTAGTGAAACAGTCCCTGGTCTCAAGGAGTTTATATTCTATTGAAGGAAAAGATAAGGTAACTTTGCCAAGTGTGTGTGTGGGGGGAGGGTGGCACTAACATCTTGGAGGGAATTAGAAAAAAGAACTCCTGCAGGAGGTAATTGAGTTAAATTTTTTTTTAAAGCAATTGGGGTTAAGTAACTTGCTCAAGGTTACACGGCCAGTTATTATTTCTGGGTGTGGTGCTGAGTATCTGAGCCCGGATTTGATCCAGGTCATCCCGACACTGGAGCCGGTGCTCTTACTCGCTGTGCTACCTAGCCGCCCCATTTGAGTTAATTTTTAAAGGAAATTAGGGATTCTAAGAGGCAGAGAGCAAGTATTCCAGGCATGGGAGACAACCTCTACAGAGGAATGAAGATGGGAGAGAAAATGTTGTATGTGAAAAACCACAAAAAGACCCATTCCGCTAGGTTGTAGATGAAGGAAAGGGAGAAACACATAATAAAGCTGGGATGGTAGGTTAGATGCCAAACAGGGGTTTGTATTTGAGAGAAGGCCGAAGCTCTTAGTATCAAGCGTGTCTTTGCTTCTGACGGAGCCTATGTACCCTTTCTCAGATAATGCTTGTTGCTTATATTCGTAACTGAAGGAAACGATAACTTTCAGTTGGAGTTAATAAAGATAAAGAAGAATTTTTTTCCCATCCAAGTCTACAGATCCCTGAAATCCACTTTACCGTGTTTCCCTGATAATAAGACCTATCCCAAAAATAAGCCTGCCCCTTACTGTGTAAGATTCCTCTAAAATAAACCCTCCCCTGAAAATAAGCCCTCTGGTGTTTTTCTGTCCAAAAAAATAATAAGACAGTGTCTTATTATCGGGGAAACACGGTAGCTAGGTGACCAAACACCAGAGGTTTCAATTTATCCTTATGGGGGATTTTACCTAAGGCCCCCCACCATTGCTAGGGAGTGGCCAGGGGCATGGCTGCCAGACTTTTGGTTACCTGACTGCTTGGCCACTTCTACTCTCTTGCTCATTTCCCCTTCTTGCTCACATCTTGACAAGAGGTCTCTCAGCTCACTCAGTGATTTTCCTAAAACCAACCAATTAGGGGAGTATAGTTCCTCCTTCCAGGTTTAGATCAACACTCAGTCACCAGGCTGGAATCTATGAACTGGAAACCCTAGGGGAGGTCTTTGAGTTCTTTTGTAGAACTCACAATTGATGTGCTAGAGACTGTATATATTCCCTAAGGAACCTATCTTTCAGGGTGAGTGAGGAGACATCAAAGGGTTGTGTGGGATAGGGCTGACCATAAAAAAGTTCATAGGGAGATAAGCCAATGTCCCTCCAGGGCTTTGTCCTGAACCTATGGAGCACTAGGGGTAAACATTTTGTAATTGTTCTTTATTTCTTGATTCATTCTTTCTACCTTGCCAGAAGAAAGAGGGTGCCAGTGGGTATGGAGTTCCCAGGATATCTCTAAAGCTCTCATAATGGGTTGTAAAAATTTTGCTGTGAAATAGGTCCCTTGTTCGGAGTCTATGCTCCACCAACCCATATCTAATTTTTTTTATTTGTTCTAATAAGGTTCTAGTAACCATAGAGGCAATAGTTTGTGCAAAAGGGAAGGCTTCCTTCCCTCATTGTGATGTGATCCACAATGACCAACAGGTATCTTAATCATCCTAGTGGGGGCATGTAGCAGCAAGCACCCCAAGCGTCCTCAGGGTTTGCTCCCACCACAGGTTCTTGGATCTGCTTTGTTAAAGGAAAGCGACTCAAAATGGGTTAACAAGCTTACTTTAATCAGTCAGACATATATCGTTTACCTTGCTCAGGGGAAAAAGGTCAGCACCCCGAACTTCAAAGTATACAGGCAGAATTATCAAGACAGAAACAGATCAAGTAGACAGATTTCCAAACTGTCCAACCATTACATCCATACCCAGTCAACATCTGGGTTTCCACATCTGGGTTTTTCAAAGTCGGGGGGGCTCTGGACAACGGCTTCCCAGAATCCAGATCAAATCACAGAAAACTTCTCAAAGTGAGCCCCCAAAACAAAGCTACACATCAGGGCTTATATAGCCTCCTCCTGGCTCAGAGAATGTAACAACCTTATTGACTCACTGGCCAATCAAGAAGTATCTACTGAAAAACAAGCCTCCCACCCCAGGCTTCAGGTGCACTTTAGCCTAGGGGCAGGGAAGATCTTCCAAATTTGCATTCCCATTACAGGGCACCTCAGGGTATACTTTGAAAGAGCCAATACCTAGATGCTGACCTCCCATTGGAGTGTGGTGTTGGTTGTATTTGTTTGTCCTTCGACATACAATGTGTTGAGCACAACCCCACCTTCCATTCCCTTAATTGATCTGTAAGCAATAACTTTTACCCCTCCCTTCCCTTCCATTGATTGGTAAGCAGGCATTTTAGCATAACTTTTACCCTTCCCTCTCCTAATTGATCCATGGGTAGGGGTTCAGCCTAGGGTAAAACCCCTGCTCCATTCTTCCCTGCCCCATGAGTGTTCCCCATCTCCACCCATTCTGTACCTCCAACCCTGTACCTCAGCCTAGAAAAACGTGAGGGAAAATTCAAATATACACTGACCAATCACTGATTATAGTTTCAGCTTATGTAACCTGACTATTATAATCTCTTTAAAAACTGGCATACTGTTCATGCCAATAGACTGTCTAATTTGGGTATGTGACCCCAGCAGTCCTTTGGCAATAAAATCCACTTCCAATTTTAATCTCGGGGATCTTCTGTCTCGCTCCTCTTATGCCCAACAAATGCAGCCATGGACCATTTGGCATGCCACTGTGTATGTCTCAGGACATACATACTGGGTCAAGACTGTACATCCCAGTGGCTGCCCTGGTGTAGGTGCTGTAAACCCTGTCTCATACTAGGCTTATTCAGTCCCTCATGCACATCAGGCAGGAGCCACCTTCCTTGAGGGTCTTTTTCAGCACCTAGATCTACTGCCAGTTGCTCCTCCTCCCCAGTAAGGAGCAGGGAAGTCAGACTCAGATCAAGGGAGGGGATGAGAACCAATATAGGTTCCTCTCTCAATTTTAATTCTCCAGCCCTCCTGGCCTCCTCATCTGCCGATCAGTTTCCTCTAGCCTTAAAGGAATTTTCCTTTTGATGGCCATTCATGTGTATCACAGCCACCGCCTGAAGTAGCTGTAAATTCTCTAAGACTTGCTTTAACAAGGTGTCATAGGCCAATTCTTTTCCTTTGCTATTTACCATACCCCTCACCTCCCAAATCTTTCCACCCACCCAAGTATACTTTGAATCTGTAAATATTTCCTTCCGTTTCTTCTAGTAATGTGAAAGCCTGATTGAGAGCATAGACCTCACAGGTTTGTGCTGACCAGTTTTGGGGGAGTGCCCCTTGTTCTACCAGAGAAAGTCTGTCCCTGTCAATATTAGCATACCCATTTAGCCATTTTCCCTCCACCACCCAAGAGGATCCATCTATAAAGTGCTTGTTCTAGGAATCGGGGACTCCTGTAGGTCCTCCCTCGATTTAGTCTGATAACCAATTAATTCCATCCTTGAGTCTGTAAGCCACCACCATGCTCTTCGGTTGAATATAGCTAAAGGAATGCCACTGGTCTTCTGAGTCCACCATGAACTTGGGCTAAGACTCCCAGGGCTATCCCTTTTTCTATATTCACAAAAAGGTGGAAGGGTTAATTGACAAAACTTACAGGAGGATTTCACAAAATCTTTTTCTTCACATAATTATCAAGTTTCCTTTCACAAACATGCTTTTGTTAATGCTTGATTTAAACAGTAACTCCAAATAGCTTAGTTAATCTTCCCAAAAGTCAGCTGTCAACCCATATGCCTTTCAGAGGGTAGACATTCCCAAGGGATGACAATCAACCTTGATGGGCCTATATTTGGGTAGGTGGATTATATTCAGATCAAGGAAACATCCAGAGATTTTCATATCACTTTACAATAGGGAGGAACTAACATTTGCCCAGACCCATCCAGGCATCTAGTTGAGTAAGAATAGACCCATTTAGATTAGATCTTAAGTTCTTCTAAAGAAGGGCAGGGCTTTGACAAAAAAAAAAAAAAAAGATATAGAAGGAGGAGACTTTGAGCACACTGCTTCAACTTCCTTGGAAAACCTTTAGGAGAATGCTAAAAAGCTTTTAACCTCAAAAAGTTTAAGGGTGGGACATTGTACTAAAAGTCCCAAGTTTATTCTGTAGCCCTCAAAGTTCTCCTTCGACTACAATCTTAAAATTCCTTATCTCCCCCAACCTGGGTCATCAATTTTCTTTGTCTCCCTTATCTTGTGCTATCAACCATTTTCATCCCATGGTCAATCTCTTAACCTACCTTAAGCCTATCTTCCAGATATCAGAGTCCTGCCCCAAGACTCATAAAATTTACTGTGGGTCTAAATAGAAGATTCATTCAGTATTATTGCCAATTTTATTTTAGCAAAACAATTTTAACTGAAACCTCCTTTTAAACAAAGACATACTTGGAAGCTTATGATTTCTTAAATTACAATACTTCAAAATATTACAACACATGGTCAGAATGCCCCATTCATTATTTTTCTGTTCCTCCAATAGTATAATTCTTAATTTAACAATTTTTAGATGATAAGGGAAACTGCTTCTCTTATAACACAGATAATACTGATGAGGTACAGGCTCTGAGAACCCCCTTGAACTCTGATTGAATCTTCCCATTTGATGGGGCATTTGCTGGAGGCCATAAGCCTTTCATTATAGCTCTACCCAAATCTCTGTTACTAGCCTAACCCTCCATTGTCCAGCTAGCCCCAACCCTTGACCCTCTCAAAATATCTATACCCAAATTTGTTCCATTGTCTCTCATCTCCAGGTAGCCTCCAGCTACTTTCCACCCTCAAATCTCATTACTGGAGTCTGACCTCATTTGCCTCCTCCTGAAGACCCTCCCCAAACTTCTCCTCTAGACCACTCCTAGATTCCTCCCACAACCTTTCTGTATATAAGACCCCTTCTTCCCTACTTGAGAAAAAAAAGCCAGAGAATTATCTAGCGCAGACTCACTCTTGTGTCAAATGATTCTGGCCCTCTTGTCCAATACAAGCAGCACAGATACAGAAACTCCTTAAGAGTCTGTCCATTATGACAAACTTTTAATAAACTTTATTTTTCTTTGGCTGAGAGAAGACTTGAGTTGAATTCATTTGACAGGACCTGGTGTTTTGGTATTTTGGGGTCTCGAGCACCCCTAAGCCTTATACCTCAACATTTTATGGTTCTGTGACCTCATCATTTTTATGGTTCCCTCTCTAGGAAACACTGCTAATCTCAAATTCTTCTCTAGTCAGGACTGGAAGGTACATAAGCCTCTCTCTCCCTATTCCCTTCTTGCTCTCCAAGTACCTTGGAAATGTTATTTTTTGGGACTTGAGGGTGCTCAAGACCCCAAAATACCAACATGCCAGGTCCTGCCAAATGAATTCAACTCAAGTCTTCTCTCAGTCAAAGAAAAGCAGTTTATTAAAAGTTCACTTGTATTGGACACAGAGTAAGTTTGTGCTAGAAAATTCTATGGCGCTCTCACATGTGGGGTGAGATGAGGTCTTATATACAGAAGTTTGTGGGATGAATCTAGGGTGGTCTAGGGGAAGAGTTTGGGGAGGGTCTTCAGGAGTCAGATGAGGAAAATGAGTGATTAAGAGTGGGAAGTTGCTGGAGGCTACCTGGAGACTCCAGACAATGGTGGGCTAGGCCAGTTCAAGGGTGGATTGGTATTTTGATAGGTTCAAGGGTGGGAAGTAGATGGACAATGAAGGGTTAGGCTAGTAACAGATGTCTGGGCCCAGCTACAATGTAAGGCTTAAGGCCTCATGCAAATGCCTCATCAAATGCAAGGATTTAATCAGAGTTCAAGGGGGGTTCCCAGAGCCTATACATCAAAGATTCAAAGAGAGTTCATCATCTCTCTATTCCCTTTTTGCTCTCTGAGTACCTTGGAGGTGTTTTGTTTTGTTTTGTTTTTGGACCTGACTTCTCAGATCCCATTAGGTCAGATAGCTAGGAAGCTGTCTGGTACTCAGCCTGACACTGTCAGTTTCTCAGTCCAGTTTGGTTATGTTGGAAGACATGGAACTGGGCTTAGCTTTTGAAGAATGGAGGACAAGGACAGATGCCCCATCTGGAAGGGTAAGCCAGATTCTTTCAATTCTCTCAGCATTAGGGAATTGGGAAAACTTTAGGTACCTTTTTGTGGTATTTTTGTCTTATTTTGTTTGTTTTTTGAGGCTTACTCCCAAATCTTCCTTTATAGAGGAAGGGACTTACAGGCCCTACACCTATATTGAGTTGATCCTTTTTAGTCCCCAAAGTTCACCTTTGGGTTGTCTTGTACAACATTGGGAAAAATTTAGTTTCTCTAAAGAACTTAGAAAGAAAAAGTTGTTGTTCTTTTGTAACACTGTTTGGCCTTGGTATCACCTAGCCAAGAAGACCACAAAGCATGGCCTGTTTTGGGGACTTTAAAAGATAATATTCTCTTGCAATTAGAATTATACTGTCACCAAGAAAGAAGATGGATAGAAGTTGCCTACATAATGGCCTTTGTCAAACTCTCTCAGAACATGGTTCTCAGGAAAGATTGTGAGATACTTGAAGCTAGAGCCCCTCTACAAAGGGGCAATAAGAACCAATTAAATGACCCCCTTCCTATGGCCCCCAGGGCTTCAGCCTCAGCCCCTCTCCCCTCAGTGACTCCTGCTCAGGTCCCAGTCATGGGTCTTGCCAAGGCAGCTCCCCCAGATCCTCCTGCTGCTCCCCAACCCTTTTCTCTTGGTTTCCCTTTCCTTTTCCTCCAACTCAACACCCCTTATTTCCTGCCTCCTTCACCATCCATTTCTCCTACCCTGCATCTCCCACCAGGGCCCCTCCCCCCAGCAACCCCACTCAGGTCCCAGCCACTGGTCTTGCTCAGGTGCCTCCCTCTGTGGCCCCTCCCCCTGAGGCAATACCCACTCAGGCCTCAGTCCCTACTCGAATGGCAGTCATAGAGGTATCTCCTCTTCTGACCCCTTCCACTCCTCAGATGCCAGCGGACCTTCCCCCTTGCCATTCAGATCCCCCAGCTCGAAGTCTGCTCCAGTTCAGCCAGCACCCGAAGTCACGCCCTCACAGAAAGTAGGATCTATCTCCCTTCCCAAACCCCTGTCCCCACAGCACCTTCAGGTCTTTCTCGCCCAGTGGGACATCTAGAGTACATGTTCTGTTCTCCATTTCAGATCTCAATCAAGTTAAAGGAAAATTGGGGAGGTTCTCCGAAGATCCCACAAAGTTTGCTGATGGTTTCAGAGACATATCCCTACATTTTGAGCTTTGTTAGGGTGATTTGCAAATCCTCTTCTCTACCTGTTGTTCGACTGAGGAGAAGAGGATAATCTGGGAACAAGCTCCAAAATTTGGGGATCATTTGGCTAGCGATGATGCCGAAAAATAGTCCCAGGGTATTTTGGGAACTCCTGTTCCCACTAGTGACCCAGGATGGGATTATCAAACCCATGAGGATAGATAAGGGAAAAAGAGACCATATGGTACTTTGCTTGTTAGAAGGCCTAAGAACTGCATTTCAAAAGCAAGTAAATTATGAAAATTAGAGAAGTTACTCAGACAGATAAAGAAAACTGTGCCCTTTTCCAAGATTGAATGGTAGAAGCTATTAAAAGGTATACAAATTTAGATCCTGACTTTATAGAAGGGGCAGCAGTCCTCAGCATGTATTTCATTAATCAGTCTGCCCCAGATATTAGGAGAAAACTGCAGAAATTGGCAATGGGACCCCAAACACCTCAGGCCCAATTACTGGAGACGGCCTTTGGAGTTTTTAACAACAGAGACTTTGTTGCAGTGGAGGAAAAAGCACTAAGGGAACAAACCAGAGATAGAGAACATGGTAGATTCTTGGCTGCTGCTATGGCCAGGAAAAATCTCTCCAGGGGACCCCCTTAGAGAAAGCCCAGTCACTTGGGCAGTGGGAAAATCTGCTTTCCATGCCACAAGGAGGGTGATTGGTCCAAGGAGTGCTCATCCAGGGTCCCCCCTATGTGGACTATGTGATAGTCCATAAACCTCTGAATTAGCAGACATTAATATATATATCTTGAAAATCACACCTTCAAATTTTAGGTTTCTCATTTACTTAACAAGGATTCTGAGATTACATACAGACACATTATCTCACAGCACAGATAGAGACCACAACACAAAACAAGTTCTGCTCCTAGGCACCTTTCTCTTTATACTTTGTAAATTCATTCCAATTGCTTAATCTTACCCCTAGAGGGCTATCTTTCTGAACATCTGGAAAGGTGCTATGTTGCTGACCCTTCACTTTTGACTGGGACTTCCCCATGGCTCACCAGTTCTTGCCCACTGAGGCTCACCATATCTTGCCAAGGAGTGGAGGCTCACTGGTTCTTGTTCTCTTTTGAGAACTCACCAATCTTACCCCCTTATGGGAGGGGAGACTGGCTAGATCTTGTTGAGGGCTCACTAGTTCTTGCTTTCTGTAGAAAGCTCACTGATCTTGCCTTCTCAACTCACTAAGCTCAGCCTGGTTTCCCCTCCCTGGTCACCCAGAGACTCACTAGTTTTTGCCCCTGTTTATAGGCACACAAGTTTTCCCAGAGACAAGAAAAGGCAGGAAGTTTACAAGAGTGCGCAGTTTAAGTTGTGTTGCAAAGCATGATTTTATAAGGCAGTAAACTGTGTTTCAATAATACAAAAACTACTAACCCTTTTGAGGAGGCTTCACTTCTGAGAAATCATCTCTCACAGTCAGAATAAGTCAGTTCAGTGGAAAATACAGGCTGTCACTGCTTATATGTTTATGATCGTTAGGACTACAGCCTAAGTGACTCCATATTGCAGTCTTATCTCTTATACTACAACATCAAACAATTTATTTCAAAAACTCACTATCATCACAGGCATGCAGAAACCCCTAGAGGTTTGTGAACCATAGGTTAAGTACTCCTGGCCCAGAAGTAATAGAAGCTACTCTAAAGTCCATTTCCATGGAGAATCCAACCAACTTCCTAGAGGTCTTCCTCAATAATTCTTGGATACCAGTGGAGGATTGGGGCTATCCCCTATCCTTCACTCTCACCAAACTCTTCCTTTTCCAGTTGTACATTTCCTTAATGATATTCCTTACACGACTTCTTAAAAGTAGGTCATCTGAGCTGTGAATGACAACTATTCTCAGTAATGCAATGATCTAAGACAATGCCAAAGCACTTATGATGAAAAATGCTATCCACCTCCAGAGAAAGAACTGATGGCATCTGAATACAGATCAAAACAAGCTTTTTTTACTTTTGGGGTCTTTTTTTTTTTGGTCTGTGTTTTCTTTTGTAACATGACTAACATGGAAATGTGTTTTGCATGACTCCACATGTATAACCTATATCAAATTGCTTGCCTTCTCAATTGGGGGGATAAGAGGGAAAGAGGCAGAGAATTTGGAACTCAGAATTTTAAAAAATGAATGTTAAAAATTGTTTTTGCACTTAATTGGGAAAAAAAATTTTTTTTTCAAAGTAGGTCATCACTGTAAAAATGTTGCTGTTGTTATTTGTCCTTTGTTCTTGAAGAGGAATCAGGGAAGTAATGCCAAGACTTGCAAGTGAATTGGATTTAAGTGAGGGAGGACTGTGCAAAGTTACCAGCTTCACTTTCTCTTCTGGAGTCATTTGGGTCCAGTGGCAAGATATAGATCAGGACGACTGGAGATGGCCCCAGATGGAGTGGGAGACCTTGGCCTTTTTAAGCTAAGGTTTTTAACATTTCAGTTTGACTGGAGCAATGACCAATCAATGGTTAGGTAAGAAATGAGGTAGAGAATGGTCTATTTTCCTAGTCCCCCCCCCAAAAAAACAAACCTATCTGGGAGGGGAAGACCCTCAGGGTTTCTGGTCAAAACAGAAACAATCACTATTTACTTACACTCTGAGCCAATCAAGGCCCAAACACGACAGCCTACTTGTACCGCCTCCCCCCCTTTTGGTTACTCAAAACTGACTCTGCAGAGATTGTTGTATTCCAGAATTTGCAAATGTACAGTATTGCCACCCTTTGAAACCTCCATCTTAGGAACCTCCTTTTCTCCTTTGTGAATCCTTCTTTGAAATTACCAATTTGAATAGGCCCCTAGACATGCTTCATCTCATTTTCATCTCCTTACTTGCTGAATTGTTCCCTTCTTTTTCTTTGGAGGCCCCATATGAGTTATCATCCCCAATTAGAAATATAAGCTCCTTGAAAGTAAACAACTATCTTGCTTGCTTTTATTTATATCACCAGGGCTTAGCATGTTGCTTGGAATATAGTAAGAGCTTAATAATAACTTATTTTGTAGTATAGCTTTCTTATTTTGCAGCACTCAGTTTGAATTATTTTGTTTTTAGTATTCTTCCCATTTGCATTGTTAAAGTCACTGTGTCTTATTTTTCTGATTCTGCTTACTTCAAAGTTTGGCTCACTTTGCATCATTTCAAATGTTCTTCCCATATTTCTCTGTATTTGTCATATTTGAGTTGTGCTTCAAGCACTACCTTCTACATAAAACCCTTTCTCATTTCCTCAATTGCTAGTGCCCTCCCTCTCAAGCTACCTTATATTTAACCATTTTGCATTAATTCTCTTTATGTTTGATGAAGTATGTCTCCCACCTCCATACAGAAAGGCAATGGGTTAAAGAAATAGAACGAGACATATTTTTTTGGACAATGGCTCAAGTGGGAATTTGCTTTGCTTGATTATGCATATTTATTTAAAAGGTTCGATGGTGTGAGGGATGATTTCTCTGAATTGAAGCCTCCTAAAAAGGGTTAGTAGTTTTTTATTATTGAAAAACATCTATAGTTAGCTAACCTTGTAAAACCACGCTTTGCAACACAACCTAAAATGTACACTCTTGCAAACTCTTGCAAAACTTCCTGCCTTTCTTGGCTCTGCCTTTGTTCTTTGTTTCTGGGAAAGAATCACCCGAATACATTGTGCCCCATGAAGACCAGCCAATGGGATACAGGGGAAGGGAATTGGCCGGGGAAGGGGGGTGGGGCGGTCATCGAGTTAGGGTATAAAAGGGCCTTGCTTTCAGGAATCAATTTGTACTTCCCTGTCTGGAGCCATTAGAGTGACACAAAGCAGTATCCTTTCTCATGAGAAAGCAATAAACTCATTTCTGCTTTCAGATATCTAAGTTTTTGTATTGATTTTTTTTGCTAGTGGTCTCTGTCCCACACAGTGGTGAGGGAAGGTGGTAGAAGAGAGAAAAAACCCAAGCCTTGCTAGCTGAGTGTCCTAGGACAAGTCACCTCTGATTACTTCACTTTCTCTTGCCCTACCATATCTGATCAGTAGCAAATATTATAAAAAAAAAAACAGTCCCCTCAGTGAGCTTATATCCTAATAGGGAAATGCAGCATATGTAGAGGAAAGGTAACAAGGAAGGAATGTTTTTTTCTGGGAAGGGAGAAAGAATGGAGGGGCAAGTACACAAGCAATGGAGAGCCATGGTGAGATGGCAAGCATGGCCTGGTGTCTAGGGTCAGCCAGTAGATATAGAGGGCTAAAAGTGCTAGTTTGCACATTCACCAATCAGCTGACTCCAAGCCCAGTAACATATTCACTGAACCATTTAGCTGCACCAGAGGAATGAGATCAAAGATTAGTAAGTAGTCTGACTTCACTGGAGCATAGAGTGCCTGAAGGACAATATTGTAAAATAAACCTAGAAAGGTAAATTGGAGCCAGATTGTGGGAGGCCTTGAAAGGCAATCTAAAAATGTGAATGTTATTTGATAGGCAATATGGGTCAATGAATGTCTGGGGTCAAAAGAGTTACGTAGTCAGTTTTCTGCATTAGAATATTTATTTTGGTAGCCATATGAAAGGTAGGGAAGAGAGTGGAAGTAGAGAGACTGGTTAGGTCACAGGGGTGGGGACCCTTCGGCCTCAAGGCTGAGGTCACAGGTTCTCAGGAGGTTGTTAAAACAGCTCAGGGGAGAGGTGATGAAGGCTTAATTTAGACTGGTAGCAGAAAGAGTAAAGAGGATAGATTCAAGTCAAGAAAAAGAGGATCATATGATTATATGTGGGTGGTGAGGGAGAAAGAACAAAAAATCATGGACAACAGAATAATAATAGAGCTGCTCAACTATTTTTCTTTTTCTTTTTTTTTTTCATCAAGGAGAATGATCTTTGTTCTAGAATATTCAGAACAAAAATAACTGATAGAGAATTGAAACCTCATGCCCTTGGTGACTTTAGCTTGCCAAATCCAAATAAATGATAACCCATTGTCCTGGAAGAATTGGTTGAAGTGTTTGCTGATGCAAAAAAAAATGAACTGAAGGACTGGGGCAAGGTAGCTCTTAGACAAGTTAGAGAAGAGGTCATCAGAGTTTAAAAAAAAAAGGTGATAATAAACTGGGGATGACTAGGGGGCCGCCCTTTTGATATTGCCTTCCATCTACTCTACATAGATATAGTTACCTACCTAGTTACCTACAGACACTAGTTTCTTGCATCAGAATATAAGCTCCTTGAGGCCATGTACTCTCTTTTGTTTTCTTTGTATACTCAGAGATTAGAACAGTGCCTAGCCTATAGAGCACAGTTAAAAAATGCTTGTCAAGTGACTGGCTACCAGTAAACTTGTCTTTGGGTTCCTGACAAAATAATAGATTATATTAATAGTATAGTTACTGAACATCTCTGTAGGTGCTTAGTAAATGATTGTTGCCTTGCCTGTAAAGGAGTGATGATAACATAGTCGGCATGGTCTGTTGAGAATAGATAATGAGTTTAATATCATAAAAAGTATCCATCTAAAACCAAAAGTAAGCATCATGTGCAGTGGGGTAGAAGCATTCACAATAAATACAGGAATAAAACAAGGATGTCCATTCTCCCTGGTCTAATTTGCAGTAATTAGAAATGCTAACAAGAGCAGTAAGACAAGAGAGAGATATTAAAGGCACAAAGACAGGCAAAGAGGAGATAAAAACTATCCCTTTTTGCTAATAACATGATGGTTTGATTAAAAAATCCTAGAGAACCAGCAAAGAGAACCAATTAAGGTAATTTATAGCTTTAGCAAAGCTGCATTCTCCAATACAAGCCAACAAAAATCAGCTATGTAATAATATTAAAATGCAAGAGACAATAACAGAAATGGAAATCCCATTCAAAATAGCTACAAAATGCATAAAATATCTAGAAGGGAAGGTCAATCTATTACAGCAAATGAAGTTCTTGTGTAAATTTAGTTACAAAGTGCCTTTTAAATTCTTCACCATATTATGAGCAGACTGGAATCAGTAGAATGTCTATCCATGGGACCTTCCTTTGCACTTTATCATTCCTTTCTGGAAACAGAATCCCCAGGCTTCCTCCAATGGGCAGGCAGTTCCTTTGACCTGTCCCTTCCTCCCCCCATATGCATGTAAAAAATACATATATTAACCACATTATATATCTTACTATATAATGTAGTTCATTATATATTTTCCTATATTATGCATTACATTTATAACACATGTATTGTATATTATATGATGATGTAAAAAGGAATGCTTGAGGCAGATGGAGCAAGGAGGATGTAGAATGTGAGACAGGAGATAAAATGCAGGATGCAACCAGCCAGAAAAATGATCAAAGAACACTATGCATTGAAACCCCCCACTATAGACTTACACTGTGTACTTTTGCTAAGCACCTGACATTCTAGAACAACTCTTCCCCTCCTCTTTCCTGTTCTCCCTGCTTATCTGTATGCCAAAGGCACCTCTAGAACACCTGGTAGTATAGGTATTCCAGAGCTGTGCTTGTCCCTCCTCCTTCCCTATTCTGTAAAATTATATTTAAACCAGACCTGCTACAGGAAGCGGGGCCACTCTCTGCCTCTGATAGGGGAGCAGAACCCACTACATATACTCTGTCCTTCTCATGTGAAAGCCGGGCCCACTTGGGTGAGTCACCCCAATAAATGCTTCTTTTAAAGTTGGAGACTGTCCAAATGAATTCCTTCAGACACTAAGACCCACCCATCTATCATCATTTCAAGTGTTACCTCAACATTCTTGAGGTGCATCCTTAACTCATCATTACATGTTGTTTTTTATATATGTCTAGGAATAGACAGAGTAGCAGCTGGGGAGATCAGAAAAGGCCTCATGTAGAAAGAGGGTGACCAAAGGGGTTCTAAGAGGCAGAGATTAGTAGAAAGAATATTCTGGGGCAAAATCTCTCTTGTCTTCAGAAATGTTGCAAACTGCCTGAACCTAGCTACTGGAATTTCCTTATTTGTCCTTATGTGTTATATAACACCCCAATAGAAAGCTGACTTTGGAGTCTGAGTTCCTTGCCTAAATCCTTCCTCTGCCACTTGGGCAAATTATTTGCCTTCCTGGGCCTTAGTCTCCTTATCTGTAAAAGGAAAGGATTAGATTCAATGGCTTCTAAAAGTCCCTTCTGGCTCTAAATCTATGGTCTTCTGATCTGTTCTGTAAGACCAATTTGCTGAGATGGTCCCCAGAGAAAGAACTAAATTAAATATTTAAAAAAATATGTTGTTATAGTATAGCTTAGTGAGGAATGTGCCAAGATCAAAGTCACAATACTGGGAGCTCCACATCAGCTGCCCTGTTGTGCGAAAAATGTTACTGGTATTTGCCCTTGCTGTTAGACAGGTAAAGCTCCTCCTCACTTATCTTTTTTATGATTTTAATTCTTTTCATTCCTATGTGCAGCT
This sequence comes from Petaurus breviceps papuanus, assembly GCF_028583685.1. Taxonomy (NCBI): domain Eukaryota; kingdom Metazoa; phylum Chordata; class Mammalia; order Diprotodontia; family Petauridae; genus Petaurus; species Petaurus breviceps. The sequence goes on along the minus strand of NW_027186304.1, from coordinate 23,553,656 downwards.
TTCATGACACAGTGTCCCCCTGTGATTCAATATATATCCCCTACAGTCAATACTTGGTGAATCAGAGGATCATGGGGACCCCCGGCATTGATCATGCTATTGATCATAGCAAAGGAAAGGTGCAGAGGAACTACAATCTTGGGTGATGTATATATTGATAATTATTTAATATCACTTTGAACCTCAATAAGGGCCAGAGCCTGAACTAATTAACCAGGAACCTAACAGATATCCCTTTGTTCTCTTAGTAAACTCAGAGAATACCTCTTCCTATGTCAACAAGGCCATGTGGGGCTGACTTAAGAGCAATCTTTCCTCTGTTTGTGACCATTAAGAATGAGACCCATTAAGAATAATAGAACTTGGGCTGGCTAGGTGGTGCAGTGAATAGAGCACCAGCCCTGGAGTCAGAAGGTCCTGAGTTCAAATCCGACCTCAGAAACAACACAAAAACTAGCCATGTGACCTTAGGCAAGTCACTTAACCCCAATTGCCTTCCAAAAAGCAAAAAAAAAAAAATAATGAAACTTGGTCAAGATGGCAGTGTAGAAACAGGACTTCTGCACGGCTCCAACTCTCACCACCTCCAATCCATGTAAAACGGGACTCTAAACACACTTTGGAGCTACAGAACCCACAAAATGACGCAGAGAAGCTAATTTCCTACTGAGGACAGCATGGCAGGTCGGCAGGAATCAGCCAGCACAGTGCTCTGGAAGCCGAGCCCAGCTCCACGCTGAGGTTTTAGCCCTAGGGCTGGCCTGACCAGTCAGCAGCTGGAGGGACTCCAGATTACCAGCAGCTGTAGAGATCTAGAATTATCAACACATAGATGCTAAGGACAAAGTGAAAGGTCAGTTCAGTGTGGAATTTGGGACCAGTAGTTGGGAGTGCGTCTGCTTTTGTCCCTGGGGCGAGAAGCCTCTGAGGGCTGTGGCACAGCCGCTGCCACATGGCAGCTTCAGCTCCTGCCCTGCAGAGTCTAGGGGGACCAGGTGATCAGTCTGAGGGGTAATCGCTCTTGCTTTAACCTGCTTGGATCTGGATTGTGATCTAAGGTGGAGGTCCAGGGGAGTGTGACCAGCTTGCCAGAGTGTGTGGAAGCTTCAGAGAGGGCACACAACTAATACCACCAGCAGCTGAGAAAACCCCAGCGTTTGGGACAAAAGCTCCCCTGTCTGGTGGCAGAGTCCTACTGTGGCAAAAAGCCTAAAAGCCAAGTAATTGAGTGGCAACATGACCAGGCAAAGGAAGCAAAGCAAACAGAAGAATCCAACATTAGACTCCTATTTTGGGGACAAAAAGGATGAAAGCATATAACAGGAGGAAGACAGTAAGTCAGAACTCCTGCACCAAAAGCTTCAAAGGAAAATACAAGCTGGTTACAGGCCATAGAGGACCTTAAGAAGCAGATAAGAGCAGTGGAGGAAAAATTGGGAAGAGAAATGAGAATGATGCAAGAAAATTATGAAATGAGAGTCAACAGCCTGATTGAGGAAAATCACACCTTAAAAAATAGACTAACTCAAATGGCAAAAGAGGCTCAAAAAGGCAATGAGGAGAAGAATGCCTTAAAAAGCTGAATTTGCCAGATGGAAAAGAAATTTCAGAAATTCACTGAAGAGAATAATTCCTTCAAAATTAGATTGGAGCAAATGGAAGCTAATGACTTTATGAGAAATCAAGATACTATAAAACAGATCCAAACAAATGAAAAATAGGAGGCAATGTCAAATATCTCACTGAAAAAAACCATTGACCTGAAAAATAGATCCAGGAGAGATAATTTAAAAATTATTGGACTACCTGAAAGCCATGATCAAAGAAAGAATCTAGAAATCATCCTCCAAGAAATTCTCAAGGAAAACTGCCCTGATGTTTTATAACCAGAGTGCAAAATAGAGGTTGAAAGACTCCACTGATCACCTCCTGAAAAAGTTCCCAAAAAGAAAACTCCTAGGAATATTATAGCCAGGTTCTGAAATTGCCAGATCAAGGAGAGAATATTACAAGCAGCCAGGAAGAAACAATTTGAATATTGTGGAAACACAATCAGGATAACTCAGGATCTGGCAGCTTCTACACCGAGGGATCGAAGTGCTTGGAACATGATATTCCAGAGGTCAAAGGAGCTGGGATTAAAACCAAGAGTCACCTACCCAGCAAAACTGAGTATCATGTTTCAGGGGAAAATATGGTTATTCAGTTGAATAGAGGACTTTCAAGCATTCTTGATGAAAAAACCACAGTTGAGTAGAAAATTTGACATTCAGATACAAGAAGCAAGAGAAGCATGCTAAACAGGAAAAAGAAATCATAAGGAACTTATCAAAGTTGAACTATTAACATTCCTACATGGAAAAATGATAATTGTAACTGATGAAACTTTTCTCAGTATTAAAATAGTTGAAGAGAATAAAAATATATGTCTATGTCGGAGGGTATACAGGCATATGAATACATGTGTGAATGTATGTATATATGTTTACAGGTATACATAGATAGAGGACACAGGACCAAATTAATAGGAAGGGATGATACTTAAAAGGTGAAATTAAGAGGTGAGAGAGGAATATAATGAGAAGAGATGGGGAAAGACAGATTGGGGCAAACTATCTCATATAGAAGAAGCAAGGGAAAATGGTTACAATGGAGGGGAAGAATAGGAAAGCAAAAGGGAATGGGTCAACCTTATTCTCATTGAATTCGGCTTGGGGAGGGAATGAAATACACACTAATTAGGGTATCTCACCCTACAGGAGAGTAGGGGGAAATGGGGATGGGAGAGGGGATGATGGAAGGGAGGGCAGCCTGGGAGGGGGGAGGGAAGTTGGAAGCACCCACTTTTGAAAAGGGACCAGTTCACAGTAAAGAATAGAACAAGTGGGAGGTGAGATAGGAGGGAGGAAAATATAGTCAGTGTTTTACAATATATCTACTATGTTAATGTTTTGCATAGCTACACATGTAGAACCTATACTGAACTGCTTATCTTCCCAGTAAGGGTAGATGACAAGGAAGGAAGGGAATGAATCTGGAATTCAAAGTTTTAATATCAAATATTTAAAAAAATATATTTATATATATTCTATTATTTATACTATTTTACATATAATTAGGAAATAAGATGTACAGGCACTGGGGCGTAGAGATCCACCATGCCCTACTGGAAAAGTCAAAAGGGGTATGGAAGAGAGCAGATTAGAGGAGGGGATATCCTGTGGGACTGTTATTTTGGGGCAGTGGGTAGGGGAAAAATGGGGAGAAAATTTGTAACTCAAAATATGGCAGAAATGAATGATGTAAATCAGAATTTAATAAAGCATTTGGAAAAAAAGAATAATGGAACTTTTTCTTATCCTAATATTTATGGGCATATACTATGTTATGGCATGCTAATGGTAAAGAAAACATAGATATCCTGGGTCATAATTTCAATTTACTCTTTGTCAATTCTCTTATCTTAATTGTATTTACCTCCCATTCAATTAAGAAAATTTCTTTCTCATAATATCGTTAAACATATTTGGAAATCATAAATTTTTGTGACACAGATATGCTAAGTTGGGATTGTTCTAAAACATATTTAAGACTGGTCATTCTTTTATCAGTCAGAACTTACATTTTGGCTCCTTGTATGTACATGTTCACTAGCTTCAGCTAACATTAAGGGAATAAACAATATGAATTTATATATCACCTTGCCTGTTTGCTGCCTTTAACCTTCAGGCTGACAACACACATGCATATACATGTAAACATGCATACATGTATATCCATGCATGTGCACACATGTGTGTGAGTGTGTATATACACAATTTGTCACTAGGGGAGCTGGACTCAGAAAGGGGGAATGAACTACAAGTCTTCCTAGCAGATTTTATAGGAAGAAAAAAAAACCCCAAATATTTCCCAAACTTAACAATTGGGCTTAACCCTTCTGCCATAGAAATGGCTACAGCCTTCATTCGTCTTTCCAGAACCTGAGAAGTTGGCAAAGCTAGTTCTCCCTTTTCTTTTTCTTTGTTGTGTAAAAGACATGAATGCTGTCTGAAGCCCAGCCTTTCCATTCCATTCCAGGTCTGCTCACCTAGGAAGGAATGTAGGCTAGTCTATTGAGAAGAGGAGGCCACTCGTAGGCTCACTTATAAATTCATTTAAGAAAGTGAAATTTTCTTCAATGAATGAAAAAGCCTTTATTAAGCATTGTGCATTAATATGCCAGGACTGTGAAGCTTATAATTAATTCCTTTTTTTAAAGCTTTTTTTTCCCTAAATTTTGGGAATCTCCCCAAATATTTGCATATTCCAGGTCTCAGAAAAGAGAATTATCTGTGAAAATATGAATCTCTAGCACATACAACTTGCTTTTTAAAAAAGTATATAATGACTTCAACTTGTTACTTTCAAAGACCTTTGGTTAGTCTGCATTTCTTGCTTACTCTCCCTTGGTTCTCTCCTGAGTATTCGAAAAAATGTTTCCTGAGCCCTCCAACATTCCAGTATTTATTATCTTTTTTAGGGTGTGGGGATGGGGCAATCCTATCCATAGATTCCCTATTTGCACCAATAAAGAAAAGTACAATCTTTGAAACAAATAGCACAGTGCCAGGCACTGGGTAATTATTAATAAATGCATTTTTAATAGGAGTTGCTAGGTGGTACAGCGATATGACAGCTGGCCTGGAATCAGGAAGATCTGTGTTTAAATCTGGCTGCAGATACTTTGTGGTTGTGTGACCTTGGGCAAGCCACATAACTTCTTTTTGCCTCAGTTTCCTTAAACATGAAAATTAATTAAATTCATATATTTGCCATGTTGAAAAATTCAGGGAGGACTAGCATCTCTGGTCTGAGGACTTGCCAAGCCATTTTCAGGACTACTCATCCACCTTTGGTGTCCACTTTTGTTGAGGACCAGGCCAGTGGGGCTCTGACCCTGATGGCTGAATAAGCCCTCTCAGCATAAGACCCTGCTAAACAGGCGCAGATCAGTTCCCATTCCCCAGGAAAGCGTGGGCAGCAATCTCAGCTTGGGAACAAGGATGCTTGCAGTGTTCTCAGGGGAAGCTAGCATAATGTGGCAATGTAGTAGTAACTAGAAGCCTTGGGACAACTCCATTCTGTTCTAGGGAGGTTTAGAGAAGTTTGGAAGATCCTGCCCAGTACTCGTACCCTGATAACTAGGATAGAGTACACGGTTTATGTCATGAATGAGGCGAATGGGAACTAGGGAAATGGTGTAATCCCAAAGACAGTGGCTTATAATAAATGTTATAGTTATATAAACTAAAAGTTTATATAAAGTTATATAAAACTGCATAGTTATAAATGCAGTTTTACACCATATTTACTGGACTCTTAGCTGAATAAAGTTGACTCAGTTTTCCACCATACTGGAGTCCCATCTCGTTTATGATTTTCAACCTCTGAGTAAGTAATCTTTTATCTATCTTTTCACCTAACTTTTTCTTCTCAGCTCTGCTGCTGGACGGCAGGGGTCCTCTCTACTACTATTTCAGACGCTGCCACAGAAGGGCAGGGGCCCCTGGGTGGTCTTGGCTCCCCACACACTTTCATCTACCTCTCACCTGTGGCTCCAAGCACAGCAGCCACACCCCAGAAATCATATGGACAGATAGGCTAAATCAGGCATCATACCTGGCAGTGAATTAGGGGGACATCTACCCTAAGCATGTGAAGACTTTCCCTGGCAGAAAGGGCAGATGAGAAATCTGTTCCAACAGCCATACAAGTGGGCTGAAGCAGGATTGTAGAGTGTTCAGAGCTTAGTTGGGTGTTGAAGATGCCAATGTCATCCACTGCATCCTGGGTTAGTGCCAGTTGTCTTGACTTTTGTCTTGTCACTGAATTTAGATGACTCAGGAAGAGAAAGTAAGGCTGATGACTTTGTACAACTCTGCCTCACTTACATCCAATTCAGGAAGGAGTCAAAGTGTCATGCTGTTGAGGTTTAGGGTTAAGGGATGCTCGAGGCCCCAAAATATGAACACGTTGGGTCCTGCCCACATGAATTCAACTCATCTTCTCATAGCCACAGAAAGCAAAGTTTCTTAAAGATTTGTCATAATAGTTAGACTCTTAAGGAGCCTAAGTATCTGTGACACTTGGATTAGCAAATGGGCCAGAGTAATCTGACACAGACTGAGTATGAGCTAGATTGAATTCTCAGCCCCTTCATGGAGGCAAGATTGATCTTATATACAGAAAGATTGTGGGAGGGTTTAGGGGTGGTCTAGAGTAGGAGTTTGGGGAGGGTCTTGAGGAAGAGTCTAAGGAGGATCTTTGATGGAACTGAGATCAGAGACCCCAGTAATGGGATTAAAGGTGTGAAATAGCTGAAGGGTAACTGGAGAGGACAGACAATAGAGGGCTAGGCTAGTTTAAAAGTAACAGATTTGGGTATAGATATTTTGATAGAATCAAGGGTGGGAAGTAGCTAGACAATGGCTAGTAACAGAGATTTGGGTCTAGTGATAATGAATGACTTATGGCCTCAGGCAAATGCCTCATCAAGTAGGAAGATTCAATCAGAGTTCAAGGGGTTTCCCAGAGCCTGTACCCCATCAATTCCATGATGTCATTGGTCCTCTTTGAAAATGGAGAATGGAAGAGAGTGAATCATCAACAGCTGTGGCAGTTTCCAGAATCCTCAACCCATAATCGCCAAAGAACAAGTAAAAGGTCAGTCAGGAACTCTGTTGGAAAGGAAGGGTGAGGTCTGACCCATGCCCCTCTGGTATGAGGTGGTGACTTTGTGGCTGCTGAAGCTGCTGCCCTGTGTGGCTGCCTCCAGAGTTCCTGGCCTGCAGATGATAGGGGGACCAAGCAACCATTCAGAAGGTAGTTGCTCTTACTTTAACCTGCTTGGATCTGAATGTGGCCAATGGGCCAGAGCTTGTGGGGGCTGCAGAGAGGGTGCCCTTCTAAGAGCTCCAGCAGTTGCAAAAACCCCAGCAGTTTGGGACAAAGCTCTCTTCTCTGGAAGCAGAGTTCTACCATGGCAAAGCACTCAAAAGTCAAGTAATTAACTGGCAACATGAGCAAGCAAAGGAAGCAAAGCAAAAAGAGCAATCAAACCTTAGATTCCTTTTTTGGGGACAAAAAGGATCAAAGCATGGAATGGGAGGAAGACAATTGTGCATATAAATATATACGTGAGTGTGTATATATGTGTACATGTATACATAGAGAGAGAGGATAGGATCAGTTGAATAGGAAGCGATGATATCTAAAAAATAAAATTAAGTGGTGAGAGAGGAATATAATGAGAAGAGATAGGGAGAGACAGAATAGGGTAAATTATCTCATATAAAAGAGGCAAGAGAAAACTGTTACAATGGAGGGGAAGAACAGGAAGGTAAAAGGGAATGGGTCAATCTTGCTCTCATTAAATTTGGCTTAGGGAGGGAATAATATACACACTAAATTGGGTATCTTACCCAAAGGAAAATAGGGGGAAGGGGATAAAAAGGAGGATGATAGAAGGGAAGGCAGATTGGTGGGAAGGGTAGTTAGAAGCACACACTTTTGAAAAGGGACAGGGTTAAAGTAGAAAATAGAATAAGTGGGGGGCAGGATAGGATGGAGGGTAATAGAGTCAGTCTTTCACAACATATCTACTATGGAGATATTTTGTATAACTATACATATACAACCTATATTGAATTGCTTGTCTTCCCATTGGGGGTGGGTGAGGAGGGAAGAAGGGAAAGAATCTAGAAATCAAAGTTTTAAAATCAAATGTTAAAAGAATTATCATTATTATTTTTACATACAACTGGAAAATAAGATATACAGGCACTGGGGTATAGAAATCCATCTTGCCCTACTAGAAAGTCAGAGGGGGTGTGGGGAAGGATATAAGAGAGAGCAGATTGGGGTAAGGGGTATTCAGTAGGCTCGCTATTTTGGTGTGTTTGGGTAGGGGAAAGATGAGGAGAAAATTTATAACCCAAAATCTTGTGGAAATGAATGTTGAAAACTAAAATTAAGCAAAACAAAATTTTTTTTTAAAATAATGAACAACTGTCTAATTCTGTACCCTGATTCTATCACCTCTCAGAAGATGAGTGATGTGCTTCCTCAGAAATAAATGACATTCTTTTTTTTTTTTAATTAATTTGTTTGTTTACTTTTAGTTTACAGGATTCAATTCCACAATTGCGAGTTTCACATTTTGTCCCCCTCCCTGCCCTCCCCGCCATGGCAGCATATAGTCAAGTATAGGATCTGTAAATACTTTCACATTATACATTAGTCAGGTTATAAAGACAGATTGTATCAGATGGAATGAAAAATGGTAAAGTAGACATAAAACCAAATAATAAAGGGAAAAAGATCAAGTATTTTGCTTCCATCTGGGTATAAACTCAGTTCTTTCTAGTTCTTTCTCTGGATGCACACATTTCTCTCCATCATGAGTCTTTTGGGATTGACTTATATCACTGCATTGCTCAGAAGAGTCCAGTCTATCAAAGTTGGCCATCACACATACTTTGTGTCTGTAAGTGTGTTCAAATTTCTCCTGGTTCTACTCTTCTCACTCAGCATCAGTTCATATAAGCCTCTCTAGGTAAATATGAAATCCATCTGCTCCTCGTTTCTTATAGCACAATAGTATTCCATAACATGCATATACCACAACTTGTTCAGCCATTCCCCAATTGAAAGAGATGACATTCTAATGGAGGAAACAACACACATTTTGGAATAGGAGGGGTATTTTGGTCCTGAAAGTTACTTGGATATTGGGGGTGGTGGAGAGAGGAGCAGATAGGTAGAGCCTATCCAGGAACAATGGTATAGTTGATTTTGTTCAAGGTTCCAGAACTAAAGGGTTAAAGGTAGTTGAGGAGGTATGGTTGGTTGGTTAGTATTGTCCTTTGTTCTTGAAGAGGACCAAAATGGCATCACTACGTTACGGTCAAGTTTCAATGTGTCCAACTATGACTGATCAAACCAATACAAGCTCAGAATCTTCTACCCTAGGTTGGGCACAAATAGTCGATGTGATCATTTAGGGCAGATTCTCTAAATTTGCACATCCTATGTTTCCTCTGAATTGTTTCAATTCAATTGTTTCAATTCAATTCAATTTGCTCATAGAGTACAACACCTTCTCTGATGTGGGCATGCCATGTTGAGCAGTTCTGTGCCAGTGTCTTCCCATGTCACACAATTAATTCCAAAGTCCTTGAGAGATACCTTGAGAATGTCCTTGTACCACTTCTTCTGAACACCATGTGAATGCTTGCCTTGTGTGAATTCTTCATAAAATAGTCTTTTTTGGCAAGTGTATATTTTGCATTCAAACAAGATGGCCAGCCCATCAGAGCTGTGCTCTCTGAAGCAGAGTTTGAATACTTGGCAGCTTAGTTCATGTAAGGACCTCAGTGTCTGGTACCTTATCCTGCCAGGTGATCTTCAGAATTTTACTAAGACAATTCAAATGGAAGCAATTCAGTTTCCTGGCATGGTGCTACTATATTGTTCAAGGCATATTTCACAGGCATACAACAATGAGGTCAGCACAATGATGCTGCAAACCTTCAGTTTGGTAGTCAAATACCTCTTCTTTCCTATAATTTCCTTTGGAGTCTCCCAAATACCAAGCTAGCTCTGGTAACGATGGGGGCAGAGGCTCTGGGAGCCCCTTTGAGTTCTCCTTGAATCTTCCCACTTTATCTGGTCTTTTACCATAAGCCATAAGCCTTTCATTATCACTATGTCCAAATCTCTGTTACCTCCAGATTGCGTCTGGCTACTTCCCACCCTTGATCCTATCAAAATTCTATTCTCTTGGTTTCTGGTGCCTGACCTGTAGGCACCCCAGCCTACTGGCCACTCCCATCAAGATCCACTCTGTACCCCATCCTCTGGTCACTCCAGACTACTAGGTCCTTTCCTCCATCTTTCTGTATATAAGATCCATCTTGCCTCCATAAAGGTGCTCAGATTCTTTCTGGCCCACTTGTCAATACAAGCATCACAAATGTTCAGATTCCTTAAGAGTCTACCCAGTATGGTGGATCTTTAGTAAACTTTGTTTTTCTTTGCCTGAAAGAAGACTTGGGTCAAATTCATTTGGGTAGGACCCAACATTTCGTTGTTTCAGGGTCCCACCACTCCTAATTTCAACAGCAATGTATGTGTCAACCTCATTATCAATGTGTACATGCCTGAAAAGTATACTACCAAAGTAAGTGAACTTATCCACAGCATTCAAAACTTCTCCATTTGCTGTAACTGATGGTTCAACTATGAATGTTGTGGAGGTGGCTGATGGAGCACCTATATTTTCTTGGTGTTAATTGTTAGGCCAAAATTAGCACATGCAGCAGAGGACTGAATCATACTTTGCTGCATCTCATCTTCAGAGGCTGCAGATATGGTAGGAAGCTATGGAGGAGGTAGCCTGAGGAGAAGGAGTGAAGTGAAGCATAGCTGGGGTTTTCTAGAGAGTTGCCAATCAGGAGAATGGCACCCCATGAAAAAAAAATTCCTCCAGGCTGTGGTCTCTGGAGTGGGTGGGAAGGCAGTTGGACCAGATTCTATGTAGCAGGGGCACTGAGAAGAAGAGTTGGGGTTTTCCCTGAAATGGTATTCTTTTGACCATGTGATTCTTATGATGAGGTACAGGCTCTGGGAGCCCCTCCTGGAACTCTGATTAAATCATCCCATTTGATGAGGCATTTGCATAAGGCCATAAGCCTTACATTGAGGCTGGGCCCAAACCTCAGTTACTAGACTTCCCACCCCTGAGCCTATCAAAATATCAATCCACCCTTGAACTGGCCTAGCCCACCATTGTCTGTAGTCTCCAGGTAGCCTCCAGCAACTTCCCACCCTTAATCACTCCTTGTCCTCATCTGACTCCTAAAGACCCTCCCCAAACTCCTCCTCTAGACCACCCTAGATTCCTCCCACAACCTTTTGGATATAAGATCCCATCTTCCCTCCAAGTGGTGTGAGAGCACCATAGAATGACCTAGCACAGACTTACTTTGTATCAGATGATTCTGGCCCACTTGTCCAATCAAGTGTCACAGATACCTAGGCTCCTTAAGAGTCTACCCAATATGGCAAACTTTCAATAAACTTTGCTTTTCTTTAGCTGAGAAGACTTGAGTTGAATTCATTCAGCAGGACCCAGTGTGTTGGTATTTTGGGCTCTCCAGAGCAACCCTAACCCTCTTTATAGGTAACCTCTTCAGAGAGAGAGTGATCAAAGGTATCAACTACTGAAGAGAGGTCAAGAAGAATGAGGACTGAGAAGAGGCCATTGAATTTGGCAAGTAGGACATCATTAGTAAGTTTGGAGAGAGCCACACGAGTGGTATGATAAAGTAGGAAACTATATTATAAGGGGTTAAGAAGTGAGAGGAAAGGGGCAGCTAGGTGGTGCAGTGAATAGAGCACTGGCCCTGGAGTCAGAAGGACCTGAGTTCAAATGTGGCCTCAAACACTTAACACTTCCTAGCCTTGGGCAAGTCACTTAACCCCAATTGCCTTGCCCTCCCCCTGCAAAAAAAAAAAAAGCCAAAATAAAATTGTCTTAAAAAAAAGAAGTGAGAGGAAAGGAAGTGGAGGCACCTATTGCAGATGGCCTTTTAAGAGCATTTTAGCTACAAAGGGCAGAAGAGAAATTGGATAACTTAGCAGGGATGGAAGGATGAAGTGAGGTGTTTCTTTTTTTTTTTTCAGGAAAGGGGAGACATGGGCATGTTTGTAGACAGCAGGAAAATCACCTAGCAAATGTTTTATAAGTTCATTGATTGATTGAAGTAAATAAGAAAATATCAGAGCTTTTTCATTTCCTCCTTGATTTGGCCAATCACCTTCTAACTCTTGTATCTCCCTCAGGGTGAATTCTTATTTTGTCTAGGCTGGCTTATCTATCCATCTATGGGAGCTGCTCAGTGATTGGTGGTGGTAGTGATGGGGTACAGGCTCTGGGAACCACCTAGAACTCTCCTTGAATCTTCCCACTTGGAGGTGTTTACCTGAGGTCATACGCCTTCTATTATCACTACTTCCAAATTTCTGTTACCCTGAATCTAGGCTAGCCCTCTGTGGTTTATTACTTCTGGATAGTCTCCCACCGCTTCCCACCCTTGATTCCATCAAAATCCCATTCTCTTGTTTCCTGGGAATCTGAACTCTAGTCACCCCAGTCTCAGCAATATCCTCCTTAGACTCCTCATCAAGATTCTCCCTGGACCCCTCCTCCTATTACCCTACCACTAACCCACCCCTAAATCCCACCCACAGTCTTTCTGTGTATAAGATCCATCTTCCTCCATGAAGGCGCTCAGATCCAATCTAGCTCAGATTCAGTCTGTGTCAGATTGTTCTGGCCCACTTGTCTACACAAGCGTCACAAATACTTAGACTCCTTAAGAGTCTACCCATAATGGCGAATATTTAATAAATTTTGTTTTAGTGTGACTGAGAGAAGGCTTGAGTAAAATTCATTTGGGCAGGACACAGTGTGTTGGTATTTTGGGATCCCAAGCACCCCTGAACTCCTAAACCTCAACAGTAGCAGCCCTGTTCTTGTCAAGAACTCACTCCCCTGAAATATAGCTGGAAGCCAGGTTCAAAAGACACCCTTCCCAAATTCATTCATTGATTCAACTATAACTTATTAAGTACCCACTAGACACTGTTCTAGAGGTCGGGGATATAAAGAGCAAAGTATCTTTATTCAAAAGTTTACATTCTACTTGAGGATATGACATTTATATTGTTAAGTAAATACAAGATAATTTGATAGAGAGAAAACCTAGCAACTAGGGTTATCAGCAAAGACTTCCTGTAGGAGGTGATAATCTCAACTGAGTTTTGAAGTAAGCTAAAGATCCCATAAAACAGAGAGAAAGGCGTGCAGTTCAAGTATGCAAAACAGTCTATATACAAAGACATGCAAGTGTTCTCTGCTGTTGTCAAGAAACATTTTTAAAGCACCTACTATGTTCCAGGCACTATGCTTAAGGCTGTGATACAAAAAAAGGCAAAAGATAGTCCCTGCTTTCAAGGAGCTTACAATGGGCAGACAACAAACAACTATTTGTGCCCACCAGAAATTATACACCAAAGCCCCCTAAACCTGACAGAAGGGGCCCCTACCAGGGTCCCTGGAAACCACCTGATAGGCCACAATAGTAAGGAAACTTTTCACCTGTGTTGCCAGAAACATACCCCAGATACAAGTCTGTTCTTATTATAAATATGCCCCAGATGCAAGTCTGTTCTTGTTTTTGCTAGGTAATCAAGGCTTCACTAGAAATGGCATTACACCCCCTTGGAACCACATTATGTTGTTAGTAACATTTCGTTCTATAAAAAGTACCTTGCAGAAGGCTCAATGCTGTCTTCCCTATTGGGGAGGCAGTCACCGAAGGTAATAAACACTCCTATCAAATTATAATTGGCTTTGCTGTCATGTCCATTTCATTTGTGCATTTCACTGGAGGTCCCACCAAGATTGCCTTTGGCACTATACTGACAGCTGGACCAGGCTCCCTGGAGGGCCAGGAAAGCAATTTGCCCTAGGGGGTGGCCACCAAGTGGCGTTCCTCTGCCCCAGGCTCGTTTTGCTTCCCTGAGTGGACCAAGAACCTGAGTCCTTCCCAAATTCTTTCAATTTGGTCCACGAGTGTTCTTTTAGGTGAGTGCTCATGTAGTGTAAAAGCACTTAGTGCTTTTACGAGTGACGTTCCTTGGCCCCAGGTAGAGTAGGAGGCTAAGCTAGATGGAGCTTTTAACGCACCTACTGGCCTCCAAGGTCAGGACACCTATAGAGTGCCCTTTCTTTATGTATTCTGTGTGTCTGTTATTAAGTGTTGCTGTAACTTTAATTGTCTCTGTAACTTTAACCCTTTCTTTATGTGTTCTGTGTGTCTGTCACTAGGCATTGCTGTAACCTTAACTGTGCTGTAACTTTAACTTTTTGTCTCTGTCACTGGTCGAGTCCGGAAGATAAACTGCTCGGCCCTGAGTCTCAGCCTAGGGAGTGTAATGGGAATGCAAATTTGGAAGATCTTCCTTGCCCCTAGGCTAAAGTGCACCTGGAGCCTGGGGTGGGAGGCTTGTTTTTCAGTAGATACTTTTTGATTGGCCAGTGGGTCAATAAGGTTGTTACATTCTCTGAGCCAGGAGAAGGCTATATAAGCCCTGATTCACATCTTTGTTTTGATTCACATTCACAGGCTTTGTTTTGGGGGCTCACTTTGAGAAGTGTTCTGTGATTTGATATGGATTCTGGGAAGCCATTGTCCAGAGGGCCCCCCTCCCCCCGCTTTGAAAAACCCAGATGTTGAAACCCAGATGTTGACTGGGTATGGATGTAATGGTTGGACAGTTTGGAAATCTGTCTACTTGATCTGTTTCTGTCTTGATAATTCTGCCTGTATGCTGTGAAGTTCGGGGTGCTGACCTTTTTCCCCTGAACAAGGTAAACGATATATGTCTGACTGATTAAAGTAAGCTTGTTAACCCATTTTGAGTTGCTTTCCTTTAACAAAGCAGATCTAAGAACCTGTGTTGGTAGCAAACCCTGAGGACGCTTGGGGTGCTTGCTGCCACAGGGAGCCATTGCCAAAGATCAAAAGCTCAGTCTCCTGCCAGCTCCCTGTCCCCTGACTCAACCACCCCATCAGGGCTCTTCCCCCTCCGACAGATTGTTCCACCCCCAGGATCTGACCAGCCTACCTGGGACAACTGACAACAGTTGCTTCAGGTGCTTGGTTGCTCCAACTGGGATCCCCAAGGGAGGGAGTGAACTTTCAACCTCTAAACTCTCAGTGCAAGGGGCCACTAGAGAGACAAAGACGCTGCCACAGTGCCTTTTCTGTGTGTATTCTGTGTATCTGTCACTAGGTTTATTGGCAACTACTGGAGTGGAATCAGTGTGCCTATTGCAGGCAGAGGGGCCACTGGAAAAATGCCTGTCCATCTAATCCTAATCCAGTCCTCCCCTTGAAAACCAAATGGAGGGCCCCAGCCCACAACATCTGTGTGTTGTTTTGTGTCTCTGTAATCTTAAATCTTTGTCTCGTCTTGTCTCTATATCCTGTCTGTGTGATTGTGGAAGGAAAAGATTCATAAGCAGCCAAGCAGTAAGACCTATGCTAGAAAGAGATTTATAGTCTCTTAAAAGAAAGGCTGTTGACAGAAAACCATTTCTCCTTCTACTCCTTTGGACTCCAGCCAAATTCTTGAAGTAGAAGGACAAATGGAAATTTCTCCCCTAAGATCTATCTAAGGGGAAAGGGTCACTTCAATGATTAAAGAGAAGTAGGTTTCAAAGCTGCACTTTGGAATAGGACTAACACTTAAAGCTTTCCTGGGTTGCAGAAATAGAACTGTGCAACATCATTGGGAATATAGATCCAGGTAATTGAATTCATTCTGGTTATTATTTGGCACCAAGAAAAAATTTAGTTCTGTGTAACTACAAAAACTGAAATTTAAGGTCACCAGATTGGTTATTCAATTGTTTTTATTTCAAAGTTTAAAATTAAGACCATGATTGTTACTGGTAAACAGCTGTATTATCTATGTTGCATGAGAAGCAGTTTCTCTTAAAGTCTTGGAGTAGATCTGAAATTTTAAGGGAATGAACACCTAAGAAAAGCTTACTTGAGCAAAAGGTCAGAAAGAAAGTCACTAAGATTCTCCCCCCTGTAGCCCTACCTCTGACAAGACTAGGGTTACGGTGCCTTCTCACTGTGATCCAGCTCTGACCAGACCAGTGCCACAGTGACAAGTTACAACTGCTAAGATTCTCTTCCCTGTGGTCCCAGTTCTTCTTAACTGAGGCTACAGGGCCCTCCCCCTGTCATCCAGCTCTGATGGAGCTGAGGAGACAGTAAGAGGTTTGAACCATTAAGATTTTTCTCCCTGGTGTACTGGCTATAACTGAGCTAGGGCTGCAGTGAAGTTAATTGAGTTAATCTCCTCCAAAAAAAAGAAAAAGGGAGAAGGTACAGCAGCTACATTGGAGCTACACGGCTTGTCATCTGCCTACCTGAAAGGTTAAATCCCTGGAATAAAATATTTTTTTCTGAATGACATGGGAATAGTTAGACGAGGGAAAAGAAGCTTGTGAAACAAAGGTACAAACACAAGTTAATTATTATGCCATAGAAAGCCTGGGATACATCTGAGCTACTAAAGTGTGTGTTAGATCTGAGCTATTCAGCCTAAAATTATATTCTTTCCACAGCCTAAATAGCTTAGTAAAAGGGTACTTGGTCTACTTCCCACTAGGAACAGCCTTAGATCCCCAAGGACCCTGAAGCCCACCCCTCTAAGTAAGCAGAGCCTGAAGTTTCTACTTCAAGTTCCCCAAACCCTCTCCTCAATGCTCCAGGCTACAATCTCCTTGCACTCCCCAGTTGATCATGCCCATAACTAGGGTCTGCTACTGCAGGGAGATGAGAAAAAGAGAGGAGAAAATTAGGTCAGAAGTCAACACTTGGTAAGATCAATCATTCTTATATGTAATTTGGAAATGTACACTGTATATGGTAAAACCTGAGCAAGGAGAAAAATTGTGTAAGATCAGTAGTGTTACTTTATTGATTCTGCTAACCCTGACTTGTAATGTGTATATCTGCTATTTAGAAAAACTTGTAAGATTGTTAACTAAGCTATTTTGGGGTACTGTTTTAATGCTAAAACCTAAAACTGTTAATTGATTACTGTATGTGGAAAGAAGGAAACTGGATGAAAACTTGTCTGACTAGTTCTGCCCATTCAGAGCAATCTCTTCTTCTTAGAATTCATATAAATTTTCCTTATGTTGTCACATCCCCTAGAAACTGTCTCTATTAGGCAAGGTCATTTAGCCTGAGAAAGGAACTTGTTTTAGTCATGTAGATTTTAAATGAACCTAACTTGCTAAGAAGTTGCAAAGATCAAAAAGGATTTCTATAAATTGGCTTTTATATTTTAGAAGGATGGCAAATAGAATTCCTTACATTATAAGATCTGATATATTTTTATTGCTTATTGCATCCCGAATAGAATAGAAATAATTATAACTGGCTCTAAGCTGTGATTGGTGAAGCTTGTTGTTTAAGGTAAAAAGCACTTGGGACCATAACTAAATTTTATTTTAAGTCTGAATTTGGGTATAGTTGTCTGCATTAAATCAGTGTCTGAGAGAAAATGCCACTAGCTACTCAGAGGAATGTGATCCTGTACTGTCAACAGGTGGAAGTGTACATTTGGTAAAGGCCAAAGGGACAATCTTAGCCTCTGTCTGGGATGGGATCCCTCCTGGCTCAGTTTACCCATGAGGTTCCTTTGAAAAGGAATGTTTCCCACCTATTCCTGAGTCTAGCTATGAGATGGAACAGATGCTACATGGTTGGATATCTGTAACTGTACCTGAATTTAAACAGAGCCAAAGATGTTTTCTCCTGGCATATTTGGAATGTCACATGTCCCTGCTTTTCCCCCTCTATAACAAGTTTCCATGCTCAGAGCAAGTAATCAGTAAAAGATATGAGCTCTTTTATGTTAGCTTACTGGAAAATCTAATATTATTTTTCATCTAGCATTAAAATATGTACAGAAAGTTATGCAGATTGCTTAAGATCATTTTAAAAGTTCTCAACTAACTTCCTTCATAAAAGTTTAGTGATCATTTATAAATCTTGAAACTGTTTTGAAGAAGGGAAATACTTTTAGAAGAAATTTTTCCCCATTTGTAAGACATGTTTACTGCTGAATTGACATAACAAATTGTACAGCAGAAAAGAACTTGCTGTTTTGATCCATTATCTGAGCAAGTGTTAACATTTGTAACTAAATGCATATGTGTAAAATTCATTCCCCTTTTTGAGATTCTTTTCCATACCCCACTTCCTATTGTACTTTGGGTGGCAAATGCTATTGTATATGACTGTTAATGATTTACTTCTTAAGTCCCTCCAAGCTCTCCAAGACATCCAGAGTGCAGTCCGAGCAGTGTACCATACCACTCCGCAGTTAAGGTGGCTGGAAGAAAAGCCTGAATCCACCACTCCAGTGACTTACAACTGAAGATTAAGAGACTGTCCTGATGCTCCTGTTCCTGGCATTCCTGCCTTTGGCCAGTTCCAACTCCTATGCTCTCACCTTGTACTCTTGGATTCTTACTAAGACAATTGATGGGACTCTAATTGCAAAAATGTGACTCATGGCCAGCCCACCCTTTTTCTTTGGTCACTGTGCCCTGCTAGACCCCAGGTTCATGTTGTTTCCCTATACAGGCATGTATTCTGGGGGACCAGTGGTGCTGCTTGTGGAGATGTGGGCAGAAAAGCAGCCTTTGGTCAACCTAGTCGGTTGTCTGCCCTCAGGATGGGTCCCCCAATCGAGTGGGACAGGGGAAAATCACTGTGCCAATTAGGATTGTGTAACCATTGCTGACTGGGTCTCCGGTGGCAGCCATGACCATGTAACCCAGTTGTCATCAGGGTTTTGGATTGGACTAACAGGATTGGAAAACTGGGACACCTTGGGGAATCAGGCTTTATGTCACAGGAAGGAACCCCAGGGCCTTGTTCCACCTCCTGGTGGCAATCAAACCCTGGATAGCCCCCTGTTTCACCCATTATCATCACCCCTGCAAACTCAGGCAGCACTTTGGTAGACCCCAAGTTCCTCAGACCCGAGCTTAACTTCTGCTGCTTGTATGCAGGAACACCTTTTTGCTGGCAGCCCCCATTTTAGTCCCTATTCTACTTGGCCTTGGTATGGCAGGATCAGCATTGGTGGGTAACACAGCCCTAGTGCAAGAGAACGGACCCCTGGACTCAGTTGAGTCTGAGTATGAACAAGAAAAAGGGGGGGAGTGAAGTGCCCACCAGAAATTGTACACCAAAGCCCCCTAAATCTGCCAGAAGGGGCCCTTACCAAGGTCCCTGGAAACCACCTGATAGGCCACAATAGTAAGGGAACTTTTCACCTGTGTTGCCAGAAACATACCCCAGATACAAGTCTGTTTTTATTAGAAACATGCCCCAGATGCAAGTCTGTTCTTGTTTTTGCTAGATAATCAAGGCTTCACTAGAAATGGCATTACACCCCCTTGGAACCACACTATGTTGTTAGTAACATTTTGTTCTATAAAAAGTACCTTGCAGAAGGCTCATGCTGTCTTCCCTATTGGGGAGGCAGTCACCGCAGGTAATAAACACTCCTATCAAATTATAACTGGCTTTACTGTCATGTTCATTTCATCTGTCCATTTTAGAAATAAGATATATACAGGATAAACTGGAGATAGGCAAAAGAGGGAAAGCCACTAGCACTGAGGAAAGGCTTTTTATGGTTGAGTTTTAGTTGAGACTTGAAAGAAGCCAGGGAGACTGGGAGCAGAGATGAGGAAGGAGGCAATTTTAGGCATAGGGGACATCCAGTGAAAATGCTGGGAATATGGAGATCAAGTATCTTGTTTGACAGAATAACAAGGAGGTCAGTGTCACTGGATCATGGAGTCCAAAAGGGGCTTAAGGTATGAGAAGACTATGAGAGTGTAGAGAGTGGGGCAGATTATGAAAGGCTTTAAATGACAAACAAGATTTTATATTTGATCCTTAAGTTGATAAGTAGCCACAGGAGTTTATTGAATGTGTGTGTCTGTGTGTAAGTAACATGGTCACTTTAGGAAGACCAATTTGACAGCAGAGTGGAAGATAGAGAGAGAATAATGGGGAGAGAATTGAGGCAAGGAGTGCAATCAATAGGCTATTATAATAGTCCAGACTTAAGATGATAAAGGTCGGCATCAGGGTGGTGGCAGTATCAGAGGACAGAATGAGGTGTATATAAGAGATTTACAAAGGTAGAAACAACAGGACTTGACAACACTTTTGGATATGAGGGATAAAACAGTCAAGGATGATATATACAGGTTTTGAGCCTGAGTGACTAGGAGAATGGTGATGCCCTCAACACTAATAGGGAAGTTAGGAAGAAAGAAGCTTGTTTTTCTTGGAGCTGGGGGAGATAATGAGTCCAATTTGGGGCATGCTGAGTTTAAGATGCCTATAGGACATACAGTTTGAGATGTCAAATTGACCATTGGACATACACAACTGGAAGCCAGGAGAGAGATTAGGGCTAATAAGTAGATTTTAGAATAATCAGCATAAAGATGATAATTGAATTGATAGGAGCTGATAAGATCATCAAGTGAAGTATAGAAGAGATGGTCCAGAGCAGAGACCTGGGAGACACCTACAGTGTGACCTGGATGAAGATGAAGGAGCCTAAGAGGATCCTTCAGATAGGGCAGGAGAAGAACCAGAAGAGACAATGCTCCAAAAACCTAGGGAAGAAAATATCAAGAAGAGGTTGACCAACAGTGTCAAAGGCTACAGAGAGGTCAAGAAGGATGAGGGTTGAGTAGAGGACATTAGATCAAGAGATCATTGGTAACTTTCTAACTCTTTTAGAATGATGAGCTCAGAAGTCAGATGGAAGAGAGTTAAGAAGAAAGTGTGAGAACAGGCAAGTGTAACAAAAACCCAGCAAGGAGAGAACACGGAGAAGCAGGCGGTGGTCAACAGTGTCAAATTATTGGGAGAGGTCAATGCAGAGGAAATGTCATCATCTCTGCCCCTCTCCCATTACTATTTTGGCAGATGTTATAGGACCGCTTTTCTCTCTTTTCCTCCCATCTGCAACATGGGGAGGCTTTGCCTAAAAGAAACAAAGCTGCTCCTAGTACCTGATTTGCTTATGTGATTAGCCCTGACTTCTCTGATGCAACTTCCTGGTCATCTAAGGGCATATAACGTGTCCTAGAATCTAGGCCCCTCAGTCCTGATGGATTTTCCCCTCACATGGTATCTAGGCCTCTCAGACTTGGTGGTTTTATGAAACTCACTACAATAACGTTACCCCACCCTGCTGATGTGACCTCTCCATATAGAGCCAAGGAGGAAGGGAGGGACCACCTCTAATCCAAGTACAGGCATTTATTGAGATCGATGCCTCTCATGAAGCAGGCTAAGTTCCAAGAGGAACCAGCAACTTTAGAGAAAGCAAGATGGATTTTTATAGGGTAAAGATGTAATTACATAACAGAAATTTACATAGAATAGAGGAATATCATTAATATTAAAAAGGCAAGGGGCATTGCTGAGAAGAGACAAATCTATCAAAATCAGTCATTGAACACTGTGGCTGCTACTGTGTACAATGTTCTCCTGGTTCTGCTCACTTCACTCAGCATTAGTTCATATAAGTCTTTCCAGAGCCTGCCTGTTCATCATTTCTTATAACACAATAGTCTTTCATTACATTCATTTACCACAACTTATTCGGCCATTCCCCAATTGATGGGCATCACCTCATTTTCCAGTTCTTGGCTACCACAAAAAGAGCTGCTATAAATATTTTTGTACATGTGGGTCCTTTTGCCATTTTTATGATCTCTTTGGGATACAGCCCTAGAAGTGGTATTGCTGGGTCAAAGGGTATGCACATTTTTATAGCCCTTTGGGCATAGTTCCAAATTGCTCTCCAGAATGGTTATATCCACAACTCCACCAGTAATGCATTAGTGTTTCAATTTTTCCACATCTTCAACATTTATCATTTTCCTGTTTTGTCATGTTAGGGACAATATGATAGGTGTAATGTTGTACCTCAGAGTTGGTTTGATTTGCACCTCTCTAATCAATAGTGATTTTGAGCATTTCTTCATATGACTATAGATAGCTTTAACTTCTTCCTCTGAAAACTGCCTGTTCATTTCCTTTGACTATTTATCCATTGGGGAATGACTTGTATTCTTGTAAATTTGACTTAGTTCTCTATGTATTTCAGAAATGAGGCCTTTATCAGAGATCTAGTTGTAAAAATTGTTTCCCCGTTTTCTGCTTCCCTCCTAATCCTAGTTGCATTGGCTTTGTTTGTGCAAAAACTTTTCAATTTGATATAATCAAAATTATCCATTTTGCATTTCACAATGTTCTCTATCTCTTTGGTTATAAATTCCTCCATTCTCCATAAATTTGACAAATAAATATTCCTCGCTCCCCTAATTTGTTTATAGTGTCAGTCTTTATATCTAAATCATGTACCCATTTGGACTTTATTTTGGTAAAGAGTGTCAGAAGTTGGGGTCTTTGGGTTTATCAAAAATTAGATTGCTATAATCATTGATTACTGTATCTTGTGTACCTAGCCTATTCCACTGATCTACCCCTCTATTTCTTAGACAGTACCAAATAGTTTTGATGATTGTTGATTTATAATACAATTTAAGATCTGGTATGGATACACCACCTTCCCTAGCATTTCTTTTCATTAATTCCCTTGATATTCTGAACCTTTTGTTCTTCCAGATAAATTCTGATATTATTTTTTCTAGCTCTATAAAATAATTCTTTGGTAATTTGATTGGTATGACACTGAATAAGTAAATTAATTTAGGTAGAATTGTTATTTTCATTATATTAGCTCAGCCTACCCACAAGCAACTGATGTTTTTTCAATTATTTAGATCTGACTTTATTTGTATGAAAAGTGTTTTGTAATTGTGTTCATATAGTTCCTGGGTTTGTTTTGGCAGGAAGACTCCCAAATATTTTATAATGTTGTAATACCATGTGCAGAAGCTTTCCAGAAGAATGCTACTGTGAACAGCTTTTAAGGTTCTGATTACACCTTATAGGGATCACTCTATTCCATGACAAAACCTGTCAGAAAATCAAGGTACAGCATTCACAATTATTACAACTTATCACAGAAAATCACAATACAATATTCACAACACAGTCTCAAAGTAAAATAGTCACTCTTAAGTTAATTCAATTAGTCACTTATCAGTAGTCTCAAAGTCTTCCACTCTTGGGGCAAAGTCTTGATTAACTCAATCAGTCACTTATCAGTAACAATACCTCAAAGTACAGTCAGTCACTTATTCAGAAAAGTCTTACTAAGTATCATACACAAAACCCTCCACCCCTTAGGTCACTAGTAAACTATAAATCCATAATTACTCAGTACCCAAGGAGAGGTCTTTTCATCTTGACTTGGGGCCTGTTCTCAGATTCCCTGGATCCCCTTCCATGGTCCAGATTCTACCTGGATTCACCAGACTGTCACCTGGGTTCAATGGCAGACAGCTCCCAGTTCCTTGACCAACTCTCTGGGCAGGTCCTACTCCACACTGAAGTTCACAGGGTCTGGTCCATGTTAGATCCTTCACCATTTCTACTCCAGGGAATTCAAGGCTCAACCAAGCCGCAAACAAACAAAGTCTCAGTATCCCAGTCATTCTTCAGTCACCTGGGCTCCTGGCTCCTGGCTCTGGGCTCCTATTCAGAAGAAGCTCCACCACCACAAGTTTTCAGGACTGAGTTCTCCATTCTTCTGTAGCTGTTCTACCACCAGATCTCAGTCTCAAGGAAATTCTGAAGGTGCCTCTCTGAGGCTTTTCCATATATATACACAGCCTGTTTCAGCCAACCCCTTCCTGTTATGTCAGCAACCGGACACAGGAGTTCATAGCTTCTGTTTCCCAAACAGAGGCTTGATCAGTTACTAAATGCTAAGTACCTGCTACTTTTGCCAACACAAAAGGATCTTCAAATTCAAAATTACATTACCATTACAAATGACTACAGTGACTTTAAATGGAATTTCTCTGTCTCTTGCTGTTGGGCTTTGTTAGTAATATATAGAAATGCTGATGATTTACGTGGGTTTATTTTATATCCTGCAACTTTGCTAAAGTTGTTGATTATTTCAACTAGTTTTTTACTTGATCCTCTATGCATTTCATCATATCTTTGCCTATTCTAATTCCTTCAATTTCTTTCTCTTATTGCTAAAGGTAACATTTTAAGTACCATATTGAATAACAGTGAGGATAATAAACATTCTTGTTTCACCCCTCCACCCCTCAATCTTATTGGAAATGCATCTAGCTTATCCCTATTACATATAATGCTTGCTGAAGGTTTGAGGTAGATGCTATTTTGCATAAATTCTATATTTATTTATTTGTAAATTTGTGGTATTTCCCCAGTAGAATGAGGGGTTTAAAAAAAATTTTTGTATTTGTATCCCCAGTGCCTAGCACAGTGCTTGACAGAGTAGGTATTTAATGTTTGTCTGTTGGTTGATTCCTGCAGCCACATGACTATCCATTTTATACATGTATCATGCTTATCTGTATACATGTCCAGATTCCTACTTCCCCTATTAGATTTTAAGTTTCTTGAGTTCGAGAGGTTTTGTTTTCCATCCGTTTTTTTCTTACTAGCATAGGGCCTTGGTGCTTACTAAATGTTTTTTTGAACTGACTTGAATCTTAGCTCTCACTAGTGTCACTTTGGTGAGCAAGTGTATCAGCAATGCCATATTCACAATGCCTATAAAGATTACAAATATGCTGATATAATTATCCATCACAAAATACATCAGGTTTGCCATTTGGGGAAATAAACTAGAAAATTTATTAAGATACCAAAAGACTGAGTCCCAAAACCAGAAAGTGAAAGCCATCAGAGTAGTTATGATATTGGCACAGGTAGATAAAGTAGAAAGCACCCACATTTTCAAGCCTTTAAAACAGAACAGGCTACCTCAGGCAAAGGTCCTCCTCTCCCCACTCACAGCAACCACCCAGAATCCGGGAAGCGCGCTCCCAGCAGCTGGGAAGCGCGCTCCCAGCAGCTCCGGCCCCCGACAGTGCTCAGCAGGAGTCCTAACTAAAAAAAAAAAAAAAAAAAAAAAAGGGCAACCGCAACTGCAACCGCTGCCAACCGCCAACCGCAGGACCGTTAGCTCGGCTTTCACTTTTTCTCGCTTTCCGCATTCTCTTGCTCTGCTATGTCAGCACGTCCATGGGGCATGGAAGATCTTTAAATCCCATAACCCTTACAGCAAGTCATTTAAATTTTTCTTTTTTAAGAAATTGGGGTTAAGTAAGTTGCCCAAGGTTACACAGCCAATTTTTTTTTGTGTGGGTGTTAAGTATCTGAGGCTGGAACTGACTGCAGTCCCCAACTCCAGGCAGGCGCCTAGCCGCCCCTCATTTAATCTTTTTGAGCCCTGGTTTCTTCATTTTAAAGAAGGGTATTTGTATTACATGATTTCTGCTACCTATAGATCATTGTTTTAAAAAAAGACTGAATTATATTCTTTTCTAAATCTCTTTATATTCCGTGGATTCAGGTTCAACTTTCAAGAATAAAATTCAATAAACTTGATTTCTTTATCATAAAGAATTGCTTTTTACCTTATTTACATGTTGCCAGAGCCAACAGACACAATATATCACAAAGTCATAATTGACTTTATGCCTGCTACCATCACCTGGAATGAGAAAGACTAACCAAAAGATACAGATTCTCTTCGTCTTTCACTCTGTGACTATACCATTATTACTGTAGAAAATGTCAGCTAAGGGAATCAGCATGGTACGATGGAAAGAGTGCTGAAGTCAAGGGGACCTGAATTTAAATTCTAGCTATCATTTACTTTCTGTGTAACCTGGAGGAAGCTTTTTAATATCTCTGTACTTCAGCTTCCTCATTTGTAAAACGTTGAACAAAAGAGCTTCCAGAGTCTTTTTCAATTCTAAATCTATGATGATCACATCTGTGATCATAAGGTGAAAATAAGGTGGTGACTACTTTCGTTTTAAAATAACTGGTATTAGGGGTGGCTAGGTGGTGCAGTGAACAGAGCACCAGAGTTGCGTTCAAATCCCACCTCAGACACCTAACACTTGCTAGCCATATGACCTTGTGCAAGTCACTTAACCCCAATTGCCCTGCCCTTTCCCCTCCAAAAAAAAAAAAAACAACCAAATTGGTGTCATACATAACTCACCAAATTATTGAGGTGAATGTGGGAAAAGAATTATCTATTCATTTTACTTTTTAAAAACAATCTAAAGACTAGAGAGTAATAATATGCTATTTGGTATACTTCATTCACTTTATTCAACAAGTACTATTGATTAAAACTCACTGCGCTAAAGACAGATTTGAGGATACCGCATAGGGCAATAAGAATGCCAAGAATGGGAATAGATACAAGAGATGTTAGAAAGGCAGAATCAGTCCCTTCTAGCTCAGACATTTTTCTAGTTCAATGAGGCTGCAAGTGTTTGGACGGCAGGGGTGGGGAGGAGGGAGGAGTTAGAAAAGATTTCCAAGTTCAGTCTGGGTGGGGAGAGTGAAAGGCAGCCTGGTGTGACGAGGTAACGTGCCTAATGAACTTAAGTCAAGACACCTGGTTTTGAATCCCAGCTGGAGTACTTACTAGCGTTGGACCTTGGGTAAGTCATTTAA
This sequence comes from Petaurus breviceps papuanus, assembly GCF_028583685.1. NCBI lineage: Eukaryota > Metazoa > Chordata > Mammalia > Diprotodontia > Petauridae > Petaurus > Petaurus breviceps. Next base: position 23,527,317 of record NW_027186304.1, on the reverse strand, counting down.
ATTCTCTGATTCTGTTTCTTAATCTCTAAAATGGGGGATGACAATAAGCTTACTGTCAGGCTCGAGAGCAAGGTGTTTTGTTAACTTTGAAGTGCTATATGCATATGAATTTTAAACAAATGTCCAGAGGAGTTTGTGAGGGAAAATTTTGAATTCCGTTTTAGAAGAGTTTAAACTAATCGGGGTAATAGGAGCTATTCACCCAAGGTGATGGTTGAACCTAGGGAAGCAGGTGATACTTTTTGAAGGGCAAGAGTATAAGAAAGAAACTTGGTGAAAAGCCCATTTTGTGTGCGATGGTGGAGGTGGAGAAGTAGGGGGCTAAAGAAGGAAATGCAGTTAGAAAAGTACTGTTATAAATATGAAAATACAGATATGGAAGGGAAGCTAAGGGAGTAGTCCCCTTTAATGAAAAAGTCCAATTTTCCAGAAGCCCTTCGGCAAAGCTTACTCCAGGTGTCTGATTCTCATCTCTTATCTACGCATTTAGCATTTTTATGGGGTCTCCCGGTTCTCCAGTAGTTATCTTGGGAGTTTTGTAGACTATCTCACTTATTATTTCTCATGATTCATTAATCTAGGTGTGCATGCGGGTCGGGCTTTCTGGTCTGAATTCAGGTGTTCCCCCTCTTAGCACTGAGCCAGGTAAATTGGTGGACGAAAGGAGGTCACGCACGTTTGATAGTAACTATGCCCCCCCC
>NW_027186304.1:23514212-23526516 GCF_028583685.1 Petaurus breviceps papuanus | reverse complement strand
TTAGCAGTGGCTGTGGGCTGGATCGCTATGTGTGTATATGTTTAGTCATATCTACGCCCGCCGGGGGTACGTGTGGCGTGTGATCTACGTATCGCGAGGTACCCAGTTACTATCAAACGTGCGTGACCCCTTTCGTCCCCCGCCCCAACTAGCTCAGCATAATTCCTCGGCTTGTTTGGTTGCAGAGGTGCAAGCTAGGTAGCGCCCACCCGGGTGCCCGCCCCACCTCTTGGTACCACCACCCATAAGCCCTTTGGTGATCCCCACCCTCCCGGATGCCAGGAAGACGTCCCATCCCCGGCCAGGAACTAGGGCTGAGCTTGGAAACTGGTTTAACTAGTTTCTCAGCAGTTAGTCGGCCGGGGAGAATAAAGCCGCAGGGGCAAGGGGAGGGTCTGGCGAGCGGAATCAAGTCGGAGGCCGTCTGCCCCTTCAGGACTCCGACAAGGAAAGCTTCCAGGTGGGTAGTTTTCAGACAAGCTGCGGAGCGCTCCCCAAAACACGATCCCGAGCTACACGTCCACCCACGCCTCCCTGCAGCCCCTCCCCGTGCTGCGCAGTGCGCAGACGCTGGAGATGTGCGCGCTCAGCCGCGGCGGGATGCTTCCTGGGAGCTGTAGTTCACTGTCTGGAAGGGGGCTCCTCCACCGAGCCAGGCGCTTCCCTCTCTCCAAGACTACAGCTCCCGGCGTCCTCCGCGCAAGGGCACAGAGCGTCGTGTCTTTGACGGCCTCCGTCGTGTGTCCGAAGGCAGGAAAGGCCACCGGGGAAGCCGGCAGCGGCGGGAGGAGGGGATGCGCTTGCGCGTTGCCCGGCTGGCCCCCGCTCCGTCCCAGTCATTGTAAACAGGCGGCGGCGTAGGAAAGCTTGGGTGGGGTGGTGATGGGGCGCCTGGGGCTTGCCCGGGGCGCGGCAGAGGAGGCGGAGGCGGCGGCGTGAGCGCGAGCGGCGGAGGCGGCGGCGGCGGCGGCGGCGGCAGCGGCAGGAAGAAGTCGGTCGCGCAGCGGCTGGGGCAGGTCAGTCGCGTGCCCGGGAGTCGCAGCAGTTGACCCTCTGGCGCTGTGTGGGGGTCCCCCCCACCTTTTCGCGGGGCGCTGCGCCCCCTTCTCTTCCCGGCCGCCGCACCACGTGAGGGTTTGAAACTTCCGTCTCCCCGGTGCCAGGCAGGTGCCGCCCCCCTGGCCCCCGACTTCGGGCGTTGGGGGAGGGGGCGTCAGACCCCTACCCCCCGTTTCCTCTGGCGGCGTTTGTGGTTGGGTGTGTGGGAGTTGAGGAGGTCAGGCTGGTTCTGCCCACCTTACGTGCCAGAGTGCCCCCAGAGGCCTCCCCGAGTCGGCCTTTAAAACAAAACCAAACAAGACGCTGGGCGGTGAACTTGGATGTCCGCCTAGGGGACCGCAGAAGGCGTTAGGGGTCTTCCCCTGCGGGGCCGGATGCCCACCGGCCTGGCAGTGTTAGGGTTTGCTGCAGACAGTGCTGTGGCCCTTGGATTTGGGCTTCCGAAAGGGAGCCGGAGCAGGTAGGGCGAGAGATCCCGCCTTGCACGCTTAGTGTTTAAGGCACTTAACTTTTCCGAGCCTCAGTTTCCTCACCTGTAAGACGGGGATGATAAAACACTGCCTTCGAGGGTCCTGAGGACAAAGTGAGAAACCTGTAAACCAAGTTGCAAACTTGGAGCATCTCTAGGAAATGCTGTTGTCTAGACAGGGCTTCCTAAGGTAGGATCAGTGTGCCCAGAGCATAGAGTTCACGGAGTTGGATGTCTCTAGCTAACATTTATAATTTTATTTAGTTATTTTTCAATATTCTTAGGATCCACCGATTTCACCAGCCTGTCAAATGGTGTTCATGACACAAAAAAGGTAGCCCATCTCCCTGCACTTTACAGGTGAGTGGTTAAATGAGTGGCAGAATTTGAATCCAAGTTCTCAGGATCCGCATGCAGCACTTTTTCCCCAACTGGTTTTCCCTTCTACCTGGAACACTCTTTCTTCTCACCTGCTGCCTCCTGGTTTACCTAGCTTCCTCCCTGTCTCAGCTAAAATCTCACTTTTTGCTAGTTTTTCCTGATCCTTCATTAGTTTCCCTGCCCTCTGAGATTATCTAAAACCTATCCTATCTTGTTTGTCCATACTTGTTAGAATTGTTCTAATTGTTCCCCCTATTAGACTGTGAGCTCCTTGAGGGAGAGGACTGTCTTTTATCTTTTTTTCCTATCCCCAGCTCTTAGCACAGTACCCCATATATAGTAGAACTTTGATAAATGCTAGTTAGCTAGTTAAGTCGACTTTCTCTTTTCAGGATTAAGGCTTTTTTGAACTTACTTTTCATATTCTTTTATGCTAAAACACTCTTTTTTGGGGGGTAGTTAGGGTAAAGTGACTTGGCCAGGATCAGTGGCTGGATATAGAACCTACCTAGCTGTTCCTGTGCTAAAACATTCTGATGTCATTAAAAAAACTTTGTAGTCTGAGAATGAAAATTATCTTTGTAGTATGAAAATGGAATATTCAGCACCTCTGTCTTTACCTGACAACTATGGTTTTGAGGTCTGAAATTGACCTTTTTTAATGCCCTTCTGTAATAATTTAGTTCTATGAAATTAAGTTTATTGAAATAGTCCTGAGAAGAAACCCAAACTAATATTGTTATTTAGGCATAGTGAACTTTTTTTTTTTTTTTTTTGCCTTTTTGGAGGGGGAAAGGCAGGGCAATTGGGGTTAAGTGACTTGCCCAAGGTTACACAGCTAGTAAGTGATCAGGTGTCTGAGGCTGGATTTGAATTAAGGTCCTCCTGACTCCATGACCTGATGCTCTCTCTACTCACTGCATGTAGTGAACTTTTTACTGAAGAGTAAACATTTTCTGAGTACTCATTTGAACACTTGAGCTTACACTTATATTCCCTTCAGTACAGTTTAATTGAATTTTGTGTTTTGTGAAGTATAGTGTTGCTAACTTATTCTGAATAGTATCTAGCATTCTGCCATTCTTATATAACTATTTACAAGATATGATAAAGTAATATTGAAGGTCAGTTTGGTACTTGACCTGTCAACACCCTCATGAAGACATGAAACTTGGAGATTCCAAGATAATGTGACAGTTTAATTTGGAATTATCCAGTTATTTTAGAATAGATTCTATGAATTCCCTCACTGGTTTTTTTTGAATATAATAGTTGGTGAAGACAAAACTATAGATAGGTATTGGTTTCTTAGTTTGTAAATGAATGATAAGCTCTGAACTACAGGTACAGTAGTTCAACACTTGGTCAGTAAACATTGATTAAGCTCCTACTATGTGCCAGGCACCCTGTTAGGTGCTGTATTTGGAAAACATTTCACTAGACAAAGATCACTTTAAAAAAATATTATTAACTTGTATATTCTCTCACATGCTCCATTTCCTAATTTATCCTGCAAGATTTAAAAGGACAGAAATATACTTGAACATTCAGATATTTGATTTGTTCAAACATTCCTAAATAAATGATTTGTTTAGTACTATCTCTTTACCTAGGCAGTGTACCTGGATGGAGTGAATAGCCAGAAATTTTTTTTCTTTTCATTATTTTAAAATTTAATCAAGAATATGAACTTATTTTCTTGGGTTATTTTTTTTTTCTAGCCCTCTTAAATATTTTTTGATCCCCAGTTTTGTTTGAGGCATTGTATGAGATAGTCTCTGGCTTCAAGAATCTTTATAATGTATTTGAAAAGAAAAAACTTCAACAGGCAAAGTATTTGTAATCTGCTATGTGCAAAGTACTTTACTAGGAATCTACTGGAAAATATGAATAGCAAGATATGACTCCTGCTTCTAAGGGGTCTATGGGAGGAGATAAGACACACATAAATATAACACAAAATAGGGTATTTAAAATGCATAAGAAAGATAGCAGATTGTTATAAGAATTGATATTAGGGAGAGATTAACAAGTTGGAAGAGGATCATAGATGTTTTTATATAGATAATGGTATCTTATTGAGACCATGAAGAATCTAACGATAGGACACGACATAAGCAAAGATATAGAGGTAATAAAACAAAAGAAGTTTTGCGGAAATGCTGAGAAAGTGTAATTTAGCTGGAGTATTGGGTCTGTATAGGGGAGTGGTATGTGATAAATTTAAGAGGAAGATTCAACTAGGAATTAGATTGGAGAAAGAGGATAATGGAAGTAGAATGCTCAGGGCCTTGGATACCAGGCAAAAAAAATTCAGACTTTATTCTGTAGCTAGTAGAGAACTATTCAAAGTTTTAGGGCAGGGAAGTTAAACTGATGTAGTGGAAGAGGATGAGATGAACTTGGTTTCAGTTCCAGTTCTGTTATTTTAGCAAACTATTTTACCAAAGAAGCTGTTAACCTCTTTGGTTCTCGGTTTCCTCACTTCTTAACTATGGGGATTGAAATGATTTTGGAGATGTTTTCCATTTCCATTAAAATGTAATTGGGCAGTATTTAACAAAAATATATAAAAATACAATAGAACATAGTATGTGGTTTTCTAAGTATATGTTCTATTATATATTTATATATATATATATTTATGTATACATATATATATTCTAAGTATATGTAGCCAGCAAGGATCCTTATATATGGTTTAGTGCCTCACTCCCCCTTCTTAAGTTTGACCACTGGTCTAGAGAGGTTCTGACTGGAGATAAGTGCAGATACATGTCATCATCATAGAAGTGATAATGAAAACCTTGTAAAATGGATAAAGGCATCAAAAAAGAAAGTGTAGGGTTAAGGACAGAGTCCTAAATGTATAAAAGTTAAGTAAAAAGTTAAATAACAGAAAGCAGTAATACAAAAAAGTTATAGTATCATAGATAGAGAGTTGGGAGGGACCTTAGATGCCATTTACTGCATCTTCAGTTTACAGATGGAAAAACCAAAGCCCACAGTGGTTAAATGACTTTCCCAAAGTCACACATTCTAAGTGGCAGGGCTGAGATTTGAGCTCTGACTCCAGGTCTAGTGTTCTGGATGTCCCAGGGCAAGTGGTTCACTGCCAAGTAGGTGGCATGTTAAGTGCTATCAGAGGAGTTCAGAGTTGAGTGTGGCTACTTTGATTAGAGAAGTCTTCATGATAAAATAGAGGATTTTTACGTATTGAGAGGAAAGGGCATTTTTTTCATGAACCCTTGTTTTTGAAGTCTTTGTAATGATCCTTTCCATCCTATGATAGGACCTACCTCCCAGGGCGGTCGCTTGGATCAAGTGAGATAATATTTGTAAAGCTCCTGGCACAGGGGTTGGCACATAGTAGGGTGCTAGAGAAATCTTGTTTTGTTACTATTGTTATCATCATCTTTCCAAGTTGAAAAAATCCTAGTCTTTTTTTTTAACCTTTTTTTCCCTGTGAAAGCTTACCTGCCTCTTCATTTGGTTGCCTTCTTAATCCTTTTTCAGCACTCATATCTTTTTTTGAAGAGTAGCATCTAGAACTTCAAATAGTATTTTAGGTTAGAGCAATAGCTAACAGGTCAATATCTTTTCTGCGACTTAGAGTCTTAGTTACTCTGTCTTCAAGGTTTAGGTGACTTGCCAAGGGTCACACTGCTACTAACTCAGATCTTCCTGGCTTCAAAGCTTGCTCCCTGTTCACTGTCATGCTGCCTCTTCCATTTAATCAAAGGTTATTATAATAGTAATAAAAGTATTAGAAATAAAAATAGCATAATTTCTTATGAATGATTATCTAACCTAAAATACTATTTGCCATTCCAGTCAGTGCTCTTTAAGAAAGACTTTTTTTTAAGAAAGTAATAGAGCTGAAATGGAACCTCCTCCTTTGTTAGGGGAGTTTTCTCATCTGAGAATTTCATATCAGAGAAATTACAAGTCTGGTTTCTATCTCTATCATTAACTGGGACTCTCCATTATGGAGTGGTAGATATTAGCAACTTTTCCTATTTAGAGACCTATTAGTGTATTTTTTGAAAGAAGTCATACCAGCTAGAGGTTTGGACTTACGGTACTACACGTGGGATATTATAGCAACTATTGAAAAGATTGTAGCATGTTCTACACGAACAAATTTATATATATGGACATTTACACATATATGTAAAATCCAGGCACTTACTAAAAAGCTACCAGTTTATTACCCCTAACATCGTGTGAGTCCTGGGAGTGTTGAAGGAGTTATAAATTTTTGAAAGAAGTTTTATGTTTTTATGCCTTTTATGTTAATAAGAAAGACAAATTTATATAGAATTAAAGTTATAATAGTATAGATTCCCTTTTATTTTTGTCTTTGTGTCCTAAGCACTTAGCAAAATTGCCTGGTATATACAGTGAGTACCTAATAAATGAGTACTGATTGAACTTTTTTTTTTTTAATCAATATCTTTGGACCTGCTAGACCCAATCTAAAATGTTTCATAAATATGCTTTGTGTTTTGAACTGTTCTTGTTTCGGTTATAGAGCAATTTTTTAAATGAGGTGAATATGGATAAGCACAGTATAATGTGAGTATATAGGAATTTCTTTAAAAACAAAGTCTGTAAATCATCAGTTGCATATTGATGGACTTCTATACTAAATCATACTTATGGTAGGCTTGATTTCATCTCTTACATAATTTACAAGATTGTTTTGGTTTTACACATTTTTAGTTATTCTCATCCTTTTGCTTAAATTGAGCTCTTCTGTGTAAATAAAAAATCCCATGCACCCTTTGTAACTTTGTTCCAAATAATATTGTTTTGTAGTGGTGTTTATATTTTATAGTAAGAATGCTACAGGTCACTAATAATAAAAGAAATAGAAATCAAAATAGCATCTGAGGTTCCAGCTTATACCCAGCAAACAAATTGGTAAAGTTGACAAAAGGTGGGATATGTGTGTGTGTGTGTGTGTGTGTGTGTGTGTGTGTGTGTGTGTGAGAGAGAGAGAGAGAGAAATAAGTAAAGACTGGCATGCTAATGAATCATTGGTGAAGTTGTAAGTTAGTACACCCGTTCTGGAAAGTTTGGAATTATGCAGATAAAATGACTAAAATATCCTTACCCTTACTCCAAGGAACTCATTGATAAATGATCAAAGTATGTATAACTACTTTCTATGGTAGAAACAAAGGACATGAATGCAATGGAATATTACTGTGCTAAAAGAAATGACTAACAGGTTCAACACATAGAAACAAAGAATGACTTATTTGTAGAACAAAGTTGATAGACCCAGAAAAAAAAAACCGAATACACAATGACAACATGTAAATGGAAAGAACAATCGCCACAAAACAATTGAAAATGAATGTTGCAAAATTAAAAGAATAAGCTGGGCCTCAAATTAAAAATACTAGAAGACAGCTTCCCTTTACCCCTTTGCAGAGATGGTTGTGGGGGATGGGAACGTTTTGCATTGGTTTGCAACATCCAACTGTCAGGATTTTTTTCAATATGATAAGTTTTGCTGAATTTTTTTCCTTTTTGACAAAACATTCTTAACAAAGATAGGAATCTCTGGGAAGGAGAGTATTAGAGTGGGAAAATATATGCAGTGTCAAAACAAAATATAGCAATAAAAATCTTGGGGCAGCTAGGTGGCAAAGTGAATAGAGCACAGCCCTGGAGTCAGGAGGACCTGAGTTCAAATGTGGCCTCAGACACGTAACACTTACTAGCCATGTGACCTTGGCAAGTCATTTAACCCCAGTTGCCCTGCCCTCTCCCCCTCCACACACACACAAAATCTTACATGACTGGATCACATTATAATGTGACAAAATCATATTTTGTTTGGTCATCTGGAGTTAAGCTGGTGGACTGACGATCTACTCTAGCCCTTGAAGCTTAGTGTTGTCAACTGCTTTCTGTAACGTTGCCCTAAAAATTTTCTTTAAAGAAATTCTGAGCTTGAACACTGAATGTGAGCATTTCCACATAAAAAGTAGAACAGAAACAGGATCATACTTGAAACAGTCTTATTATACATAACTCTTCCTTTAAAATAAATAATAAATTGAACATGTAATCTTTTAGAGCTGTTTTGCTTGTCAGTTGTATAACATTGTTTTGTCACATCATGTTTCTGTGGATCTGGTGAATGAAATCTGAGAAAAACAATGTGCTGTCCTTGTCACCTTTTGATTGGAATTTAGAATGGTAAAAATCTAATAGATTTAAATCTTTGAGTTAATTTAAAAAAATTACATATTAAATTAATTCAGTCATGAATAATTCATGCAGGGACTGGTTTTTTTTTTTTTTTTATCTCCAGTGCATAGCACTAGTATAAGAGCCCTTAACAAATGCCTGTTTATTGACGATCTGGTAGTTTTAGTGAACACTGACATGACAGCCCAAAACACTAATGTGTGTTACCTTAGTTAAAAGGCATGGTGTCTGGGAAAGGGGAAGTGAGAAGCAGATTATATTATGTTATTCATAACACAACTGAAGTATTGTGTACACTTTTGACCACTGGGTTTTAAGAATGACCTTGATAAGCTTAGTAACAGTCAGAAGATGTCCAGGATGGAGCAGACCCTTGAAATAATGCCTTTTGAAAATATTTAAAAGAAGCTGAGGTTAGCCTGGGAAAGAGAAGACTTGGGCATAGCAGTATGGGGACATCCTTTTCTCTACATATCAAGTGTTAGATTTCTGTGGTAGATCACAGGGGCAGTTGAAGTTAGAGAGAGAAAGATTTAGGCTTGAGATAAGGAATTTGTTTTTAAGTTTTAAAAATTTTATCTTTATCATTTTAGTTTTTATTCTGACCTTAGGATATGTTCATTTCCTTGTACATTTTAGAACAGAAGAGGATTGTATGTGAAACTACCAACCTTATGTATAGCTTGCTTTTCTTTTTAAAATATATAACAAATTCTACAAGTAAAATTTCAAAGCTGTTCTGCTTGTCTCTTAATTCTTCAGACCTTCTTTCTGTTCTCTTCTCATTTTGGAGGAAGGGGTGGAGAATCCAATCCTTTCTTGTGCCTTCACCCCCCAAAATGGGGGGGACTGTAACAAACTCCCACACTGCACATTTCCAAAAATGTATGTCTCACTCTCTATCTTTAGTCTATCGTCCTTGGTTGTTTCATTATTCAGGCTTCTTAAATCTTTCAAAGTTGTTTGGCCTTAAGAGTGTTGTTATTGTATAAGTTATTTTCATCATTCTGGCCACTTCACTTTGCATTTGTTCTTACATGTCTTCCCAGGTTTCTCTGAAACATTTTCATCATTTCTTACCACGTAATAGCTTTCCATTGCATTCATATGTAAGGAAACACTACTCATCTGAACTATTTCAAAATTGAATGGGCTCTCCTGGTAAGTTGTGTTTCCTTTCATTATAGAGTTTTGAAGACCAGATAAACACTTATTGGGATTTCCTACTGAAGATTCTTGGTCAGGTATAGTACTAGATGGCCCTTTTAACTTGAGAGAAGAATTAAAGATACAAACATTAATGTTGTGAAAGTGAGCAAGGGGGATTATTCGTGCCATAGACAGAAATCATTAAAATATAAGAATGAGTAGCCTTAGGGGGAAAGTTTTGAATGTTTTGATTTTGAGGTACTAGAATTGTAAGACGGGTTAGAATATAAGCTCCTGCAGGCAGCAATTGTTAATTCTTTTGGCCAAAGCCAAGATCTCATACCAATTTATTACAGTACCTGGAACATTGTAAACATGTAATAAATATGTGTTAATTGTTTGATGGATTATTGGAGAAGCAACCACGTGGAGATGTGGATCTGGAACTTAGAGAAGGCAGAACTAAATAATTGAGATTTAGAAGTTATCTGCATAGGGTCGTTGAAGACCTCAAGCTACCATATTGTTTATCTCCTTTCAGTGTCAGATTCCTTAAAAAAAGTTCTTTAGCGTTCTTTTCCCTTCCCAGTCCCTTAAATGTCATGACTGGTAAGTTGCTAAGTTTTGTGAATTCTACTTCCACAGTAGTTGCTTTCTTTTACTGGCTTTTTGCTATTGTTTCATTTACTCTTCACCTTTTGTTTTATCACCCCTTGCCTGTATTGCTATAGTAGTTTACTAATTGATTTCCTTCCATCTAGTCTCTTGTTTCTTATCTTTTCTGTGAAATCAGTATTCCTCAGTCACACATCTGATTTTGTTACTCTTTTGCTCAAGCCCCTTTAATGCAGGGGTTTGGCAATTGTGTGAAGCCTATGGACCCTGTCTCAGAATAATGCTTTTAAAATTCATAAAATAAAAATACATAGTATTGCAAATGAAACTGAAACTTTGTTACTGTGGCTCACCTTTCTCTCCACAATTTGTTACAGACAGGCTGGCCTACCCTCTGTCCCTGTACACTATACTCCATGCCCAATCTCTCTGCTAGGGGGGCTGAGGGGTGGGGGGATTGGTGATGTCTTTGGTGCTTACAGTATACTTTTTCCTCACTGCCTCTTAGTATCTCCAACTTTACACCAAATCTCAGTTCAGTTGTCATTTTGTACAAGATTATTCTGATTCTCTTCCCCCTCACCACACCTCAGTTGCTAGTGCTCTTTCCCTAGAAAATTATTTTGTATAGTTAGAAAGCTGTGTGTTGCCTCCTGGGCAGGCCACTTAACTTCTCTGAGCCTCAGTTTCTTCCGCTGTAAAATGAGGGGGGTTATACTTGATGACCTTTCAGGTCTCTTATAGCTCTAACTTTATGCTTTTATGATCTTATATTTTGTTTTTCATTTTCTGTTTAAATCTTGTTCATTCTTTAAAAGTAGGGACTGCTTTATTTTTGATTTTGTATGCTTAGCACATGGCAGGCATTTAAATGCTTGCTGAATTTAGATTGCAATGAATAATATTACCTTGTTTGTCCTTGTTCTTTAAGAGGACCGTGACATCAGGAAGGTGATTCTATCATGATTTGCAGGTGAATTGCATTTGAGTGAGGGAGGGCTGTGCCTAGTCACTGGCCTCACTTTCTCCTCTGGAGTTGGACCCTATGGCAAGCAAGATATAGACCCAGACTACTGGAGGTGGCCCTAAGGTCTTTTCCAGGTCTCAGTTTGACTGAGACTAGTTCAGTGATTTAGGCTAGGTAAGAAGTATGACCTCTTTTGCTTCCTCTAATCTAGAAGGGGAAGACCCTCAGGGTTCTGCCCAAAACAGTTGCTATTTTCATTCACTCTGAGCCTTCTGGGACCAAACAATGACTGGGTGGGGCTTGATTTGGTACTTATTGTTGGCCAGTCCATGAAAGCTCCATTGATTTGGTTTTTAATAGTAATAACAATAAGTATATATAATAATACTACCCGGGGAAAGAGTAAACTGGGATAGAAATATGTCTGGAGGTAGCAGATCTTAGGCAGAACATCCAGAGCTAATGATCTTAGCTCCTAAATAGGTTCATTACATTATTTGTCAGTTTGTCCTAGGTTGGAGGTATTAGAGTTAAAAGACATCACACTGAATGTTGGATTAGAATTTTCAAGCAGAAGTAACCTATAAACTCTTAAGAACTTCCTTCCTCACAGTCATAGTTACTGTTAGAATGGATATACACTGATTACCCCGAAGACAATATAGTCTCTTTACTAAGGTTTTGTCAAATAGTGAGTTCTTATCCCAGAAGCTGAAGTTTTTGGGTTTATCAAACAGCAAATTACTATAGCCAGTAAATTCTTTTTCTTGTGTAATTCTGAATGTTTTGTATTCATAAGTATTAATCCATTTAATTTAAATTCCCAATGTTATTGTTATGTAATAAGTGGACACAATAGTTTCTAACAATTTCCTATTTATTTTTTTTCATTTTTCAAAGGCTTTATTAATTACTGATTTACGTCATTCATTTCCTCCAGATTTTGAGTTACAAATTTTCTCCCAGTTTTTCCCCTACTCACCGCCCCAAAAGAGCAATCCCACAGGATATCCCCTCCTCCAATCTGCTCTCTCACATAACTGCTCCCATAACCCCTTCGACTTTTCCAGTAGGTCATGGTGGATCTCTATGCCCCAGTGCCTGTATATCTTATTTCCCAATTACATGTAAAATAGTATTAATAATAGTGTATCTATCTATCTATATCTATATAGTTTTAAACATTTGATTTTAAAACTTTGAATTCCAGATTCATACCCTTCCTTCCTTGTCACCCACCCTTACTGGGAAGATAAGCAGTTCAGTATAAGTTGTTCACGTTTAGCTAATGCAAAACATTAACATAGTAGATATATTGTATAAGACTGACTATATTTCCCTCCCTCCTATCCCACCTCCCACTTGTTTTATTCTCTACTTTGATCCTGTCCCTTTTCTTTTTTTTTTTTTTTTTTAAAGCAATCGAGGTTAAGTAA